>NC_138886.1:101589382-102165382 GCF_965194825.1 Balaenoptera physalus
AATGCATCTGATTAGGAGAGAAACAGCAATGTTTCTGAATGGGATTCAGTCTCCCTTTGTTTGTTACAAGTGAAAAGTTCTGAAGCAAAGCTACCCCAGAGAGGCACCTTCACTGGGTCTGCTTCGTCTCCACTGTATGAGGATGGAGATGTGGATCTGGAACTGATGTAAAACTTGATATTTAGATTCTGTTCAAATATGTTCTCAATTGGATCAGCCTAGAAAAACAAGTTAGGGAAAACAAAAATTTAAGAGATCACTGTGAAGAATTCAGGACTCTTAATGGAAGTCATGAACATTACAATGCTTCCTAATAATGGGTAACAAAATTATTATTTTAGTATATTTGTTAGAAATATGTCAACCTACAAAACCATAGCCATAATGCTTCAATAGTGGACACAGCTGTTCCCACCTGCACCTTCTCTTTAGCTGGTGCTGTTTCACATCCATCATTCCATCCCATGTGGAGGTACCATGACATCAAAAAAAAAAAAAAAAAAAAAAAAATTGAGCAGGTAGATTTCATCCACAGTGGGTAATAGAGAAATGAACTAGAAACTAAAGATAAGAATTCTATCCCTGAGGGTACCTAGTAAAAAGATTCAGAATATATCACCCCAAAATATGCCACTTTGACATATTAATTATTTGAATTAAAATACTTGAGAAACAGCCATGCAAGGACACTGTGACCCTCCTTTGTCCTCCTGAAGGCAAGATGTAGACCTCCCCTGTGAAAGGCACCCTCCCTGTACCAGGAGGAGGGAAGACATTCTTATCACCAGACACAGCGAATTTAAGGCCATGAAGGCTGCATAAACAAACCTTGTTAAACAACCCATATCTTCCTTGTTACTTCACCATTCATTACCCATAACCCAAACCACTTTGTCTATCAATTCTTCACAAATTTACTGTTTCTTTGACTAAAAAAGTGTAAAAGCTTCTTACTCTGGTCACTTCAGGTCTTCTTTCTCTTGGGAAGGCTCCCATGTACATGTAAAAATTCAATAAAATGTGTATGCTTTTCTCCTGTTAATCTGTCTTACGTCAGTTTAAGTCTTAGGCCCAGCCAAAGACCCAAAGAAGGTAGACAAGAATTTTTCCTCCCCCACACCAGATTAGGCATTAAATGAAAGTAAAAGAAACTAATCATTGTGATTAATAATTGTGACTAATGGTGCAAATGCAAACCCCTGCTTATTTCACAGTGTAGGAATACTGGCACTCAGGGGTCGCCATCTTTTATGTTTAGAAATTTTTAAACTTTACTTTGGAAGATCATATTGTTACCAAGCCGGCTCGCCACATGACAGGCCAATAAATTGGGAGACAAGGTGCTGAGGCAAGGAATAAGGACTTTATTCGGAAAGCCATCGGACTGAGAAAATGGCAGACTAGTGTACCCAAAAAACCCATCTTATGGGGTCTGGTTGCCAGTTTCTTTTATAGAACAGAGAGGGGGAGGAGGGGAGGAAGTAAAGTGAAAAGGCCATTTATCTTGCAAAATATCTCCTGCTCACTTGGCCCTCATTGGGGAGGGGATGTGTTAATTTCTTCTTTTCTGTAGCAATTCACAGGTGGGCAGGGTCAGAATGTCTCCCTGTGAGGTGAACAAAGGCCTTTTAGTTTAACAGTCAGGAAGAGGGGCAGGGTTCCCTGTGGCAGGCCAGTGATTGTAACAATAACAAAAACAATGAAAAGCAAACGTTAAAGTAAAAGAAACAGAATCATGGAGTCAGAATTTGCTCTTCCCTGTTACACTATAGTGCATAATTTAGTGAGGAGGCTATAGGGCAGCCCTCCTGGAGTTGCATACACTCCATATGGTACTTCATATGGTTCTAGAGAATAAAAATAGTGTTTTGCTATTTTCTTTACACATAATATGTAATATACATGAGATGGCTGTGGTGGTGATAGCAGTTGTAACTGGGATTTAGGGGTGGGGGGAGCTGGTAGAGATTATAGAAAGGCTAACACAGCCCTGAGCACACCTTAGTCGTAGACTCTTAGAAAGTCCTATGGGTTTGTATGAGCACGTTTTTTGGCTAACAGAATAAACTCTCTTTAGACAATAAGGCCAAATAATAAGGAACAGAAATAATAGATGATGTGCAAAGCAAAAACCTTTGGTTAGTAAATTACTTCTTAAGCTTGCTTTCATTTCAAGGTGGCATCAGACATGTGGCTTAAATCCCCAAATGCCCAGTTTATTTTCTCAGTATCTTCCATTGTTAATTCATGTGACCACTGTTATGAAATACAGTGTACTACTATTCATATAATTAATTCATGATTAATTTTTTTTTTTTTTTTTTTAGTGTGGCGAATTTAAAAGTCTGCTTTTGGATTGATTCCTGGTACAATTTTCTATGTGGCTAATACTTTAGAGATCAACAAGTCTCCCAACAAAATACTTGAGCCTAACACTGAAGGCTGGAACTTTAAAACCAGCGAGATTTGCCTGTTGCTAATAGACGTGTTTCCTGGTAGGGCCATGAGCCTCACTGGGACAGAGTCCTCATCCACCGTGCGTGTGCAACTCTCAGCACAATGCCTGGCACAACTGAAACTCAAGTCTTCCCACCTCCATTAGCTGCCTTCTCCATATGCCACCCTCCAACCCTCAGATCACAGCCACATTCTTCACAATCACTACCCTCTACTTCACCAGCTGGTCTGTTTATATCCTCTCTCTCTCTCCTTTTTTTTTTTGCAAACTAGGTTTTCAGTATGAGGTGTAGCAACTAAATGGAAAAAGGGCATAACTCAAATATATAATGCTAATTAAGTATTATGATGCAAACAACCAGGGACATACCGCCTACGGCAAAAGAAGCCCCTCTTGTGTCCCAGTCAACTGCCTTCCTTCCCCAAAGGAAACTACCTTTGATCATCTCTTTGCATTTGCTTAGAATTTTAGCACATTACATCTGCATCCCTAAACACTACTGTAGTGCAAGTGCCTGACATTAAACTTTGGATTGTAGTGTAAGTGCATGATATTAAACTTTGGATTGCTGAGGCATCCATTACAAAAGACATCCATCGTGAATAAACATCTTGCCTGCCTATGACTCAGCTACCAGCATAACAACCATATAAGGAGTTGTCACCCCCAGCCATGAAGTTTCCTTTCAGAAAGCCCTCAGCAACCCAGATAACTGACCACTTGAGCCACCCGTTTATCCCTTCCCATGCCCTGAATCCTGCTCTTAAGCTTTAAATTAGACAATAGTGAAACCCTGAAACCCAAGACACCCTACCCTCCATCCTAACAAAAGCAGAGCCCTGGGTCCACTTTCTCTCCCATTCTCTCTACCTGCCACCTCGTTGTGTGGCCACTGGGTAGGCCATGTACCCTCCAGGACCTGTGAGTGATCAATCCTGTTCCTCAAAGTTCCCTGATAGTGCTTACTGAAGCACATCCTGCTATCATAATAAGAACCACAAGGCTTGGTCCAGCCACAACAATGGCCCCTGTGGTGGTGGAGAGGAATGTCTGTGGGACTCACTACAAGTACTATGGCCCAGGTGAGTGCCCCGGGCATTCCTAGACAAGAGCATCACTACCAATAGGCTGAGACTAACACAAAAACCATAGTTTAATTTTGCTCATAGTGTGTTCATTTTTGTGCCTGGCTTTTTTCACTCAACATTATGCTGAGAGATTCATTCATGGTGTTGTATGCAGCTATAATTTATTCATTTTTATTACTATAGTGTATTCCATTATATTAACATAACATAATTTCTTTATTCATTCTACACTTTGATGAACACTTGTGTTTTAGCTGTTACAAACATTCTTCTACGTATCTCCTTGCATAAAATGTGCAAGCATTCCTGTAGGATGTATTTCTAGAAATGAAATTATAGTATATGCATGTTCATATTGCTTCAAATACTCACCAGCACTTGCTTTTATAGTCATTTTATTTTAATTATTTTAACTAGTGACATCTCATTAGGTTTAGAACTTTTAATACGTTTATTGTCTATTTGGATTTCCTCTTTTATGAGTAGCCTGTTAAATTTCTTGCCACTTTTCCACTGGGTTGACTGTCTTTTTTGTATTGATTTACAGGGCTCCTCACATATTCTGGATATGAGCCTTTGTTAGTTGTATGTGTTACAAGTATCTATCTCCACTCTAAGGCTTGTGTTTTAATGGTCTTTTTCCCACTGTTCTACACTACTAGCATTATAATAAATTAAGTATTCCTAATACATTTTTTCTGGGAACTGTTTTGTTCCACTGGTCTATGTGTCTATGCTTTTGCAAATACCATACAGTTTTAATCACTGTAGTTTTATAATGTCTTGATACTTTTTAGTGCCAATTTGTTCTTCAAAAGCATTTTTACTTTCTTGGCTTTTTGTGTTTCCATATAAATTGTGAATTCCATAAAAAAATAGGATTTTAATCAAGATTATATTGAATCTTGATATATTATATTGAATCTTCAATCTTGATGGAATCTTGATTGAACTGATATATTATCAGTTAAGGGAGAATTAATATCTTTATAATATTCAGTCTTTCAATCTAGGGTTATAGTGTTACTCTCTATTTAATTTAGGCCTTTTCAAGTGTCCCTCTTTAAATTTTATAATATTTCTTCCTAGAGGCCTTTTAGCTATTTTTAGATTTGTTTCTAAATACTTGATTTCTTATGCTATTGTAAATGGTGTGTGTTTAAAAAGGTAATTATTTAATATTTCTTCTTCGTCTATAGAAAGACATTTGAGTATATTGATATGATATATATCTATTTCTGTATATTGACATTGTAGTCAATATATTCTGTACATACAATATACTCTGTATATTGATTTTTGTACATTGACATGGTAGTTAACCACCTTGCAAAACTCTTTTATTAATTCTAAAAATTTATTGAAAGACCCTCCATTTCATAATGATTAGAAATAGTCATAGCAGGCATCTTTGTGGTGTCCCTAAATATAAAAATGGAAAAGTTTCAGTATTTTACCACTAATTACACTGTTTGCTATGAATTCTGTTGCTGATGCTGATACCTTCCATCAGATTAAGGAAGTTCTTTTCTATTTCTAGTTGGGAAGAGGGGTTTTGCTTTTGTTTTTGTATCATAAAAGTATGTTGAATTTTATCAGATGTTCTTATGCTTTTATTGATATATGGTTTTTATTTTTAATCTGTTACTATGTTATGCTCATTCATTTTCTAAAGTCAAACTTTGTGTATCAGGGATAATACCAAATTAGTCATGCTGTGTTATTCTTTTTATATACAACTGGATTCCATTTAGCAATGTTTTTTAAAGAACTCATTATGTTCAGCATTTCATGGGAATTCCCACTGTAGAGCTAAGAGTGTACAAAAGATCAGATTTGGTATGTGTTTTATGAAGATGTTCTACCATTGGGCAATAATGATGAAATATACTGAAAACAATGTATATAATCTTTGAAGTGTTCCAAGGAATGTCATTGCTATCAGCACAGATAAAGTCATACATGTTCTTCTTAAAATTCCAACTACAGTTCAAAGAATGCTTCTGTATTTTCAGCCAAAAGCCTGGATTGTGTACCTTTGTCTTTAACAGCCATAGGAACATTGTTATCCTAGCCTTACCCTCAATAATCTTTTAAATCAGTGGCTAAAAATTAAAGCTCTGTTTTCAGTTAAGACAAAACCTTTATTTTTCACAACAGGTATAAAACCAACAATATACTCATTAATGTCAAAAGAAGAATTCTGTATGTTCACAAGTAAGATTAGCCTACAATCTTCCCTTCTAATATTGTCCTTATCGGGTTTTGGTATCAGGTTACAGGAGCCACATAAAATAATTTGGAGAGTGTCTTAGTCAACTACAGCTGCCGAAACAAAATACCATGGACTAGGTGACTAAACAACAGGGATTTATTTCTCTTCGTTCTAGAGGCTGGAAGTTTCAGATCAGGGTGCCACCGTGGTTGGTTTCTGGTGAGAATTTTCTTTCTAGTTTGCAGACAGCCGGCTCCTCACTATGCCCTCACATGGAAGAGGCCACCAATACTATCAGACTAGGGTCTCACCCTTATGATCTCATTTAACCTTAATTACCTCCTAAAAACACTATCTCCAAATACAGTCACACTGGGGATCAGGGTTTCAATATGAGAATTTAGCAGGGGACAAAATTCATTTCATAGTTTTCTGCCCCACAAAATTCATGTCCTTCTCATATGAAAAATACATTCATTCCAGCACAACAGTCACGAAGTCTTAACTCATTTCAGCATCATCCCTAGTGCCTGAAGTCCAAAGTCTCATCAAAATATCTAAATCAAGTATGTTTGAGATTTGAGGTACAGTTCACCCTGAGGCAAACTTCCTCTCCAAGCTGTGAATCTATAAATCCGAACATATTATGTGCTTCCAAAATACAATGTTGGGACAGGCATAGGATAGACTTTCCTACTCCATAAGGGAGAAATAGGAGAGAAGGAAGGGGTGGCAGTTCCCAAGCAAGTTCAAAAAATAGCAAGGCAGACTCCATTAGATCTTAAGGCTCCAGAATAATCCTCTTTGCCTCAATGTCCTACCTTCCTGGACCACCGAGGTGGCAGCATCACCCTCACCCCCCACTCCTCTGTGGGGTGACCCTGCCCCTTCAGCTAGATGGGACCTGCCCACATGGCTTTCTACAGAAGCTCTGCCTCTGAAACAGAGCAGCAAATAGTTTTGTCCCCTGGGGCTATGATGCGAGTGGCAGCCCTTATGATCTCTGAATTGCCTTTTGAGTCATTCTTGCCTTTCCTTTAAGAATAGTGCAAGTTCACAGCCACATAGCTCTAGGTCCTCTTCTGTAGAACCCAAGAAGTCTGACAGCTTTCCTTCATTCTCCCTGGCTTTCTCGGTCCCCTTTACTTCAAACTGGCAGTGTCTCTGCTGGTTTAATGCCATCTCTATTCCTGGCCTCTGCTGAGATGACTCATTAAATCCCTGCGTCATACCCATGATCTTGTTATCAAGTGGCTGTTCAGCCACACCCTCAGTGTTCTCTTCAGAACAAGCTTTCTTTTTTTGCAATATGACTGGGTTGAGAGTTTTCTAAATTTCTAATTTCTGGTTCCTTTTTGCTTAATAATTCCTTCTTCAATTCATATCTCTCCTCTTGCATTTTACTGTAAGCAGTAAGGCGAACCTAAGCCACACCTTCAATACTTTGCTTAGAAATCTCATTTGCTAAATATCCAATCTCATTGCTTGCAAGTTCTACCTTCCACAAAACACTAGAACACCCTTCAGCCAAGTTCTTTGCCACTTTATAACAAGGATCACCTTTCCTCCAATTTCCAATAAGCTCTTCCTCATTTCCATTTGAATGGCCCTGAACATCTACACTCCACCAATATTCTGTTCATGAATATTTATATATTTTTCTAAGTAGATGGAGGCTTTCTCTCCACCTCTCCCTTTTTCTTTTTGAGCTGTCAGCAGAATCACCTTTAATGTCCATATTTCTACCAACAATCCCTTCATAGCAATCTGGGCTTTTCCTAACATGCACCTCAAAAGTCTCCCATCCTCTCTCCTTTACCCACTTCCAAAGCCGTCCACATTTGTAGGTATATGTTACAGCAGCACTTCTCTTCTAAGCACCAAAATCTGTCTTAGTGTTCTCGAGAGGAACAGAAACACCAGGAATGTATATCAGTATCTGTATCTATATATGTATATCTCCTATTGGTTATGTTTCATAATCATGTGAGCCAATTCTTTTTAATATTTGTATCTTTTTATGTATCCTTATGTATGTGTATATATATATATATATATGTTTTTATCTTATATAAATATATATTTATATGTATATTTTATATATATTTATTTATTTTAAGGAATTGGTTCACATGATTATGCAGACTTAGAAATCTCAAGACCTGAAGTCAACAAGCTGGAGCCCCAAAAGAGTCAATGATGTAGTTCGAGTCAAATCTGAAGGCCTGGGAACCAGGAGAGCTGATGGTGTAAGTTCCAGTCCAAAAGCCAGCAGGCTTTCAGACCCAAGAAGAGCCAAAGTTCCAGTTCAAATCCAGAGGCAGGAAAAGACTGATGTTCCAGCTCAGTAGTCAATCAGAAGAAGTGATTCTCTGGAGGGTTAGTCTTTGTGACCTATTCATGTCTTCAACTGATTAGATGAGGCCCACTCACATTGGGGAGAGCAATCTTCTTTACTTAGTCCCTCAATTTATATGTTAATCTTATCCAAAAATACACTCACAAACACACTCGAATAATGTTTGGCCAAATGTCTGAGCACCCTGTGGCCTACTCAAGTTAACACATAAAATTAACCATCACAAGGATTTCCTTCTTTTCTTATTTTCTGGAAGATTTTGTGTAAATTAAAATTATTTCATCTTGAATGTTTGATAGAGCTATTTTGGCCTGGAGTTTTATGTGTGGGGAGATATTTAAAAACAGATTCAATTTCTTTAATGATTATAGGAATATAAGCTTTTCTCCATTTTTTTTCTTGAGTTGATTACGATAAGTGATACTTTCTAACAATTTGTCCTTTTTTTCATATATTGACATGATTTTCTGCATATTTTGAAATGGTCTAAAGTTATTATATACTTTATTATCTTTAATTATCTGCCCCAGATATAATGTCTGTTTTATCATTTTTCATATTGGTTTTATGTGTCTTTGTTTGTTTCTTAATGAACCATGTCGCACTTTTGTCAATTTTATTAGTTTTATCAAGGTTGAAACTATTGGCTTTACTGTTCCATTCTATTTTATGTTACTTTTTTACTTCATTATTTTTTTTACTTTTGCCTTCCACCTTCTTTGGGTATAAATTGCTTTTCTTTTTGTAACTTCTTAAAATGGATGCTTAGTCCATTAACTTTTCAGGCTTTCTTCTTGTCTAGCTTATGTACATAAGGCTATAAATTTTTTCTAAATACTGCTTTAGCTGCATTCCACAAGTGTTGATATGTAGTATTTTATTACTGACTTCAAACTATTTTCTAATATCCATTAGAATTTCTCCTTTGGTTCATAGTTTACTTAAAAAGGTATTTCTTGATTTACATTAGGAATTTAACATGTATTTTAAAATATTGATTTATAACTTAGCTTTCTCATGGTCAGAGAGCATACTTTCCATGAGTCCAATCCATTTACATCTGTTGTTGAGTCTTAGTTTGTGGTCCATCTGCTTATTTTTGTTAATGTTTTGTGATTTTAAAGAGAAAATGCATTCAGCATGTGTTATGTGAACTGTATATATTTGTCCACTTTCCATATTTGTCCACTTTTGTTAATCATTTTATTCAAATATTGTCTGTCAATTACTGAGAAATGTGTGTTCAGATCTTCCACTATAGTTGTCAGTTTGTCTATTTCTTCTTGTAGTTCTGTCAAATTCCATATTATTTATATTTAGACTACATTATATGGTCAATATATATTTAAGATTAGTGTGACTTCCAGGTAAAATAACCTTTATTATATAATTGACTTTCTTTACCTACAATAATTTTTTTTGCTTTAGATTTTATTTTATCTGATATTTATGTAACTTGTTTTAGCTACTGTTTAGATATTAATGCTTTCTGTATACTTATGTTTTAGATGTTTCCCTTATGGACAGTATATGTTAGATTTTATTTTTATCTAGTTTGACAATCTTTATTTTTTCACTGGCGTAATTTTCTTCACTTTTAATCATTTTAGTTACTGACTTACTGAGATTTATTTCTATAATCTTAGTTTGTGCTATTTGTCCCATCTATTCCTTGTTTCTTTTCCTCTCCTTTCTTGTCTTGTTAGATTAGCCAAATATGGTTATAATTATTTTTTCACCTTTGAACTTGTTAATACTGTTCCTATCCTATTTGTAGTTTCCCTAGAAATTAAAGCATGTACAATTAACTCCACAAATCTGAATTTGATCAAATCCTTACCCTCCTCCTGAGCAATACATGGATCTTGGAATACTTTCAATTCATTTACCCCTCTTTTGAATTAAATGTTATTATCTCCATTTGAAAGTCCATCTTGGTTTGTTTTTTAATTCTGTAGAGATTATCACTGTTTTATTCAGTCAATGCTAATTTACATTTGCTTATATATTTACCACTTTCTTTGTTCTTTTTTCCTTTCCTATCTTAGACCTACCATTTGGGATCAGTTTCCTACTGCCTAAACTACACTCTTTAGAATTTCCTTTAATGAGATTTTGTTGCTGACAGATCCTCTTCTCTTAATTTTCATTTATCTGTAAATAAAAAATTCATCCTCATTTTTGATAGATAGGTTTACAGTTATTTTCTTATAGTACATTGAAAATCACTATTATTTTACAATTATCATCAGCCAAAAAAGCAACCAAATCATTTTGTGCACAAAACCGAACCTACAAATTGGTATAAAAGGAACAAAAGCATTTGTAAGATTGGTAACTATGAACCAGGTACAAGAGCTTCTTAAAATTTTTCTCCCATAAATATAAGAGATGCAGAATAAGAGCTGAAACTACAGGCACCATTTGATTAAGCTTCAATAAACTACTGCATTCTCCAATATCTATGTGCTTTTGCACAGGGCAAGTAGGTGATTAAAAGAGATTGAAAAAGACAACCAGCCCTGCATTTTTCAAATCTTTGCACTACCCTCTTCAACTGCCCCCAGGACATTGGTATTGCTTTTGCTTTACTATTTGCATTAGTTTTCTATTGCTGAGTAACCATTTACCACAAACGTGGCACCTTGAAACAATACCCATTTATTATCTCACAGTCATGCATGTCAAGAATCTGGGCTTGGCATGGCTGGGTAATCTGCTCAGAGTCTCACAAGGCTGAAATCAAAGTATCAGAAAGGCTGGTATCCCATTTGAGGTTTGGGGTCCTCTTTCCAGTTCATGTGGCTGTTAGCAGAACTCATTTCCTTGCAGCTATAAAACTCACGGGGGCTGCATCTTCAAGGTCAGCATAATAGCATCTCTCTGACACTCAACCTTCTTGTAAAGAGTTCACCTTATTATGTCTGGTCCACCTAGCATAGTCTCCCTTTTCATTAACTCAAAGTCAACTGATGAGTAACCTAATGATAAGAATGATATTCTATCATTTTCACTGATCCTCCCCACACTCAAGGGGAGGGGATTTTACAGGGTATGTACAGCAGGTGGCAAAAACTAATTCTAAAGGTCAATTCAAATTCTGCCTACCAGACTACCCCAAAGAGAAGGCCTCAGGGCTTCCATCTGGCTCTTCTTACTGTAATAGGCCTCCCTCACTCCCCAGACTGCAGAGATCATGCATGAATCATACCAGTTTTTTAGTATATTTATTCAAATTATATATTCAGTAACCACAGGTTAAATTCACGGTCCCTTTGAGTCCACTGAGACACAGTCCCAGCCCAAAATGTCATTTACCTCCTATATGATGTAGCTCCAGGCTGACTTGTGGACATTGGTGGTGCTTTGTGTCCCAGAAATTAGCATTGACAAAGAGCCAGTGTTTACCATCTCTGAAAAGTCTGGTGTTTCCTTTTGCCTAGTGCACAACGATTCTGTAATTGCCTGCAGAGCCCTTCCTTCCAGCAGCAGTGGGTCCTGGTCTGCAGTCTCCTTCTACACTCTGTGAACCAGCCCCATCTTCTAAGCTTCTAGGTTCTTAAACCCCAACCCCTTCCTTTTGTTTTTCAAGCTCCAGAGATGGTAGCTTCTCCTGCCTCTGTGTCACCTCACCGTTTGCTTTTTGCACTTTTAGTCCTCCAATGTCTGTTTAACCAATTCTCTGTTTTAAAATGAAGGAATGAACCCAGAGGACATTATGCTAAGTGAAATAAGCCAGTCACAGAAGGACAAATACTGCATGATTCCACTTATAAGAAGAATCTAAAATAGTCAGACTCATAGAAGCAGAGAGTGGAATGGTGAATGTCAGTGACTGCGGGGAGAGGAAAATGGGGAAATGTCTGTCAGTGAGTGCAAAGTTTCAGTTACGCAAGATGAATAAATTCTAGAGATCTGCTGTACAACGTTGTGCCGATAGTTAACCATACGGTTAAATGCACTTAAGAACGTGTTAAAAGGGTTTATGTTAAGTGTTCTTACAGGAATTCCCTGGCAGTCAAGTGGTTAGGACTCCGAGCTTCCACTGCTGGGGCCCAGGGTTCAATCCCTGGTTGGGGAACTAAGACCCCGCATGCCACACAACAAAGAAGCATAAAAAACAAACAAACAAAAACAGTGTTCTTACAACAACAAAGAAGAAGCACAAGGAAATTTTTGGAGGTAATTGATATATCTATTACTTTGTGGTGATGGTTTCATGGGTGTATGTGTATGTACAAAGTCATCAAACTATATACGTTAAATAGGTACATCAGTTGTATATCAACTGCACCTAAATAAAGCTTTTCAAAATAAATAGATAAAATAAAATGTCTCCATTAAAATAACTGTTATAGTTCCTATTTTTCTGACTGGAGCCAGACATATATCCAAGGGTTCCTCAATAATAGAATGGGTAAATAAACTACAATATATTCATATAATGGACCATCATATATATTGAAATACAGTTGAACATATTATTGCTGCACGTGGATGAAACTCACCCATGCTGTGACACAAAAGGACATATACAGTATGATTCCACTTACATACATTCTAAAATTAAATCCTCTTGTGTAGGGATGCATACATCGAGTGTAAAAACATAACAAAAACAAGGACGTCCTTACCATGAGCAGCAGAGTAGCAGTTGCCCACAGCAGAGACGGAGGGCTTGCTACCAACTAGAAGGGCACACTTCTGGGGCATCAGTCGTGTTTCCTGTCTTCACCTGAGTGCGGTCTATAGAGGTGTTTTTTACACTTTTCTGTATGTGTGTCATAGTTCACAGTGTAAAATATTTTATTTGTTATTTTAATTCTAATACAGATGACCTTGTAACTTACATAAACTTGCAGCCTTACTTTCCATGAAAACTGTTTCTTTCCTATGTGCTTATATCAAGACTTCAGGCCTCTCTCAGGGAATAATATTAAAAACAGTTTTATTGCAAGAAGAAAGTGCTACTCTGAGCACATCAGTGACTTCTGAAGTGGCTGTAGAACATACTCAAGAAGTTTAGTACTTACTTCACACTGAGCCACGGCATAGGTAGTTGTATTAAAACGTGCCAAGGAAGATGAACTTGGGTCTGGTAGCACTAAACCTGGAACACAACAGCAAACATTTATTAAACTCAGAAAATTGAAACTAACGTTCATGCCTTTTTGGACCTTTATCTCTTTAAAATTGTTCTCAAACCATATTTTCAGAGGTAATCTGATTTATCATCTATATATACTTAAGTCAAAGTATGTTTATATTTATTTGTGTATGTTAAGTACATTTAATATATCTAAGCATTCTGCATCTCAAACGAAACAATAATTTTTAGCAAATTTATGGTAAACTTATAATGGAAGTATATAAATAAATTATATAAGTTTTCATGAATTAACTCCTGCGTGTCAAATCACAGCTTTCTTTTCCCTAATAGTATTAGGTTTATATAGAACTTGAAACAATTTTAGAAGCCCCAAGGGGATTTCAGCAATATGGTCATGCCAATGATGGCTGCTTTTCCTATGCTAGTTTCTCCCCACTTCAGGAATCAATTTCAAATGATTCCTCTTAGGTACCTAGTACAATTACCCCTCAGTATCCAGAGGAGATTCATTACAGTACCCGCTGCAGATACCAAAATCCTCTGATGCTCAAGTTCTTTATATAAAATGATGTAGTATTTACATATAACCTACCCACATCCTCCTGTATACTTTAAATCATCTCTAGATTACTCATAGTACCTAATACAATGTAAATGTTATGTAAATAGTTGCTGGCAGGTGGCAAATTCAACGTAAATTCTATGTAAATAGTTGCTGGTGCATGGCAAATTCAAGTTTTCCTTTTTGGAACTTTCTGGAATTTTTTAATTTAATGTTTTTGATCTGAGTTGGTTGAATCCACAGATGCGAAACCCGCAGATATGGAGGGTCAAATGTATGCATTTCTTTGGCTAAGTTTCTATAAGAAGAACACAGGCAGACATAAAACAAATGTTAATTATACTTAAAACTTTTATCATATTGTCAAGGCTTTATTTATTTAGACAGAATAAAATATCCAACTACAAGGTTTTTTTCCTTAAAGGAACTTTAAAGAAATTCCATGCATTATCACTTAGCAATTTTACTAACTTTAAATATATTCAAAATGAATTCTTATTGTAAGATTATAATTTTACTTAAATATGAGAGAAGAAAAAGCACGAATTCAGACTTTCTCTAACAAGCACACCTTTAGCAACTGACATTGCCGGGAGTATGAATTTTCCAGCTATAAATTACTAAACACAATTGCTTAATAGTCAAATAAGGAAAGGTGTTCAGAAATGCCACATAATACCGCACAAAGATTGTATTGCTCTGCAGCATTTAGAGAAAAACTAATGGTAAAAATAAAATTCCAGGATAAAAATGTTAACTTGATAAAGTATTGTGATTATATATATATAGATAGATAGATATAGATAGATAGATATGTAGTCTTTCTCTTTTAGGTTCCTTCTAAAAATTGTCAAACCTATCATTACTCCCACCTATCAGTGTTTTGTTATCCAAAGTACCCCATCCGCTGGTGCTGTGTAGTGAGCGATACTCTGGCCTTGACTTCTCTGCTGGAGCCTCAGCCTCAGCCCCGGAAGCACCACCACCTGAGCACGCTACATCACTTATCCTACATTCAGTGCTTCCTACACCTCTCTTGAATTAGAACCTGTCTTGGTTCTCATCTTTGCAAGGGTACTCAAGTTCTCTTTAATTGTTTCTTCTATTTCCCATAAAAAAGTCCACTCACAAATATTTATAGGACAGTTTTATTTACTTCCAGAGTTTGCCTATCCTGAATTCCTTATGAGCCTACTCCCTCCCCTCCAGAATATTCATCAGCTGGCACAGGCCCAGAGTCATGGGACTCTAATCCAATCCAATGTGAGCCAAAAAACTGTGGCATGAAAGGAAAGGGGAACTCACACAGGTAGAAGCTCCACTAACTCATTTGCCTAAGAAGTGGCTTCTGTTAAGACAATAAAATACCCCTTCAGTTAAAAGTAACATCCACAGTTTTTTTTTTAATTAAATTCTCATATTATTAATACCCTCATAATGAGAAAAAATTAAGAAACCCATGTATTGAAAAGGGTGACACATTCTTAGCTTCCAGAGTCATGGGCAAATGTCAGGAAATCTTAGTGGAGAACAAAAAGGTTAAGAGATAGTTGAAAATGGCTTAAAGCGGGCTCGCGGAGGATGAAGAGCGGAGGAGGATCAGGGGCATCGAGATGCAAGTCTGAAGGAGTGTCCCATGACGTCTCCGCAGCTGCGCTTTGCTGTATCCCACTCTGCCTCTTACAGCTCTGAACACACGGACCCGTGTTGCCTCGACTCTGTCCAATTTGAACAACAGCCGACTTCCCCATCGCCAGAGTGGTTTGCCTCATGCTGCAACACATGGGAGCATTCCAAAACTGGTAAGTGATTGGTATGAATTGAAAAATTTTACCAATGACAAACATGTTTTATGAAATATTTCGTCATGCTGAAAAAAAGGTAGTTCCAGTTAAGCATAATATTTTGCTTTCTTTGTGATAGAAAAATCTCTAAATTGTATAAAATAAAACCCAACAAAATGGCTCTTCGAATATTTTACCAAATGAGAGTAGAAACACACACACACACACACACACACACACACACACACACACACACTAACCTTGGGCTCTAAGCTGGCTTACAAGAGCTAATCTCCCACCTTCATAGTAAACTGGCTCCCTTGTAGCCAGCTGGGCCCATGGAAGTGTAGCGCAATAGGTCCTGATTTAGGCAACAGTTAGTTAGCCCCATACCCTTTTAGATCTGAGTTCCTCACCCTTATTCAGGTGTTCAATTTCTAACCACAGGTCAGACTGGTACTTCTCTCTGGCTTTCATTTTACTAAAAGAGGCAGAAAGAAGGGAAGACATCATTAAGTGCTAAGTGCAAGAGACTGACCTATAATTGGATCCCACATAACTGGAATGTGGGGCTAATACAGTTAGTCTTCAGTCAAGCTGAACGTCTTACAACATTCCAAATAACATTCCTTGTTTCATAAGGAACCCAAATAATGGAGCAAATAAATGTGTATATTTATTAACTTTCAACCTGATTTACACGCCTACTTTTGAGCAAATGTGTGAACTGAGATGCCCTATGCATAAGATGAAATAACATATTTATTCTGAAAGATTACACAGATGTTCTTTGATAGCTTTTTACACTGTATCATTCACACACTGAGAAATGTTTAAATAAAGTATACTAGTCCTATAACTGGAATCCTGATGGAATCTTGATTGAATTGATACATTATCAGTTAAGGGAGAATTAATATCTTTATAATATTGAGTCTTTCAATCTCAGATTATAGTATAACTCTCTATTTAACTTAGGCCTTTTCAAGTGTCCCTCTTTAAATTTTATAATATTTCTTCCTAGAGGCCTTTTAGCTATTGTTAGATTTGTTTCTAAATACTTGATTTCTTATGCTATTGTAAATGGTGTGTGTTTAAAAAGGTAATTATTTAATATTTCTTCTTCATATATAGAAATACATTTGATTTGAGTATATCAACGTGATATATATTTATTTCTATATATTGACATTGGTTTTTCTATTGTCCAGAAAGAAGTCCACTCACAACTATTTATTGGACAAACATTTACTTCCAGAGTTTGCCTATCCTGAATTCCTTATGAGCCTACTCCCTCCCCTCCAGAATATTCATCAGCTGGCACAGGCCCAGAGTCATGGGACTCTAATCCAATCCAATGTGAGCCAAAAAACTGTGGCATGAAAGGAAAGGGGAACTCACACAGGTAGAAGCTCCACTAACTCATTTGCCTAAGAAGTGGCTTCTGTTAAGACAATAAAATACCCCTTCAGTTAAAAGTAACATCCACAGTTTTTTTTTTTTAATTAAATTCTCATATTATTAATACCCTCATAATGAGAAAAATTTAAGAAATCCATGTACTGAAAAGGGTGACACATTCTTAGCTTCCAGAGTCATGGGCAAATGTCAGGAAATCTTAGTGGAGAACAAAAAGTTTAAGAGATAGTTGAAAATGGCTTAAAGCGGGCTCGCGGAGGATGAAGAGCGGAGGAGGATCAGGGGCATCGAGATGCACGTCTGAGGGAGTCTCCCATGACGTCTCCGCAGCTGCGCTTTGCCGTATCCCGCTCTGCCTCTTACGGCTCTGAACACGCGGACCCGTGTTGCCTCGGCTCTGTCCAATTTGAACAACAGCCGACTTCCCCATCGCCAGAGTGGTTTGCCTCATGCTGCAACACATGGGAGCATTCCAAAACTGGGAAGTGATTGGTATGAATTGAAAAATTTTACCAATGACAAACATGTTTTATGAAATATTTCGTCATGCTGAAAAAAAGGTAGTTCCAGTTAAGCATAATATTTTGCTTTCTTTGTGATAGAAAAATCTCTAAATTGTATAAAATAAAACCCAACAAAATGGCTCTTCGAATATTTTACCAAATGAGAGTAGAAACACACACACACACACACACACACTAACCTTGGGCTCTAAACTGGCTTACAAGAGCTAATCTCCCACCTTCATAGTAAACTGGCTCCCTTGTAGCCAGCTGGGCCCATGGAAGTGTAGCGCAATAGGTCCTGATTTAGGCAACAGTTAGCCCCATACCCTTTTAGATCTGAGTTCCTCACCCTTATTCAGGTGTTCAATTTCTAACCACAGGTCAGACTGGTACTTCTCTCTGGCTTTCATTTTACTAAAAGAGGCAGAAAGAAGGGAAGACATCATTAAGTGCTAAGTGCAAGAGACTGACCTATAATTGGATCCCACATAACTGGAATGTGGGGCTAATACAGTTAGTCTTCAGTCAAGCTGAACGTCTTACAACATTCCAAATAACATTCCTTGTTTCATAAGGAACCAAAATAATGGAGCAAATATATATATGTGTATATATATTTAATGTATATATTAGTTTCAATCTGATTCACATGCCTACTTTTGAGCAAATGTGTGAACTGAGATGCCCTATGCATAAGATGAAATAACATATTTATTCTGAAAGATTACACAGATGTTCTTTGATAGCTTTTTACACTGTATCATTCACAAACTGAGAAATGTTTAAATAAAGTATACTAGTCCTATAACTGGAATCCTGATGGAATCTTGATTGAATTGATACATTATCAGTTAAGGGAGAATTAATATCTTTATAATATTGAGTCTTTCAATCTCGGATTATAGTATAACTCTCTATGTAACTTAGGCCTTTTCAAGTGTCCCTCTTTAAATTTTATAATATTTCTTCCTAGAGGCCTTTTAGCTATTGTTAGATTTGTTTCTAAATACTTGATTTCTTATGCTATTGTAAATGGTGTGTGTTTAAAAAGGTAATTATTTAATATTTCTTCTTCATATATAGAAATACATTTGATTTGAGTATATCAACGTGATATGTATTTATTTCTATATATTGACATTGGTTTTTCTATTGTCCAGAAAAAAGTCCACTCACAACTATTTATTGGACAAATATTTACTTCCAGAGTTTGCCTATCCTGAATTCCTTATGAGCCTACTCCCTCCCCTCCAGAATATTCATCAGCTGGCACAGGCCCAGAGTCATGGGACTCTAATCCAATCCAATGTGAGCCAAAAAACTGTGGCATGAAAGGAAAGGGGAACTCACACAGGTAGAAGCTCCACTAACTCATTTGCATAAGAAGTGGCTTCTGTTAAGACAATAAAATACCCCTTCAGTTAAAGGTAACATCCACAGTTGTTTTTTTAAATTAAATTCTCATATTATTAATACCCTCATAATGAAAAAAATTTAAGAAATCCATGTATTGAAAAGGGTGACACATTCTTAGCTTCCAGAGTCATGGGCAAATGTCAGGAAATCTTAGTGGAGAACAAAAAGGTTAAGAGATAGTTGAAAATGGCTTAAAGCGGGCTCGCGGAGGATGAAGAGCGGAGGAGGATGAGGGGCATCGTGATGCAAGTCTGAGGGAGTCTCCCATGACGTCTCCGCAGCTGCGCTTTGCCGTATCCCACTCTGCCTCTTACAGCTCTGAACACACGGACCCGTGTTGCCTCGACTCTGTCCAATTTGAACAACAGCCGACTTCCCCATCGCCAGAGTGGTTTGCCTCATGCTGCAACACATGGGAGCATTCCAAAACTGGGAAGTGTCTGGTATGAATTGAAAAATTTTACCAATGACAAACATGTTTTTACGAAATATATCATGATGCTGAAAAAAAGTAGTTCCACTGAAAGATTTGACAACTGCATCAAGGTTTGTTTCATAAGGAACCCAAATAATGGAGCAAATAAATGTGTATATATATTAACTTTCAATCTGATTTACATGCCTACTTTTGAGCAGATATGAGAACTGAGATGCCCTAAGCATAAGATGAAATAACATGTTTATTGTGGACGATTACACAGATGTTATTTGATAGCTCTTTACACTGTATCATTCACACAATGAGAAATGTCTTTTCCTTTTCATGTTTAATAAAGTATACTGGTCTTATAACTGGGTCATTTGCAGCATATAAAGCTTTTGGCTTTAAATAATTCAACTTCTTGCACTGAAGTTGATCCACATGTTAACGATTACAGTTAAGTGAATAAGGCTTTAGGCATGAAAGTGGCCCTCAGAGGCTTATGTTTCTTCTCATCTCACTAAAATGACTCTTTTGGAGCACGTTTATGTAAGAAACGGATGTCATATATAGTTTTTCACACTGGTTTGAATTTTCTTTCTTTTCTTCCTTTTACTCTCCAATATTACACCACCTCACCTACACTGATGTATTCATTAGCTATGTTTATTGTCTATTTGTATGATTATCATCCACAGTGTTGGAGTTTAATTTGCTCTATTTTTGTGGTAAGAATGAAACAAACTGCTTCACTAACCAGCAAACAGAATGGAGAGAGGAGCCCTTTAAAAAATATACATGTTGCAATATACAAGTTACAAGCTATAATTAAAAATATGAGAAAACCAACCTCAGTAGACCCTTTAGAAGTTAAAGGTCTATGGGAAATAGGCCACATTTTGAGTTTACCTCATTCTATTTTCATTCAAAAATTTTTTTCCTACATATACGAGGTGTTTCTTACTAGAGGATTTTGGGTGCCTGTGAATCAAGGAAATTTTGCAAATAAGGAGAAAACAACAGAAACTTCATTCACAGATGATTCAGTTTTCAGTATTATTGATACCATTTTGTAGAGATGCCAGAATCAATTAAAGCCTGTTGAAAGTACATATGTTAAAAGTAACTAATTGCTTTCAAATTTTCATTACTTTTCACTTCACAGAAAAAAACTATTCTTTAAAAAAAAACACTAAACTTTATGTCATAGGAAGAAACTAAACACATAACTATGCTTTAAGTACTTTGCAACCAGATTATAAATAAGTCGTTTTAAAAATGGTGTCAGTCGGTCTCACCAGTTTAGAGTGCTTGGAGCAGCCTCTGGGAGGATCTTTCTGGAAATTCGCTCTCTGTCGAAAGCCGGCTCCAACTTAAGCATAGCTGACATATCCAGTTTATCAAATCGCTCCATTGCCCCTGGCATTTTCTACAAAATCAGATAAGAAGGTTTTGATTTCCATCTTATATTTACAAAATTTTAAATCACTTCTAGAAAAACTTAGGAGGTGCTGGGGACCATTAGTTTTCTTGAATAGTGAATAGAAAAACTGATTGTTAAATTGTATTATTTTCATTAAATTTGGGGATATTATTAAAGATTCATATGAACAGTCTCATTTTTCTGCTTATAACTACGATAGATGCCTCCCCTCCCAAAAAAGCAGGGCTCATCTCTTATGAAAAGGCATTTTTCAGGTTGAGATCTAGACAAATTGACATTATTCAGCAACTTTAGTATCATCATTTTTAGCTTTCCTTTTTTCCATTCTATGAGTCTTCCTGGGCTGTGACTGACACTCACTCTTGCTCCTTTAACCAAGCTGGAATTTCGTAAAGACTCCACTTCTTTGGTTTTTTCTAAGATCAAGTCCTGGGCATCCTTTTCATCCTTGATGCTGCAATATAGAAAGAAAAAACAGATATAAAATGCAAACATGGAAAAAAATTAATCAACCTAAATGAGGATATGAGAAAGATACATGACAGCAAATCTTAGCATAAGACTGTTTAAGGAGTCATAACAAGTAATTTACGACCAACAGAAAAGAGTAAAAATCTAGAGATGCTACCAAAATATATAGCCCTGGATTTTCACAATGCTCTTAGAAAATGTGAAGTGGCTGGCTGGATTTAAGAAACATTGAACAGGAGTAGACGAATTCCTAGGTTCAGACCACGTAGTTGGGGAAATCATTAATTCAAGGCAAAGACAGTTTTATGGACTTAATTAAGAAATGTCACTATTCCGAACTGTTTATTCTTAATTAGAGATTAATGTAAATATTAATGTAAGCATTGAAAATCTACACTACACCCATCTGTAAAATAGCTTACTGGTAAGCATTACGTACAGTCTACACCACTTATTACTATAACAGCCTTAAACCTCCGTTCCCAGAAGGATTGCTCAGTTAATGAGATGGTTAGTCCCATCACTCCCTAGCAAGTTCTGTGCTGGCAAATAAAAACTCAGGTATAAAAGAGAACGAAAGAAAATTGTAGACATACAAAGAGGTAGAAAGTTTATAACACACAGACTTTTCTGAAAGAGTTCTTCCAGGATGTTCTCTATTGCAAAACAAAAGCTGAATTCAAGAGAGAGGGAAACAGGATACAAGAACAGTGGCAACAACTATAATTGTAACTTATGATTAAGTCTAATATACTGTCAGTAAATTATAATCTGGATCTAAAATCCCATATGATATCAGCGTTAGATCTGGAGTGGAACTCTCAGAGTTCTGGGCCAAATGCAGGGAGAACACAAGAGCCCTACTCTCACTGGCTCCACTGGCCATTCAATCTTCGTGAAGCAGCAGTCGTCATAGAATAATGACTCTGCTGGATCAAAATCAACGCCTACCAGTAAATAAGCAAATTCTTTGAGCACCTTAGAAAAGATGTGCCCTATAGAAACAAATTACACAATTTTGAATATTTTTATTGTTAAGGAAAACTTAGAGCATCTTGTATCCTTACAGTAAGAGGTAATATCACAGATTCTCATATCACTGAACTTGAAAAATACATTTCTTCGAATCTGATCTCCAGAAACTTTGTTAGGCTCAATTATGATGTTTTTGTATTAAGTGTGATTATAGTGGAAATTTTTGAAATAAAGCTGCATCTCACATATACTTACATGTGATACATGATATGAAGGGCTTTCAGGAGAAAAAAATATTTCTTGTGTGGCTTCCCTGCATGTTAATAATCAAAGAAGCAAACTTAGCACAAGCTTGAACAAATTCTTATGGAATTTAAAAGGAAATAACTGCCTACGAACAAATCACAATTTAAAAAGTTTAGGCAAAACACAAGACAAACGCAAACCAAAATACGTGCAGGGAAGAAACAACAGTGAAACTAGTATGGGCATTGGGTCACATATTCCTGGGAACCAATTTGGTTCTAGCTGCTAGGATTTATGTGAACCTAAGTATATTAAAAGCATCTCTGGGGACTTCCCTGGTGGCACAGTGGTTAAGAATCCACCTGTCAATGCAGAGCGCACGGGTTTGATCCCTGGTCCGGGAGGATCCCACATGCTGCGGGGCAGCTAAGCCAGTGCGCCACAACTACTGAGCCCACGTGCTGCAACTACTGAAGCCTGAGCACCTGGAGCCCGTGCTCCACAACGAAAGAAGCCACCACAGTGAGAAGCCTGCGCTCTGCAAAGAGGAGTGGCCCCCGCTCACAACAATTAGAGAAAGCCCATGTGCAGCAACGAAGACCCAACGCAGCCAAAAAATAAATAAAAATAAGAAATAAAATTTTTAAAAAGCATCTCTGAATTAAGACACAAAATGGAGTATTAATATGTATTTAACTGGCAGAGTAGTTAGAAGCATCTGAAATATATACATTCAAAAAATTGTGTGTGTGTATACATGCATCAGAAGATAGATATATAGACATATATATACATATATACACATAAACATTTTGCCCCATTTATTTTATCTCTTGTTCACTCTCTTTCTCCATATGTTTTTCTTTCTGAATCATTTGAAAATAAGTCACAGACACTACGTTTTACTACCCCTTAAATACTTAAGTATAAGAACACTTCTTACATACTCACAGTACAAAAATAAAAACCTGGAAATCCAACATCGACACAACACTATTAACTAAAATATAGATTATATTTAAATTTTGTTAATTTTCTTTATATATGTGTGTGTGTGTATATATATATTTGTACATTGTGGACACACAGCTTTTTTGTTGTTATTGTTAAATACACACCAAAAAAGAGCTTACAGAAATTGTCTTAATTTTTAATCTCAGTCAAAACTTTAGACTTGATAATTCAGGAAAGTGAGCTGAAGAATGTTTAAGAGTAATAAACACATTTAATTTCCTAATTCATTAATTTCATGATGTATTTAAATATAGTGCTACCTGTATTTCAAAGCACCATTTCCTGTTATAATTTGTAAGAAAAGAAAATAGAAATTTAGCTAAAAAAAAAAGTATTCTTTTGAAAGCAGAAGCCCTGAAACCCAGCTCTAAATATAAACACTATTTAGCATATATTTTTAAAAAGTGTAATTGAGTTATTACTGGTAAATTAATAGGAAAAGAACTGCAGACGTGGGCCTTAAGTACCTTCCTGAGGCATTCTGTAGGGGCTTAAAATCATTCACCCTACAGAATAAGGGCGTTCTGTCCTTGCTCATAGTGACACAAACAGTCCCAGGGTTTCCCCTCCTGGAGATCTTGGTGGAGCAGGGAGGCCTGAAAGTCTAGCTCCAAGTCCTGCAACTGTCCAAAGGAGCTGCCGGTGTGAGGTCAACTGCTGCTCCCTGAGGCTGGAAGGGTCCTGCCCCAGGATTCCAAGGAAGGCACTGGCCTCAGTGGCAGTTAAATGAGAAGACCTAACTGTACAGGCTTGATGGGCATCCATGTATAATGGCCCATCGTGTGGGAAAGGAGGAAATCCTTCCCTGGATCATAGGGTGGGAGAAATCCAAAAGGGCATTCTGGTGATGACATTGTGATACTGAATCATTCAACATAGCCTTTGAACTCTGAACTTTCATATACATACATATATATACAAAATATATATGATTTTATATATATATATAAGACAAGCAGAAATTGCTGTAAGTCATTTCATAATTTTTTTATTCTGTTTTGTTTTGTTGAGATATTTCCTTTTGGTAACCATTAATTTTGATAAAATTTCAAACTTGCAGAAAAGCTTAAGAATAGACAAAGACATCCTGTAAATTCTTTTTCAAATTTACCATTTTAAACATTTTGCCCCATTTACTTTACCTCTCTCTTACTCTCTCACTCCATTTGTTTCTTTGTTTTGTTTTGTTTTTTTCTGAATCATTTGAAAGTAAGTCACAGACATTAAGCTTTATTACCCCTGAAATACTTAAGAATAAGGACACTCCTTACATAATCACAGTACAAAATTAAAAACCTGGAAATTCAACATCAACACAACACTATTAACTAAAATATAGCCTCTATTCAAATTTTAATTGTCCTAATAATGTCCTTTGTAATTATTTTTCTCCAGGTTCAGGATGGAATCCAGGACTGCTAGCTGCATTTAGGTGACATCTTTAATCTGGAGACGTTCCTCAGTTTGTCTTTGTCTTTTATGACTTGGAGACTTTGACAAATACAGATCAATTATTTTCAGTTTGGTTTCCACATGATTAGATCCATGTTAGCAGCTTGGAGAGGAATTCCATAATACTGACGTTCTGCCCAATTGCACCCTCTAAGATGGCACAAACTCCAACACCATGCGCCCCAGGGACACTTGATGTCCATTTGTTGGTGATATTAACTTTGGGTAACCAGATTGTTTTTTTACTGTAAATTTTCTGTTCTCCATTTCTAACTAATAAGCTGTTCCGTAGGAAAATATTTCAAAACTAAGCAGTTATCCTGTTCCTCATCAAACTTTCATCCACTGATCATTCTTACCTGAATGTTATTAATATGCTCTGAAGACAGGTTTCCAATGCCATCATTCCTTCTACATTTGTTAATTGGCATTCACTATAAGAAACAGCTTTTCCTTTTCTCTCACTTATTATGTATTCATTAATTTATTTATACCTGAATATACTAATGGGCTCTGATTTCATCTTATTCCTTATTTATTTTGATGCTCAATTGTCTCCTGTATTAGTCAGCTCAGGGTACTATAACAAAATACCATAGGCTGGGTAGCTTAGACAACAGAAATGTCTTTCTCACAGTTCTGGAGGCTACAAGCCCAAGAACAAGGCATCATAAAAGTAGGTGTCACCCTGAGCCTTCTTCTTTTGGCTTGTAGGTGGCCGCCATCTCACTGTGTGCTCATATGGCCTCTTCTTCGTGTGTGCTTGGAGAGAGAGAGAGAGCGGTTTTGATGCCTCTTATAAGTGCCTCACTCTCATGACCTCATCAAACCTAGTCACCTCCCAAAGCCCCCACCTCCAAATCCCATCACATTGGAGGTTAGGATTTCAACATATGAATTTAGGAGGGGAAAATATATTGATCCCGTCTGGACAATTATCTCCTATTGGTCAGAGGGAAACACTTCAAGCTGACTCTTAAGTCCTTTTCACAAGCTCCAATATTATTGGAAGGCTTAATTGTTTTCTGGCATAAGATGTACCAAGGTCATCTTGTTCTTTCATTGTCCTAGATATGCAATCAAGAATTTTCCAAGGACCCCTGTTTCTTTTTATGGGGAGTGATATTTAGAAAACAGCACACTATATGTGCTGTTTGCTACTGGCTTATTGCTCATTGCTACTGGCTTATCCCTGCTCTCGGTCCTCTCAGCAGAAAGAACTAGGTGAACATGCAGATATATGCACACACATATACATATACGCACACACACATGTACGTATACAAACATACATATACACGAACACGTACCACTCAAATACACATACCCATGTACACACACATGCTTGTACGCATACCACACATGCACAAACTTATATATACACACACAGACACAGAGACACAGACATATATACATGTATATAAGCTTTGTAAAACTAATAAAATGAAACACAAAATAGACATTTTAAATCTGATTCCTGAACCTGACACTATCACAGAAGCATATCTCTTAGGAAATGGAGTAGGAGCTAGACAACATGGTGAACAAACCTCATAGAATCAGGAGTCATTGACTCTTACCACACCTGTTCACCTGAGAAGCAGCTGTGAAGCATGCTAAGCAGAGTGGCAGCTGTACCTCTTAGCTATACCTTGAGTCTTAAATGTTCTGTGTTCAAAATCTCTACTCTTATCGTCACAAAGGTCATATTCACATTTACTTTAACGTTGGAATAAATATGGCTATATAACAACAACTCTTAATCTGTGAAACATAGAGATGAATACCTGTTTTCCTTGGGGACTTTGCTAGTGCAAAGCCTTCATTTGGTTGGGCTCATACTGAATGATGCACAAAGAGGCAAGTAGTGGATCAAGGGAAGGCAAGACTCCATGGGACACAATCTAGTCTCTTAATCTCAACTCTAGACCATGAGGAAATTCTCATTTAAATGAGAATTAAATGCAGTTAATTCAATGCTCTTAGCTATATTAAATTAATAGGTAATATTCTATATTATAAATCTCTTTTATAATGTAATCTTTGAGGGCAGGATTGATACACTCATAGCATTTTAGTGGACCTTCTGAAATCTGCTAAGAGAAGACGGGAAGGCAGTGTGAAAGAATGCTGTATCAAGGCTTGCTGAATGATGGATGTTATCAATGAGACCATCCAGTGTGGGTCAGCTCAGGGACACTCCAGATGATGGTTTCCAAGACAAGAGTAAATAAGGACCAGTTGGTCTGAAAAGTGTAATTGGAAACGGTTCTATATACGTCAAATTGTTTAAGAAAATTAATTAATTCAAGGAAGATAAATGATTACCTGCCACCATATGAAGTTTTGCTTGTTAGTGAGGGATTACACACATACACAACCACACACAATATTATTGAAAAAATTTTAATGATGGTTCTTTCCAGAATACTGTGTTCACTAATACATCTGGATAAGAGGAACTGTGTAGAAATCGTATACAAACTCCTCTAACCTCTTCCAACAAGCTCTAGTTTCTCCCCATCTTAAGCCAAAAAGAAAAATGATAAAACTTCAGCCCTCAGCTAAGTTTACCCCAGAATGACTATAAAATAAGACTAAAATAGCATAAAACAAAAATCCAGGTCTTTGAAGTCATTTGAGGACAGCCAAAGCCACCAAGATACCAGAGTAAAGGGAAATACATAGAGTGGGTCTTATATTCACCACAACCCTTTCCTTCAGAGCATTTGTTAGTTTGCCATTCTGTGCACAGACACAAAACAAAAAATAGCAGCCCAGAGCTTACAGCAATCTCACTGGGCTGCAGGAGCTGATGGCCAAAATTTGAGAAGAAAGGGAACCAAAGAGGACTTGACATTCTGCATGCAACTTCCTTCTGCACAGGGCATTTGATAAATTCTAGGCTGTACGGATGGATCAAAGAAGACAAGCAAAAAAGCAATTTTAAGAGACTATAAAATGAAAGCAGAGTTTCAGCTGTTTAATGGTGCTGGAGAAATGGAAGTTGGAGTTCAGAGCCTATCAAAGAGCAGAAGTCCTGGTCAACATTCGAGGTTTTCATTTGAGACCTCAGAAAGTCTTCACCATGGGAGTCAGAACAAACTAGAAAATGCCAGCTTTAACAATGTCTGAAATACCATCTGAACTGGATTCAGGTGAACTACCCACTCTCTATCTGCCTACCAGCAGAAAATCCAATCTAAGGAAAGACAGCTTCATCCTGAGCCTCTATAATTGCTTATGAAATTTCTCTTATTTAATGAAAATGCAGTGCACTAAGAATTCCAGAAACATGATCAGGTAAACAAAAATACAAAAGTAAAAACAGACAATAGAGAAAACCCACAGGTAAACCCTATCTTGTCATGTCTCCAATCCCGCAGAGGCCAGCTGCGAGTCAGAGTTTATTCAGAAATGCACTCGTGAGCAATAATTATGGAAGGGAGGGTACAGGGGCAGTACTGGGAAGAGAGAGAAGTTGAGTCATCATGAAGACCCAATTATAGTCTAAACTGACTCCATGGAGAACTCTAGACCAAGAATGGGCTTTCTGAGTTGTGTCAACTTGCACAAAGATAGGCAGGCATTTATGTTCCTCATCAGTCAATGGATGTGGGCTCCCCTAGGGTGGTAAGACCTTGGCAAAGTGGTTCTACATCTACAGCTGAGGCAATCCCTGGAGTTACTGAGAGCTGAAAGCTGTCTGCTGACAGAACTCCGAGCAGTGGAGCCAACAAACGTTTCAGTGAAGAGGGAATGTGGGTACACATCACATGTTCAAGAGGACGTATAAAAGATGAAAGATAGATAAAACTAAACTGGGATTTAAAAAAGATGTCGTGTTATTGGGACCTACGAAAAAACAGAAGCCAAGACAAGATTCAATGTGCAAGATATTTATTAGGAGGAACGCTTGTAAGAGTGTATTAATCATGTTTGTTATTTTCTATATTTTATGATGCTTTGATATCTTGAGGCCTTATGGACCCAGAGAGAGATTGACCCTTGCAGGGTTAGCTAACTCCTAGAGATAGCAAACAACTTGCCTGAAAGCATGCCTCTGATATGCAAACCAACTAATCCAGAGCCTATACTCCCAACCACCTCCTTTATCTAATTCTCACACACACCAAGCCAGTATTCCTCCTGCCCTGCATCACCTCCGTGCCAGGTACCAGACAACTAGGGATGACTTTTATAGCCCAGAGTCCACCAAAATCATTCAAACTATCCAATCTTAGACCTGCTCAGATGCTTAGCCTGTCTTACCTTTCCTCCCCATGAAACCACAATAAATTCTCTGGCTCATGCTTTCGCCTCTCCTTCTCCCTCCTGACTGACCCTGGTGCTTCCCCATGTGGCCCTGCAGGGCACAGTATGCTCCCTCCCCTTGGGAATTTTAAGTAATAAACTCCTCCTTCAAGGCAGTCATCAGTCCATATCTGTCATCTTACCATACCTAATTAAACCAAATCCAAGCTACCCACCATAACAGAGAGGAAATGGAGAGGGACCCTGGGCGAACCCAGATATGACCACAGGAGAAGGAAAGAGAGAAGGAAGGAACATGTGTGGAAGGACCTTATACTGAAGTGCAGTCTTAAGGTATGCCTGGCAAGGATGTCGGGGATACCTTAAGGCAAACTTTCCTGGCAAATGAGTCCTCCATCTCTCAGAACCATCCTGACCTTGGTATTCCTACAAAGCTCACTGTCTGGGATCAGCCTGTGGGAATCACAGCCCCAGTACAAACACTGTGATGAATTTAGAATGCAGCTGCTGAGACCAATGGTCAATTAAATATAGTCCCTACTTTGGGAGGTAAGAGGTGCATTCTCATGGCCACAAAAAATGGTAATTCTAGAACACAAAACATGTAACTTGAAACAGAGATTCAACAGATGGGATATTAGTGAACAGGAAAATGGGTCAATAAAATTTTTTTCGATAGAAAAATTATGGGAAGGGAGAAGGAAAATACAGAAAGTTTGAAGACTGTACATGAAAAGCAGTGAAAATGTATAACAAAAATATTTATAGTACAAGAATAATGAAGAGGGAGAATTGGACAAAAGTAGTATTAGAATAGGTACTGACCAAGAATTTTCCAAAATTAATATCAAGTGACAAATTCAGAAAGCTCTACAAACCTCAAATCTGACAAACAAAAAATAAGCCAAATCTAAGTTTATCTTACTAAAATTGCCAATAATCAGTGACAAAGACGGGGAAAAGAATCATTTTGCTTTCAAACAGAAAACAATAACATTTTTCAGAAAAATTATGGGAGTATCTCTCTCATTATTTGGTCAATAAAAGAACAACATTTTTTAAGTGCTTAATGAAAATAACTGCCAGCTTACAATTCTATACCCAGTAAAGAATATACTTCAAAAAAGAATGTGGTTATACTGGAGATATAATATGGAACATGATGAGTATCGTTTACATGGCTGTATGGTATATTTGAAAGTTTTTAAGAGAGTAAATCTAAAGAGCTCTCATCACATGGGAAAAAAAAAACATTTTTAGCTATATGAGATGATAGATGCTATCTGTAACAATTACAAATTCACATACTCTTTCACTCAGCTATTCCACATATAAGAATTTATACTACAAATAAACCCTCAAATGTTTGCAAGAATGTACGGATAACATTATTATCCATGGCTTTTGTTTAAGGACAGTAAATGGTTAAATCAATTTTCATACTTTGACTCAATGGAATACTAAGTGGCCATATCAAGGAAATGATCATGTAGTGATAGATTGATCGCCACTATACTCTTAAGTGAAAAAAACAAAACATATAACAGAATACACAGTATGCTATCTTTTGTGAAAAGGAGAGTATAGAAGTATATATGAGTATTTGTATCTTCCCTGAATGTATGCATAAATTTTCTTTGAACAAATATGTTACAAATTAATAATATTGCTTGCCAGCAGGGAATGGGATTGATTAAGTGGGAAACAGCAGAATAAGGGAGATTTTTCACTGTATGCTCTTTTGTAACTTGTAAATTTATTATCTATTCTGTCTATTAATTTTTTTTAAGTAAACACTGGAAGTTTCCAGTTCTGGTAAAGATGGAGCAAGCACGCTCCATCTTATTGAAGGTAAATAAAATCCTAGGGCAGAATAAATGGAACAGCTATCTGAGGACTCTGAAATGTAAATGGTAAAAGGTAGATTGAAGAAACAAACCAGAATCCAAGTAAGAACAATCCAGCAGTGAGGTTCTTAGATATTTCCCCCCCCCCCCGCTTTGGTATCTCCTGACCTGAATTCAAAGTCAGCTTGAAACCTGAAATTGCACACAAGGTGTAGAGAGAATGAATTCCAAGAGAAGCCTTTTCTTTCTGATCTACCTTTAACAATAAAGAAGGGTGACTTGTGGGGGAGACTCAAGATCAAGAGGTGAAGTCAAGGGCCAAGGAGAGTTATTTCTAGACCTTGAAACCTAATTGAGGAACCCCCAATATTTACCTGGCTAGAGTTCAGAACGTGTATGGTAAAGAGACTACTTTTTTACCTTCCATTTTATCTCGTTTTGAATCACAATGTCTAAAGCTTCTATCCTATGCCTGCTATCATGCCCTTGTATAATTCCATTCTGCTGAAGGTGGGTGGGCCACGTGACCTGCTTGTAGCCTATAGAATATGTCAAAAGTGATAGCATGTTACACCTGTGACTATATTGCCTTATATAAAATTCTGTCTTGCTAGCATAGATTCTCCTTCAGAGCATGATGAAGTAAGTATCCATGCTGGAGAAGCTCACATGACAAAAGCAGATGGCCTATAAGGTCTGAGAGCGCCTCCAGCTGATAGCCAGCAAAAGTCATATAGCTGCAAGAAAATACATTCTGCCAACAACATGAATGAACCAGAAGTAAATGCTTCTCCAGTTAAGCCTCCAGATGAGAATACAGCCTGACCAACACTTTGATTGCAGCCATATGAGACACTAAGCAGAAGACTCATCTAAATTTTATCTGGACTCTCCTGACCCACATAACCTCTGAGATAATAAATGTATGTGCTATTTTAGCCACTAAGTTTAAGGCCATTTGTTATGCAGCAATAGAAAACTGAATATAGTGGAATGAAATGCACTGAACCACAGAGAGAAAAATAGATTGGAAAACAAAAAAGGAACAGAGCCTCAGACTTATTAGACAACATCAAAGTGTTTAATATTTGTGTCATTGCAGTCTTAGAAGAGAAGAGAATGTGTGCAGAAAAAAATATTTTAAGAAATCATGACTAAAAACTTCCCAACATTGGCAAAAGACATAAACTTCCACATTGAAGAAACTCAGTGAATCCAAGTAAATCCTTACTCAGATACATCATGAGCAAACTGCTAAAAAAAAAAAACCAGAGAAAAATAATGCATAACACAGAGAGAAACAGTGATTTGAATGATGACATGTTTCTCATCAAAAACCATAGTGGCATAATTCAAAAAGAGTTATGTACCACAATGTTCATTGCAGCTCTTTACAATAGCCAGGACATGGAAGCAACCTAAGTGTCCATCGACAGATGAATAGATAAAGAAGATGTGGCACATATATACAATGGAATATTACTCAGCCATAAAAAGAAATGAAACTGAGTTATTTGTAGTGAGGTGGATGGACCTAGAGTCTGTCATACAGAGTGAAGTAAGTCAGAAAGAGAAAAACAAATACCATATGCTAACACATATATATGGAATCTAAAAAAAAAAAAAAAAAAAAAAGGTTCTGAGGAATCTAGGGACAGGACAGGAATAAAGACGCAGATGTAGAGAATGGACTTGAGGACACAGGGAGGGGGAAGGGTAAGCTAGGATGAAGTGAGAGAGTGGCATGGACTTATAAATACTACCAAATGTAAAATACATAGCTAGTGGGAAGCAGCTGCATAGCACAGGAATATCAGCTCAGTGCTTTGTGACCACCTAGAGGAGTAGGATAGGGAGGGTGGGAGGTAGATGCAGGTGGGAGGAGATATGAAGATATATGTATATGTATAGCTGATTCACTTTGTTATAAAGCAGAAACTAACACACCATTGTAAAGCAATTATATTCCAATAAAGATGTTAAAAAAACAAAAAAAACATAATGGTCAGAAGACAGTGGAACACATGTTATGCTAGGAGAAAAAAATCCATGTGCATGTAAAATATTATTCAGGAATGAAGGCAATAAAAAGATATTCTCAGATGAAGGAAAATTAAGAGAATTTGTCACCAGCAAACCCACTGTAAAAGAAATGCTGAAAGAAGTTCTTGTGAAATAACACCCAAAGAAAATATAGAATTTCAGGAATAAGAAAAGAGAAAAAGAAATAGTATCTATTTAAATATTTTAAAATTTTCTCTGCTTAAGTTCTTTTAAATATGTGTGACAACTAAAATCAGAAATTATAACATTGTCTTATAGGATTTTGAATATATGTCTACAACATAAATGGGGGAAAGTTAATGGACTTTTGTTGTGGTAAAGTTTCTATATTCAACTTGAAGTGGTAAAATGTAAAATTCTTAGTATAATAATAAATGTTAAATATGTATATTTTAATACCTAGAGCAATCAATAGAAAATTACAGAAATATTATTTTTAAAATTCAATAGATAATTTTAAATGGAAACCTAAAAACAATTCAAATACTTCAAAAGAAGTCAAGAAAGAATAACCAGGAACAGAAAACAGAGGGAATAAACAGAAAACAAGTAATAGGAGAGTAGACCTAAATGCACACATATCAATATTATGTTATATGTTAATGGTATAAACACACAAATTAGAAGACAGAGATTGTTGGAATGGATTTAGAACTGACTGTATGCTGCTTGGAAGAAATGCAGTTTAAATAAATGATACACACAGGTTAAATGGGAAAGGTTGAAAAAAGGATAAACCATGCAAACACTGGTGAAAGCAGGAGTGGTTACACTAATATCAGACAAAGTAGATTTCTGAGCAAGGAAAAACAGCATGAATAAAGAAGAACATTAAATAATGACAAAAGTGTCAAATAACAAAGAATATATAACAATCCTAATGTGTATGCATCAAACAACAGAGATTCAAACCGCATGAAGCAAAAACTGAAAGAATGGGCAGATCTACAGTTACCGTTGAAGACTTCAGTATTCCGTTCTCAGTAATCAATACAACAATCAGAGAGTAAATCAGCATGAATATAGAAGAACTGAACAACATCATCTAACAACTTGATCTAATATTTATAGAACACTTCATCCAACAGGAGCAGAATTTTCATCAAGAGAGATCATATCCTAGGTCATAAAACAAACCTCAACAATCAGACAGAATGTTCTCTGACCATAATTAAACTATCTAGAAATCAATTATAAAAAGATAACTGAAAATTCTCCAAATATTTAGAAACAAAAAACACACTTTTAAATAATCTACGTGCAAAGAGGAAGTTTCAAGGGAAATTAGAAAATATTTTGAACTGAATGAAAATGAAAATATAGCTCATCAAAATTTGTGGAATGTAGCTAAAGCACTAGAGAGAAATTTATAGATTTAACTGTTTATTTAGAAAAGAAGAAAAAATTCAACTCAGTAATCTTAAATTTCCAACTTAAAAACTAGAAAAAGAAGAAGGAAAAAATGCAAAACTAGTGGAAAAAAAAGAATTAGTACAGATAAGAACAAAGGTCAGTGAAACTGAAGACAGAAAAACAGTAATGAAAATGAATAAAACCCAAAACTGATTCTTTTTAAAAAATTAATAACTTTGATAAACCTCTAGCCAGAATAACAACAAAAAAGAAAGAGAAGACACAAATTATCAATAACAGGAGTGAAAAAAAAAAGATATCACCCCAGACCTCACAGATATTAAAAGGATAATAAGAGAGCAATATAACAATTCTAGGCACATAAATTAGACTTAGATAAAATAGACAAGTTCCTTGAAATCCATAAACTATACTAAAGCTCACCCAAGAAAGACTAGACAAGCCAAAGAGTACTATATCTAACAAGGAAATTAAACTCATAATTTAAAAATACCCCTTCACAAAAGACTATAGGCCCCAATAGTTTCACTGGAAAATATTATCAAATCTTTAATGAAGAAATAAATCTTCATAAATAAATGGTGCCAGAACAATTAGTTACTTGTATGCAAAAGAAAAAAACCCTCAAACTAAACTTCACACCTCATACAAATAGTAACTCAAAAGTGTACCACAGATCTACGTGTAAAATGTAAAACTATAAAACTTTTAGAAGAAAACATAGGAGACAATCTTAATTACCTTGGTTGGGCAAAGTGTTCTTGGCATGTTTTAAAAGAAAAAAAATAATAAATTGGACTTCATCAAAATTAAAAACTCTTGCTCTGTAAAATATATTATTAAGAGAATGAAGAAACAAGGTATAGACTGGGAGAAAACATTTACAAAACACTTATCTGACAAAGAACTTATATCCAGAATATATATATATTTTTTAAAATTCCCAAATCTCAACAGTAATAAAACAAACCAACTTTTTAAAATGGCAAAACATTTGAACAGACATTTCACCAAAGAAGATGTATTGTTGGCTCATCAGAAGATGCTCAGTATAATTAGCCATTATCTATTTGGGAAATGCAAATTAAAATCATAATGAGTTATAGTTTCACACCTATTAAAATAGCTTAAATTTTTTAAAATGTCAATGCCATGTCTGGCAAGAACACAGGGTAACTTGAATTCTCATACATTGTTAGTAAGAATGCAAAATGATACAACCATTGTGGAAAAGAGCTTGGTAAGTTCAAGAAGTTAAATATACAAACACTATATGACCCAAAAATCCTAATCCTATGTATTCACTCTTGATAAATAAAAACATGTTGACAGAAAATCTATACACAAATGTCTATAACAGCACTCTTTATAAATCATCAAAAGCTGCCAACTAGAGAAATGTCTTTTACTAAGTTATTCAGTAAATTCTGATACATCCATACAATGGAATATTACTGAACAATAAAAAAAAACCTAAACTATTACAATACACAACTTTGATAAAACTTAAGGACATTACATTGAGTGCAAAAATCAAACCTCAAAAAATTATATACTCTATGATTCCATTTATACAGTACTCTATACACGTGTTCAAACTCATATACAACTGCACACAAATGAAAGCCGACTTACTATATGTAAAATTTTTAAATAATATAAATTAAAATAAACAATGCAAATGAAGCTGTAGGCAAGAAACACAGGATTCCTCAAAGACTTTTTAGTTGATAGTGTGTGTTTTGTCCTGGTGCTTCTCTAAATTCTTTAAAAAAAATTTTTCCTATCTGCAAACAGCAAATGCTGGAGAGGGTGTGGAGAAAAGGGAACCCTCTTGCACTGCTGGTGGGAATGTAAATTGATACAGCCACTATGGAGAACAGTATGGAGGTTCCTTCAAAAACTAAAAATAGAACTACCATACGATCCAGCAATCCCACTACTGGGCATATACCCTGAGAAAACCATAATTCAAAAAGAGTCATGTACTCCAATGTTCACTGCAGCACTATTTACAATAGCCAGGACATGGAAGCAACCTAAATGCCCATCGACAGACGAATGGATAAAGAAGATGTGGTACATATATACAATGGAATATTACTCAGCCATAAAAAGGAAAGAAATTGGGTCATTTGTAGAGAGGTGGATGCACCTAGAGTCTGTCATACAGAGTGAAGTAAGTCAGAAAGAGAAAAACAAATATTGTATATTAACACATATATGTGGAATCTAGAAAAATGCTACAGATTAACCAGTTTGCAAGGCAGAAATAGAGACACAGATGTAGAGAACAAACATATGGACACCAAGGTGGGAAAGCAGGGAAGGGGTGGTGGTGGTGGTGGGATGAATTGGGAGATTGGGATTGACATTTATACACTAATATGTATAAAATAGATAACTAATAAGAAGCTGCTGTATAAAAAATAAAATTAAATTAAAAAAAAAATTTCCCTACAGTTGTGGGTGAGCTAGGAATCATTCCCCATTTGGCTCATTTGTGGTTCAATGAACCAATCTCATAATTGGCCACTTGAGAATGGAAAATTCTCATTTGGGCTTTCCCTTTAGCCTTGTCCAAGTATCCTACATTTTGACTGCACTAAAAGATTACTAAATACAAGAAAGGAAAAGGAGAAAGGAGAAACATATTAACCTGTGCACTTACCATATTTTATACAACTATCATCAATCTACAGGAGGGCCAGTTCCACAGCTAAGGTGCTAAGGTCTCCCAGAGCCTTCTGCTATGGCCCAACTGCACCAGAAGGTTTGAGGTGAACTGACTATATGTAATAGAGGTTTAATTCTCGTGGTAAGATAGCAAGTGAAAGATGAAGTACAGCAAGGGACAGGTACGGCCAGAAGAATTTTTCAGCAAACTTTCTTTAATTTTCTACTCAACATTAGTAATAATCAGATATTCTGTGGGTGATATTTCCTTCCTTGAATGGTTTATGGAAAAAGCCATCACCTACCCTTCCTGAGACAGGCAGAAAAAGAGACAGACTTGTGTACACACAACTCCATAAACATGACATGGAGGTCAGACCCCTGCCTCACTCACTCATGTCTGAGATGACTGACAGTAATGCTATCTGATTCTAACTCCTTCTTTCTCATTTGGGACTCAGGGAAGTGGGCCACCTTTAAGAGAAATATCACCAAGTAGGAAGCATATAAAAGTTCCCTTGGCAAAGAACAGACACACAGACTTCACCAGGTCTCTCATGCTTTTATTCCCTCTCTTGTAACTTAGGTAAATGGCCTTTTGGGAAGACATGGTCCCGCCTCATGGTATTCTCAAGTGACAGCTTGGCATATCTATCTTTTCTGAAATGAAAAAGAATTGTTACAGCACAAATGGCCAAAAATCTTGTCCTGCAAAGTGGTATTTTCCAAGGGGCCACTGAACACCAGGCAGGCTTGAGTTTCCTTAATAAAGTCCCAAACCATTGTCAGTGCAGCTACAGCCAAACTCAGCTACAGCCTTGGCCTCTGTCATAGTCCCCCAACATCCAGCAGGTACCCCAGACACTCACATCTGTCTAATTGTTACCACTTCTGTGGCCTTTTCCCAGCCCACACATTTGCTTCTGTCTTTCCCCTGACTTCATATTTGCCCCTGTTCATACCCTTGTTTCCTCCAGCCTTTTCCTACCCAGTCCCCACCACTTCTCCCCATCCCCCCTGCTCACTTATTTCAGGATTTTCACTCAATCCCTTTTCTTCTCAACAGTTCTTTTCTGTTTTTCTAGTCCCTCCCGGTCACTTGGTCATTGATCAAAAGACATTTTTTGAGAGCGATAATAAAAAGTTTTGGCAAGGATGTGAAGAAATTGGAACCCTCATACAATGCTGGTGGGAATATGCAATGGTGCAATTGTTAGAGAATAAAGTCTGTCAGGAGGGAATTCACAGAACATGTGAAGTAGGATGTGCCAGGAATCTGTCTCTCCATCTAGACAAAAATTGCACTGACAGAATCTGTCTGATGTAACTATATTGGAAATCTGGAGCCTATTGAAGGCTTGCAACTTCCAGGGAAGTCTTGGATGGTAAATTGCAGTCAATTTGGGGCAATTTCAGCTCTTACCACAGTAGCAGCTACCCATCCCCCAACTACAGCCATGTGGCAGGCAGCTGTGCACGTGTTCTGTGAGCAACTTGAACAGAGCTTGTAGGAGATGGGATGAGGAAAAAGGAGTCTATCCTCCAAATATGGGGGGATCTGTGCTCTAATTGTTTTGGGGGTTTTTTTGTAATGTATTTTTTTAACATCTTTATTGAAGTATAATTGCTTTACAATGGTGTGTTAGCTTCTGCTGTATAACAAAGTGAATCAGCCATACATATACATATATCCCCATATCTCCTCCCTCTTGCGTCTCCCTCCCACCCTCCCTATCCCACCCCTCTAGGTGGACACAAAACACCGAGCTGATCTCCCTGTTCTATGAAGCTGTTTCCCACTAGCTATCTATTTTACGGTTGGTAATGTATATATGTCCATGTCACTCTCTCACTTTGTCCCAGCTTACCCTTCCCCCTCCCTGTGTCCTCAGGTCCATTCTCTATGTCTGTGTCTTTATTCCTGTCCTGCCCCTAGGTTCTTCAGAACCAGTTTTTTTTTTTTAGATTCCATATATATGTGTTAGCATACAGCATTTGTATTTCTCTTTCTGACTTACTTCACTCTGTATGACAGTCTCTAGGTCCATCCACCTCACTACAAATAACTCAATTTCGTTTCTTTTTATGGCTGAGTAATATTCCACTGTATATATGTGCCACATCTTCTTTATCCACTCATCCGTTGATGGACACGTAGGTTGCTTCCATGTCCTGGCTATTGTAATTAGTGTGCTCTAATTGTTGATTGCTGCTTCTGGTCACAGAGGCACAGATGAAGAGGCAGGCAATCATTGTTGCTGCACCTTCGCCCACTGTTGCAAGCCCCTCCTATTTTGGCTAATGTGATTTCCAGGAAATTTCAAGGGCTGGTGCCATTTTATTCCACTACATGTTTTGCTTTTCCTCATTCAGAAGCCAGACATTAAAGACTAGGACATCCAAAAACAAGCGCACATACAGGAAAAATTTAGAAAGTTGCTGTGCATGCCTAAAGTATCAGAAAAGACAGAAGAAGACATTAAGTTTATATCACAGGCTGATGCTCAGCACAGAGAGGCTGCAATAGTCAACAAAAACAGAACCAATAGACAAAAACAATGACAAAAAATAACAAGCCCTGGGGAAGGCTAGAAACCCTGATTTCCAGAGTTACTGAATTATTATATTCAAGTGTCCAGTGTTCAAAAAAACCACAAGGCATACAAAGAAACAAGAAAGTATGGCCCAGGGACTTCCCTGGTGGTCCATTGGGTAAGATTCCATGCTCCCAATGCAAAGGGCCTGGGTTCAACCCCTGGTCAGGGGACTAGATCCCACATGCATGCAACAAGTAAGAGAAGTCCGCATACCGCAACTAGGAAGTCCGCATGATGCAACCAGAAGATCGTGCATGCCGGACTTCCCTGGTGGCACAGTGGTTGAGAATCCACCTGACAATGCAGGGCACACGGGTTCGAGCCCTGGTCCAGTAAGATCCCACATGCCGCGGAGCAACTAAGCCCGTGTGCCACAACTACTGAAGCCCGCGTGCCTAGAGCCCGTGCTCCGCAACAAGAGAAGCCACCACAGTGAGAATCCCGCGCACCGCAACAAAGAGTAGCCCCCGCTTGCCGGACCTAGAGAAAACCCGCGCACAGCAATGAAGACCCAATGCAACCAAAAATAAATTAATTAGTTAATTAATTTTAAAAAATAAATGGATATTAAAAAAAAAAGATCCCGCATGCCACAACTAAAGATCCCACATGCCACATCTAAGACCCAGCACAGCCGAAATAAATAAATAAAAATAAATAAATAAATAAAATATTACACACAATAAAGAAAGTATGCCTCATCCAAAAGAAAATAATAATTCAACAAAATTTGTCCCTGAAAAAGACTTAACATAAGACACATTAGACAAAGTCCTCAGAATAACAGTCTTAAAGATGCTTGAAGAATTAAAGGAAGATGTGGAAAAAACAAGAAAATGATGTATGAACAAAATGGAAATATTGATAAAGAGATAGAAAACCTTAAAAGAAATCAAAATGAAGTTCTGGAGCTGAAAATTACAAAAACTGAAATTTAAAAATTTACTAGAAGGATTCAAAGACAGTTTTGAGCAGGCAGAAGAAAGAATCTGTAAACTTAAATACAGGACAATGGAAATTATCAAGGTTGAGGAACAAAAAGAAAAAAAAGAATGAAGAAAAGTGAACATAGCCTAAGAGAAATAGGGACACCATCAAAAGAACTAACATATGCAGCATGGGAGTCCTAGAAGAAGTAGAAGAAAGATAAATGGGCAGAGAGGATACTCGAAGAAATGAGGACTGGAAACTTCTCAAATTTGAAGAAAGACATGAAAATAAACATACAAGAAACTCGATAAACTCCAACTGAAATGATCACAAAAACCCCACACCAAGACACATTAGAATCAAACTTTTGAGAGTTAAAGATAAAGAGCAATCTTGGAAGCAGCAAAAGAGAAATTAATCATCACTTACAAGTGATCCTCACTAAGATTATAAGCAGATTTCTCATCAGAAACTTTGGAGGCCAGGAGACAGTGAGCTGATTTATTCAAAGTGCTAAAAGGAAAAAAAAACTCTCAAACAAGAATACTATATCTGGCAAACTGTTATTCATAAGTGAGAGGAAAATCAAGACTTTCCCAGAGAAACAAATGTTAAGGGAGTTTCTGACCACCAGACCTTCCCTGCAAGAAATGATCATTAAAGTCCTATGAAGTGAAATGAAAGGACAAAGATGGTAACTCAATGGTGTGTGGAGAAATAAAGATCTTAAGAAAGATAGATACATGGACAAATATAAAAGCTTGTGTTACTGTGACAATGGTTTGTAACTATACTTTTTGTTTTCTGTATATTTTAAGAGACAAATACAGTGGGATAGATTTAGAAATCAATAACATAAAGAAAACTGGAAAATTCACAAAACGGTGGAAATTAAACAACACACTTTTAAACAACCAATGGGTAAAAGAAGAAATCACTAGGGAAATTCAAAAATAGAGATGAATGAAAACAAAAACAAACCAAAACTTATGGCTCTCAATGAAAGTGGTGTTAAGGAGGAAATTTATAGCTATAACAGCTTACATTTAAAAAACAAGAAAGATCTCATATCAACAACCTAACTTTACAACTTTAGGAACTTAAAAAGAAGAACAAACTGAAACCAATCTAGCAGAAGGAAGGAAATAAAGATTAAGCCAGAGATAAATGAAATACAGTATACATAAACAATAAAGAAAATCAATAAAACCAAAAAGTGTTTCTTTCAAAAGAGGAACAAAATTGGCAATACTTTAGCTAGATGGACCAAGGAAAAAAAAGAGAGAAAACTCAAATTACTAACACCAGAAGTGAAAGTGAGGGCATTACTATCAATTCCACAGAAATAAAAAGGAAAGTACTGTGAATCTTTGTACTCAAAAAAATTGAATAACTTAAATTAAGTGGACAAATTCCTAGAAACACAAAACCCACCAAGACTAAATCACAAAGAAATAGAAAGAGAATAGACCTGTAACTGGTAAGGAAATTGAATCAGTAATCAAAAATCTCCCAAAAAATAAAAACCCTGGATCTGTTGGCTTCACTGTGAATTCTAACAAACATTTTAAAATGCACTAATACCAATCCTTCTCAAATTTTTCAAAATATTAAAGAGGAAGGAACAGTTCCTAACTCATTCTATGAAGCCAGCATAACCCTGACACCAAAGCCAGACAAAGATACTACAAGAAAACTATAGACCAATATCTCTTATGAACCTTGATGCAAAAATCCTCAACAAAGTACTACCAAACAAAATTCAGCAGCATGTTAAAAGGATTACACACCTTGACCGAGCAAGATTTATTCCCGGAATGCAAGGATGGTTCAAAATATAAAAATCAATCAATATAATATGCCACATCAAGAAAATGAAGGAAAAAAACCACATGATCATCTAAATTGATGCAGAAAAATTATTCGAAAAAAATTGAACATCTTTTTATGATAAAAACCGTCAACAAAATAAGAATAGAAGGAAACTACTTCCACATAATAAAAGCCATATATGAAAAACCCAGAGTAAACATGTGATGAAAGATGGAAAGCTTTTTCTCTAAGATCAGAAACAAGACAAGGATGCCCACTTTCACTACTTCTATTCAACATAGTACTGGAAGTTCTAGCCAGAACAATTAGGCAAGAAAAAGAAAAAAAAGGCATCCAAATTGGAAGGGAAAAAGTAAAATTATCTCTGTTTGCAGATGATACAATCTTACATGTAGAAAATCCTGACGACCCCAAAAAAAGCTGTTAGAACTAATACATGAATTCAACCAAGTGATACAAAATCAACACACAAAATTACTTGCATTTCAGTACACAAATAATGAACAACCTGAAAAGGAAATTACAAAGACAATTCAATTTACAATAACATCAAAAAGAATTAAATATTGATACTTAGGAATTATCTTAACCTTAACCAAGGAAATGGAAGACTTATACAATGAAAATGACAAAATATTGGTGATAAAAATGAAAGATGACAAAATAAGTGGAAACACATTCCACATTCAAGGACTGGAAGAGTTAATATTGTTAAAATGTCAGTATTATGCAAAGCGATCTACAGATTCAATGCAATCCTTATTAAAATTCCAAAGATATTTTTTGCAGAAATAGAAAAATCCATCCTAAAATTCATATAGAATTTCAAGGGACCCCAAATAACTGAAACAATATTGAAAGAAAAAGAACAAAACTGGAGGACTCACACTTCCTAATTTCAAAACCTACTACAAAGCTATCATAATCAAAACAGTGCAACAAGTGCAACATTGGCATGAAGACAGACATATAGATCAAAGGAATAGAATAACGAGCCAGAAATAAGCTCTTTATTATATGGTGAAATGATTTTTGACAAGGTGCCAAGACCATTCAATAAAGGACAGTCTTTTCAACAAAAGGTACTGGGAAAACTGGATATCCACATGCAAAAGAATAAAGTTGGAAAATTGGACCCTTACTTAACACCGTATATAAAAATTAGCTCCAAATCGATCAAAGATTTAATGTAAGACCTAAAACAGTAAAACTCTGAGAAAAAAAAAACAAAACATGGAACAAAAGCTTCACAACTTTAGATTTGCCAGTGATTTCTTGGATATGACACCAAAGGCACAGGCAACAAAAGTAAAAGTAGACAAATTGAAATTCATGAAAATTTTAAATTTTTTGTCAAGACATTATTCACAGAGTAAGAAGGCAACCCACAGATTGAAATAAAATATTTGCAAATCATATGTCTGATAAGGGATAATTATCCAGAATACACAGAGAACTCCTAAAACTCAACAACAAAAACAAACAACCTGATTCAAAAATGGGTAAAGGACTTTAATAGATATTTCTCTAAAGAAGCTATACAAAAGGCCAATAAGCACATGAAAAGATGATCAACTTCACTAATCCTTCAGGAAACGCAAATGAAAACTGCAATGAGATACGACACTACACCCATTTAGATGGCTACAATCTAAAACAACAACAACAAAACAATGTGTTGGTGGTGAAGTGGAGAGATTGGAACCCAGTGCAGTGTTGGTGGGAATGCAATATGGTATAGTCACTGTGGAAAACACCATGAGGTTCCTTGAAAAATTAAAAATAGAATTAGCATATGATCCAGCAATTCCATGTTTGGGTATATATCCAAATGAAATGAAAGCAGGGTCTCAAGGAATATCTTCACACCCATGTACATAGAAGCATTATTCACTACAGCTAAAATATGGAAGCAACCCAAATGTCCATCACCAATGAATAGGTAAGCAAAATGTGGTACATACATACAGTGGAAGATTTTTCAGCCTTAAAAAGGAAGGAAATTCTGCAATATCCTACAACATGGATGAGCCCTAAAGACATTATACTAAGTGAAATAAGCCAGTCACAGAAAAACAAATATTATATGATTCACCTATATGAGGTATTTAGAGTAGTCAAAATCATAAAGAGAGAAAGTAGGATAGTGGTTGCCAGGGGCTAGAGGGAAGGGAGAAAGGGGAGTTATTATTTAATAGGTAATAGAGTTTCAGATTTAAAGATTTGTTGGAGGGGATGATGGTGATGGTTATATAGCAATGTGAAAGTATTTAATACCATTACACTTAAACGTAGTTAAGAAGGTAAATTTTACGTTATGTGTATTTTAACACAATTTTTAAGAAGGAGGAAAAAGTCTGGCAGTTCCTCAAAAGGTTAAACTTAGAAATACCATATGATCCACCAGATGGTGGATCTACTAGACAAAGACAACTGTCTTTGAAATAACTGTCTTAAGGATGTTCAAAGAACTCAAGGAAGATGTGGCTAAAGTCAAGAAAACAATGTACAAACAAAATGGAAAATGTCAATAAAGAGATAGAAAACATAAAAAAAATCAAAAAGAAATCATAGAGCTGAAAATTACAACAACTGGCAAAAAAAAATCACTAAAGGAATTCAAAGGCAGATTTAAGCAGGCAGAATAAGGAATTTGTGAACTTGAAGAAAAGAAATTATTGAAGCTGATGAACAGAAAAAGACTGAAGAAAAGTGAAAAATGCCTATGGGACTTATGGGGTACTATCAAACAGATCAACATACCCATAGTTGGGAGTCCTAGGAGGAAAACAAAGAGACAGAGAAATTATCTTAAGAAATAATGGCTGAAAACTTACCAAGTTTGATGAAAGATATGAATACAAACATCCCAAAAGCTCAACAAACTCAAACTAGGATGAGCTCAAAGAAATCCACACCAAGACACGTTATAATTAAACTTTCAAAAGACAAAGACAAAGAGAGAATCTTGAAAGCAGCAAGAATGAAGCAACTTGTCACATACAAAGGATCCTATCTAAGATTATCAGTAGATTTTTTTCATCAGAAACTTTGGAGGCCAGAAACAGTGGGCTGATACATTCCTAAGTGCTAAAAGAAAAAAAAAATGAACAGCTAACAATCCTATAACCAACAAAACTGTCTTTCAAAAGTGAGAAAGTAATTAAGACATTTCAGCTAAACAAAAAATAATGTAGTTTGTGACACTAGACCTGCCTTGCAAGAAATTCTAAAGGGAGTCCTACAGGTTGAAATGGAAGGACACAAGACAGTAGTTTAAAGCTGAATGAAGAAATAATCCTCAAGAAATGTAAATATATGGGCAATTATAAAAGCTAGTATTATTCTAACAACAGTTTGTAACTCCACTTTCTGTTTCCTCCATGATTTAAGAAACTAATACATAAAAAGTTATTAGTCTAAATGCTAATATTATTCTAACTTTGGTTTGTAACTCCACATTTTGTTTTCTACATAATTTAAGAGATAAATGCATTTAAAAAAATTATTAGTTCATGTTTTTGGACACACAATGTATAGATGTAATTTCATGACATCAGTAACTGAAAGGAGTGGGGACAGAGCTGAAAAGGAGCAGAGTTGCTTTATGTTATTGAATTTAAGCTGTTATAAATTCAAATTAGAATGATTTAACATGAGGATGTTAAATGTAATCCCCAAGGTAACCACAAATAAAATAGTTAAAACATGAAAGCAACCCAAGTGTCCATCGATAGATGAATGGATAAACAAAATATGGTGTATGAATACAATGGAACATCTTTCAGCCTTAAAAAGGAAGGAAATGCTGACACAGGCTACAACACAGATGAACACTGAGGACATTATGCTAAGTGAAATAAGCCAGTCACAAAAAGACAAATTCTGTGTGACTCCACTCATATGAAGTGCCTGGGGTAGTCAAATTCATAGAAACAGACAGTAGAATACTGGGGGCCTGGGGGAAAGGAGGAATGAGGAGTTATTGTTTAATGGGTAGAGACTTTCAGTTTTGCAAGATGAAAAGAATTCTGGAGATGGATGGTGGGAATGGTTGCACAACAATATGAATCTATTTAATGTCACTGAACAGTACACTTGAAAATGGTTAAGATGGCAAAAATTATGTTACATGTATTTTACCATAATAAAAAAGAGCAAGGGAGTGGCTGAGTTCCTGAAAACAGGTGTGTGGGTGAGGGGACTGCTCAAGCCTTCAGAGCTTGGAAGTATGAGATCTGGAGTGTAGTCTTCCCTGTGCTTTCATGTTGATGATTTTGCTTGGACCTCACAGTCATCTGTGCAGAAGGCAGACCCTTACTTCCTCATTTTAAAGATCAGACTAGAAACAATAAATGCTGGAGAGGCTGTGGAGAAAAGGGAAAACTCTTGCACTGTTGGTGGGAATGTAAATTGATACAGCCACTATGGAGAACAGTATGGAGGTTCCTTCAAAAACTAAAAATAGAACTACCATACGATCCAGCAATCCCACTACTGGGCATATATCCTGAGAAAACTAGAATTCCAAAAGAGTCATGTACCAAAATGTTCATTGCAGCTCTATTTACAATAGCCAGGACATGGAAGCAACCTAAGTGTCCATCAACAGATGAATGGATAAAGAAGATGTGGCACATATATACAATGGAATATTACTGAGCCATAAAAAGAAACAAAATTGAGTTATTTGTAGTGAGGTGGATGGACCTAGAGTCTGTCATACAGAGTGAAGTAAGTCAGAAAGAGAAAAAGAAATACCGTATGCTAACACATATATATGGAATCTAAGAAAAAAAAAAAAAAGTCATGAAGAACCTAGGGGCAAGACGGGAATAAAGACACAGACCTACTAGAGAATGGACTTGAGGATATGGGGAGGGGGAAGGGTAAGCTGGGACAAAGTGAGAGAGTGACATGGACATATATACACTACCAAACGTAAAATAGATAGCTAGTGGGAAGCAGCCGCATAGCACAGGGAGATCAGCTTGGTGCTTTGTGACCATCTAGAGGGGTGGGATAGGGAGGGTGGGAGGGAGGGAGATGCAAGAGGGAAGAAATATGGGAACATATGTATATGTATAACTGATTCACTTTGTTATAAAGCAGAAACTAACACACCATTGTAAAGCAATTATACTCCAATAAAGATGTTAAAAAATAAAATAAAATAAAAAAAGAAGTTCTTCAGCGAGAAGGAAAATAATACAGGTCAGAAACTCAAATCTACATAATAAAGAGTATCAGAGAATGAATAAGTTGAAGGTGAAATAAAAACATATTTTTCTTATTCTTTTGTTCAAAATAATATTAGCAGCAAGGTATTCAGTTATGTATGCTTATGTGTGTATGTATGTGTATGTAGTAAACATACTCTTACCAAAAAATCCAACAATAGCACTTTTTCGTATTTACTCAAATGAACTGAAAATGTATGACTATGCAGAAATCTGCACATAAATGTGTACAGCAGCTTTATTCATTCATAATTACCAAAACTTGGAAGCAACCAAGACATCCTTAAGTAGGAAAATGGACAAATAAACTGTGATACATCCACAATGGAATACTATTCAGCACTAAAAAAAATGAGCTATGAAGCCATGAAAAGACATGGAGGGACCTTAAATGCATATCTCTAAGTGAAAGGAGCCAACCTGAAAAGGCTACAAGCCATATGATTCCAACTACTGTATATGACATTCTGGAAATACTAAAAACTATGGGGACAGTGAAAAGACTAGCGGTTGCCAAAGGTTAGAAGAGAACAAGGGATGAATAGCTGGAGCACAAAAGATTTTTAGGGCAGTAAAACTTCTGTATCATACTATAATTGTAGATACCTGTCATTATAAGTTTGTCAAAGCCAGTAGAATGTATAACATCAAAAGTGAACCCTAATATAGCCTATGGACTTTGGGTGATAATGATGTATCAGTGTAGGTTCATCAATTGCAACAAACAGACCTCTCTGGTCGGGGACGTTAATAGTGGATATTGATAGTGGAATAGACTGTGTCTTGTAGGGACAGGGAGTAAATGGGAAATTTCTGTGCTTTCTGCTCAGTTTTGCTGTGAACCTAAAACTGCTCTAAAAAAGAACTTATTCATTAAAAAAAAAAAAACATAACCACAGGTAGCAAAGACATGAACAGTATTGTTCTGTTGTTATTTTTATGGTGATTACATTGTTAATTTTCCTTACAGGAAGTGAGGAAGTGTTTTAGATATATTAGTAAATTTCTAACCACCTGCTCATTCCCTTGGGAATTCTAAGAGGTTTTAGAACTCATTGGGAAAACCACTTACTCTCCACAGAAATGCAGCTTTAGGATTTAAATCCACATTTAATCACGGAAATAAAAAGGAACACAGTGTTAAGTGGGTAGCCTTGCAAACGTCTTAAACACTATTGTGCAAACCTGCCATTGAGAAATCCAGCTCAAAGAAATCCAGCAAAGGGGATTGGCATGCTGTCAAACTCGTCCTACTCCCTGTGGATCCTGAATGTTTGACTCCAGAAACCCGGCACTTAATTTTAATCAAGATTTTCAAGAAGACACAGGACATTCCTACTTTCCTTGGCTCCTTCCCCATTTCCAACACAAATAAGATGTGCTCTGGGCTCAGGACCAGCATTGCCACCCACTCGAACACTCATATGTTTGGAATGAAGAAGGAGTGGTTATTAATTTCCTCCAGTCTGTGACATAAAAAACAAACAAACAAACTCAGTTTGAGAGCTCAAGGTTGCAGACAAAAAGCACAATAGGATTTCATTTTAAAAATCTGATTGAACACAACTCGGTCCAGAATTTGGGAGAAGGAAAGATTTCGGGGCTCCACCTAGGAGGGTCTGGACCCTGCATTTGGAGGGCACTTTGCTCAGCATGGAGAACAAGCTGACTTTCAAATCAAGTAATTATGAGAAACCAGGAGAATAGGGACTATAAGGAGTTTAGAGCCCCCCTTGGCCTCCGCTTGGCACTGCCCTGATTCCACCAACTCCTTTTTGAGCGCCTCTCTGAGTCCCTACCACTTGGACCAACATGGCAGCTCATGACGGGCTTTTATGTTGCCCTATACATAATTTGGCTTGAACTTTATGCTAACTAGAACAACCCGTCTTGTGGTCTATGAAACATACATTGTACATCTGCTTTAACCATTAAAGAAAAGGGTGCATTGCCCAGGGGTAAAGAGTGTCCATCTGGAAGACAGAGACAAATGCCTCCCTTCCTGGGACTCCTTTGATGATAAGGCTTCCTTCCTACGAGCTAAGGCCACACCGACTCGCTGTGGATGTGCCAATCTGTCTTTTTTGAAACCTTGAAGAAATGTACCCCCATCAGGTTTGATGTTCTGTTCCGACAAAATATAAAACTGTCCTGAAAACCATGCTTCTCTGGAGCCTTTCCTCAGAGCTATCTGAGAAGCTGTCTTCTGGGCTATAGTCCCCAGTGTGGCTTGAATAAAACTCTCCTCTATTCTTACTATAGATTGGTTTCTTCCGTGTCTCCAGTGACATCAGCAACGTTAGCGAGCACCCTGTCAAACCCCTTCACCTACAGATCAGGGAACTGAGGTTAAGAAAGGTGGACTGACTCGCCTGAGGACACCAAGAGGATAAGCAGCAAGCCCAGAAGGGAGGTCCGTCACCAGTAGGTTACCCTTGTTCACCGTGCCAGGATGAACTGTGCCAGCTCTCTGACTCCTTCCTTTAAACCTTGCGATTGAGGTGGGAGGAAGAAAGGGCGTGAAATATAAACATGACACAGAGAGTCCTTTTGCCTTATTCTCTGATCATATTTTTGTTCAGGGTACATATGCGTGCTTTCTTCAACCTAGATGACCCAGCTGAAGCCACAGGTGTGCATGTCTGGTCCACCTCTGCTGGGGATCCTGGCAAGTCACCTAGTAACTCCCTAAATTGGCTCTGAACACATCCTCCAACTTCCAGGCAATGGGTCCCTGCCCTTCTGTCACCACTGAAACTGGAACTTCTCCAATGATTACAATAACTGCCAGTTATTCCTGTCTATTACTGTGCTAGGTGCTTCATATTTATTAAACCATTTTATCTTCATGATAATCCAAGAGGGAATTACCATTTCCATGGTACAGATGAGAAAACTAAGAAAGCAGAGGGATTCTTTTAAATGTGCTGAGAAGGTTAAAGCTAGGACAGGAGACCAGACCCATTCAGCTGGGCCTGGACTACACTCATTCCCCCGCTCTGGGGACTGTGGCCTTCTGTCCCCACTCCAGCTCCCAGACATGGGCCTGCAGCCTTCCCAAAAGAATCAAACTTAAATCTATTTTTTATTCCATGAACACATCACACCTGGAACCCAAGCTAGACCCAGAGCCTGGGGCTCCTTGACTATCTAATAAAGAAGATTGATATGATTACTTTGTTTCAGGGTCTTCATCTAATAAAGAAATGTAATAGATGGAAAAATAGAGAGAAGAAAGGAGAAGTGAGGAAGGGAGAGAGAAAGATACTAAAGCAAACCTCCCTATACTGGCTTATCTCACTACCCTGCGGGTATTCATAGTAGTGCAAAGCAGTGCATCAATACATACATGCATACATATACATACACACATGCATGCACATACAAACACACGAATGCATGTATATATGCAGGAGTGTGTAGACATGAATATATATGTAATGTATATATTTGACTCTAATGTATAAAACTAGTAAGGATTGGTTGTACAAGATTGTGAGTCATTGAGCTGGAAATGCTAAATGCATGTGAAAAGATGCTTCCTGAATGACAAATGCAAGTCATCCATCTCAACCAGTGGAACAGGAAGAGGGGACACTTGGGCATCCCACGATCACCTGGTGGGATCTGAATAGCTCTGACTTCTCTTTTTCCCTGTCACTGGGGAAGGTCGTTAACTGTGCTGGGTGGAAAGTGCCCCGCCCCTGCCTCTGTGCCTTTGCCCATGCTGTTCCTGTCTCCTGAAAACCTCATTCCCAACTCCCTACTCAACCCCTCAGTTCATCCTCCTCCTCCTTAAACGGCCCAACTTAAGTCTTCCTATTCCAGGAAATTTTTTCCTGATCAACACAAGCTCACAACTCTTTTCTTGTCTGAAACCCTATACAATGAGTTCTTCTTTACTGTTATTTATTGTTGAGATTGTCATGAGGAGTTAGGGAGATAAGTGACATAAAAGCTCCCAGCACTAAGTCTAAAATATGATAGGTACTCAACAGTGAAGACTGCTATGACTATGCTGGAAATAACATAGAACAGGAAGCAAAGTAAAAACAAAAATGTAAGTTTCTTGTAGAAATGTTTCATTTTAAAACACCTGGATTTTTTTTCCCACACAATAGTAGTAAGGGTCTAGGTGAATGTAGGTTACGTGTTAGGCACAGTTCTGAGCACTTAGCATGTGCTGTCTTGTTCTGTCTTGTTTATTCCCCCACGGTCATCCTTGGAAATGAGTTCCACCATCATCCTTGCTTGACAGATGAGGGAACGAGGCACACAACTAGGAAGAGGGTGTATGGGGCTTAACCCATCCTCCAGACCACTCTGCACCCCCTTGCTCTCCCCAACATGAAGCACAGATCTTGTAAGGTCAGAAGGTTCACCTTCAAAATAGCATTTCCTTTTTAAAAAAATTTTTTTTAACTTTATTGAAGTATAGTTGATTTACAATGTTGTGTTAGTTTCTGCTGCACAGAAAAGTGACTCAGTTATATATATATATATATATCTCCTTTTTCATATTCTTTTCCATTATGGTTTATCACAGGATATTAAATATAGTTCCCTGTGCTATACAGTAGGACCTTATTGCTTATCCTATATATAATAGTTTGCATCTAAAATAGCATTTCCTTTTGTCCAAGCCCAAAGCCCAAAGCCCAAAGCCCCTGGTGACTTTAAGTTCACAGTTCTGTTTGTATGACCAGCAGAGTTGAGAATTGCAGTGTGCCTGGGACTTCCCTTTAAACAGCATGCTTCCCACTGCCTAGTACAAAAGCACAACACAGGAGAACAACAAACATTATCAACAGCATTTTTTCTCTTGAGTGTATTCATTTTAGCAGTTCAAATTCATTTTTCAAGTTTCCTATAAGCAGTTTCTCTATTAAATTGGACTCCTCAGAACTCACGTGAACTCTTCACTCTTTTTTCCTTCCCTAGTAAATTAGATTTGTTTTGTTTTGTTTTGGAAACAGGATTTTGATTAAATTTTGTTTCCTTTGAAAGAAGAAAGCAGTGAAAAGAATAAAACACTTTTAAGCAGGTAAAATTCTATTCTTCTCAGGAAGTGGAGAAAAGTTCACCGGCAGAACCCAGGGAAGATCTGGGCTGATTCCAGGCTGGCGTTGGGTTAGCTGCAGTGCCTGATTCAGGGGCAACCGCACTGGGCAACCGTCCATCTGAGAGATGAAAATCCCTCAAGTGCTGCTGGGGTGAGTCTCCTTGGTGGCCCAGATGCATTTCAGGGCCCAGCGCTCACTCCTGGCAGAAGCACTGCCCTGCAGTGGGCCCTGGAGCTGCCTCCAGTTCAGACACGGCCAGCTCACTCAGGGATCACGCAGGGGCCATTCAGGGCTCCCCTATTTGGCTCGATGAACCTTCAAGAGAAGGTAGGCCACTAGAATCATTTTCTACATTCCAGATATTTATCTGATATGACCTTTGAGCCCTTTATAAAGATATTCTCTACAGGTGCATAGTAGTAGTATTAAAGATCACCAATTAAGAGAAGACATTTTAATTAAAAACTAATATAGTCATTGGAAAGAATGTTTATATTTTGCTCATTATAGGGAACAGAGATAGAATTTGCTAAGGACCAAGGACTCCTGGCCCTGGGTCCTCTCAGTGGCTTCAGAACCAGGATGGCCTCTGCCACAGTGTTTCCCAGAGCTGCTCCCATCCATCGACTCCTCCTATTCAGAGAAGCGGAGAAAACCTGTCTATAAAAGGTCTCCTAAAAGACAGTGAGGGGTTAAGGGGTCCCAGCTCATGCAACTAACTTATTCCTGCCTCTCTGTACCTTGATGGGTAATGGCCGGACCACAGGAAGTATTTGCAACTCCTAGAAAAGAAGGGGATTACAAATTAACACAATGTAAATATAATAAAGTAAAATGTTATCCTAAAACAGAGAGGTGCACAACTGTTTTTCTTTTACAACGTGTCTCTGTCTCTAACTAGCTAGGTGACTTTGAACAAGTCACTTTATCCCCTGTCCTTCCGCCCCTGAGTTGTTCCCTCTGAAAAATGACTGAATTTGAACTTGATGGCTCCTGCATGCCCTTCATGCCCCGCAGTCCCGGGCACTCTGGGCTGCCATGTGGGGATGATGGCTTCTTGGCAGCTGAGGCATCAAGTGAGAGCAGCATGGTGTACCAGGTACTTGCAGCCACAACTTGATTTAATTTAAACTGTATTTCATGAGGTAGATAGTAATATCCCCATTACAGATGGGAATACAGAGGTTTAGAGAGAATAAATGATTTACCAAGGTTCCTAGAGCTGGTTAAGTGGTAGAGCCTGGATTCAAACCTTGAAAGCCCATGCTTTTGGCGGCTCTGCGTTGAGATCCTGCCACTATGCTAGACATTGGAGTAACAACCCCAGGTGCACAGCACTTACCAGGAGCCAGACACAGTTCTAAGCACTTTGCATATACTAATTCGCCTAATCCTCACAACGGTCTCATGCCATTTCACAATTGAGGAAACTGGGGCACAGAGAGATTAAACAACTTGCCCAAGGTCACAGAGCTGGTATGTATAGGAGGGATATTCATAAGCACAAACGATAACTTAGAACTGGGTTTCTCCTTTAAAATAAAGTATGGAAATACTATTTTTTTACATCTATCTGTAGAATATTGGCACAGAAATTTTTCGAATACCAAATCATCTACCTTTCAAAACTTCCTCCAATACTAAGATTCTGTTCCCCAAGAAACCTAGTCACAGCGTCACCCCAGGACCCTCAGGTTGGGTATACTATAAAATACATTCGTTTCTAGAACAATTTATCCTTCTTTAAGAGGGCTCTCCTAATTATGTTAATCTGCACTTTTAAAAAAAATGTGTAACGTAGTTATCCAAAACTTGAAAGATGAATAGGATTCTATAACATTATAAATTGTTTATTTGTAGTATCCTGAACTGAAACTTAATAATTTCACCAAGCATAAAATAAACTCTTGTTTAAGTAAAATGCTGGACAATCATTGCTTGGACAATCTAAGATCACCCTTTTGAAGTTTTTCAGGATTTAGGATTCAAAATAACATTTTTAAATGACTCAGTGTTTATACAACACCAGCACAGGGAGATGTGGGTGAAGGTGAGAGAGCAAAACACAGTGCTCATATATTTTATAATTATTTATTGAGTATGCACTAGATACTTGTGAATACAGTGATGAAAATATTGTCACAGCTCCTATCTTTGGTCAATGGAGAAGGCAGACATTGATTCATACATACACAACTACATACTTAGGTTTTATTACGTGAAACCAAGAAGTGCAGAGTCCTGAAAAACAAAGAAGTGCAGAGTCCTAAGAGAGCTTATAACTCAGGGAGGGGAGAGCTCCCTGAGAAAGTAATGTTTGAGCTGAGATCTGAAGGATATATATCTCAGATCTTGGTTGAGAGATGAGAGCATTCTCGGTACAGAGTGTGCATTCCAGGTACATGTGCCAAGATGCACAGAAGAGGAAAGGAAGGGCTAGTGGGGATGGGACACAGAAGGAAGGATGGTTAAGGATGGGGCTTTAGGTAATGGTGTGGCTGGCACAGTGGCACATCCAATTCTACTCCCTCTTTCCCGAAAACAGAACCCCACTTTATTGAGGCAGTGGGCAGAGACCCCTTGATCTCACTGAAGGCAGGCCCAGTCCCCAGACTCAAAAGAAAAGTCATAACCGGTTGGCTAATTTTTTGCCTCCTTTCCCAGTGACCGGAGAGGGGTTGGCAAGTGGCCAGTTCTGACCAATAAAGGAAAAATGCAAGAATGCTGGAGGGTTCTTGGGAAAAATTAGATTTCCAAATAAAACCTCAGAGATCAAGAGAAGACATCCTTTTTGCCTTGCCCCTCTTGTCCTGACTGTATGTGACAGTGCGGCACTGTGGTCATCTGGAATGCATGACAATCTTAACAACACAAAGCCACCGGGTGGAGGATGGCAGAGTGGAAAAGTAGCATCTGGGTCCTTGACATTTCCAAGCCTCTGAGCAAACCCTGGAACTGCCTCCCCCAGGCTCCTTGATATGTAGGATCATGGAAGGCCTTTGTTTAAGTCATTATTGCTCAGGTCCTCTTATTCACAGCCAGATGCAACCAAAACTGATATGTGGGGGAAGACATTTGTTTCAGTGGTCTATTGTTAAGTCATGAACCACCTCAGAACTTGATGGCATAAAGCACCCATTTATTATTATCTCTCACAGTTCTGTAGGTTGACTGTGCCCAGCTGGGCAGTTCTCACTTGAAGTCTTACAGGTGGTTGCCGTCATACAAAAGCTGCAGTCATGTGAAAACTCGACCAGGTTGGATGCTCAAGGTGGCTCACTGACGTGTATGTTGGCTGGGTGCTCCGCTGGGGCTGTCAACCATTGTGCCTATTCATGGCTTTTTCACGCAGCTTTAGCAGCTCACAGTATGGTGGCTGGTTTCCTAGAGGGAGTATTCTAAAAAACAGTGTTCTAGCAGAAACAGTAACGTTTTTTATGACCCACTTTCAGAAGCCACATGGCATCACTGGTCAAAAGCAAATTGCAGAGCCAACCCAGATTCAAGACGTGAATACCAGGAGGTGTAATTCAGTGGGAGGGTCATCTTTGAAGACTAGGTGCCATACTGTTGAAGGATTTTAAGTGATGAGTGATGTAGTCAGATGGTTGCTGTATCGAATGGATCGGTGGAAAGGAAGATAAAATAGGGAGACCAGTGAAGTGGCTTTCGAGGATTGTGATTGACTCCAATATCCATTCTGTTCCTCCCATTGTGTATCAGCAAATCATCCCTTCTCTCCTTTACACTGACTGATTCAGGTGTGGACAGATCCAAGTCATGTAGACCAAGGAGACTTGAGCAGAACTCTCAGGGTCTCTTAGAAAATTCGTTCCTTGCTCTTAAGAAAAAACCTCTTGAAACCAGTCTCTCTCTTTGCCTGGACGTGAACATGGAATCATGCAGAACTGATTACCATCAGCTGCTGTCTTATAGCCAGTGAGGAGTACTGGTCTTAAAATTATCTTGATATTGGTCTTACAAAGAAGTTGATACTGTGGGTAGTGGAACAAAGATCTCAGAAGAACCAGAGGCTTCAATAGCTTTGTTGAGCCACAGGACTGGAGTTATCCAGGGATGACCTGAACCTCACTTTTTAAATTTTTCACAAATTATTTGATTGATTGATTATCACTGCAAATTTTGCAAGGCTACAGGTATAATTAAAGACATTAGAGCAGGTGTCCAGAAGGACAAGGGATGAGAATGGGAGTGGGGACTGGAGACAAAGTGGGGGGAAACGAATGGATGGATGAATAAAGAGACTACAAGTGATTTATAAACTTAGCAGTCTGAATAACTCAACTTTATACCCCTACAATAATAAAAATAATAATAATGAATTGAAAGCCCTTAAGAAATATTATCTAAGAAAGGGTTGCAGGAATGGATTCAAGGGTGTGTATACAAAACTACCTGTTTGATATACTGCAGGGTAATGGGAGATTTAAGGGATTTTCAGTTAATTTTAATATTAGGCCAACAAATCTATTTGATTTTAGATCCAAACAGAAATTTTTCTACATCCCACAATAAGATATTTTTCCACTGTTCAATACACATAAATCACTGATAACAGTGACTGACACATAATGCTAAATACGTTAGGTAAAATATTATAAAGAACAATTAAAGATACAACTTGGCTTAATTTTGATTTTTTTCCTTTTTAGTACGTATACTATATACACATATACACATATACTTACATATATTATAGGTTAAGAATTCAGATAAAAGCACGAGGTTTATAAAAATAAAAATCTGTCCTGGCCCACCCTTCCCCACCCCAGATTCCCATTTCCAAAAGGCAACTACTTCTTTTAGTTACTTCTAAAAATTTCTTTATATTTTTAAGCAGCTTGCTCTTCTTGTATTTATGATGTTTTCATTTTGCTGTTATTCATTAACAACATGTTATAGAAGATGAAGATTCAGGTGTCTTAACATTATCCCTCACACACATTTCAACATTTCACCAACTCCCATCTTCTCAATATAGTTGAACCCATTTTTCAGTTAAGTTCATTCACAGTGTTTCTATTATTAAATGACTTTAAATGTTGTTCACTGTCAAGCCAAATAGTGATTCCTCTCTGTAACATTTTTCTTCTGGGTTTAATTGCCTCTTTTTGTTAATTTTCTTGATGTTGGACCCACTTAGATCCATTCCTTCTGTCCTCCATCCCGTTAATCCAATTTGGCCTAGTCACACTTAGGCCTGCCCACAGCTGTCATCCTGGAATCTCCTTCCCTTCTTTTCTGTGTGAGGTGTCCCATGTCATCTTCTTTCTTGTTTTGCTACTCATTTGGGAGTGGCATATCACCCAGGAGTTTCTTGAGAAAGAGTACCAAGGTGGATCGGTTATTAAGAACTTGTGTGCAGGCATCAGTGCTGTTCTGTTTTCCAGACATGGAGTAACATCACACCTCCTCGCCACATGAGTAGAAGTGGCATGTCACCTTCATGTCACAGCACTAATTGCTAGTGTGAAACTGGCACTAACACAATGATAGGTGATGTCCAGGATGGTGGCTGTTGTGTTGGCCTGGATCATGAAAAAGGGCAGTGTTGCAGAATCTCCCCTACTCTCAGATTTACAAAGGGGTGTAGCATAAGCAAGAAATAAACTTGTTATAATAAGCCACAAAGATTTGGGGGATGGTTGTTACTGTAGCATCACCTAACTGATCCTAATTGATATACACTGTATGTCTTCATTCTACTTTTATTATTGAGTAATAGTTAATGATAGACTTCTTTGCTGGAAATCATTTCCTTCAGAAGTTTGAAGGCATTGAGGACTTGCCTGGTGGCGCAGTGGTTAAGAATCCGCCTGCCAATGCAGGGGACAGGGGTCCAATCCCTGGTCCGGGAGGATCCCACATGCTGCGGAGCAACTAAGCGCATGTGCCCAACTATTGAGCCTGTGCTCTAGAGCCCACAAGCCACAGCTACTGAGACCGTGTGCCACCACTACTGAAGCCTGCATGCCTGGAGCTGGTGCTTCACAACAAGGGAATCCACTGAAATAAGAAGCCTGCGCACCGCAAGGAAGAGTAGCCCCTGCTCGCAGCAGTGAAGACCCAACACAGCCAAAAATAAATAAAATTAATTAATTAAAAAAAAAAGTTTGACGACATTGGTCTATGCTGTCTGGCTTCTAATATTGCTAATGAGAAGTCTGACCCTATATTTACACTTGATCCTTTTTATATGACCCGTCCTCCTATCCCCCCTTTTAGAAGATTTAGGAGCTTTCTTTATTTTCATTTTTCTTTAACTTTACAATGGTATAAGTAGTTGTGGGACTTCTTATAATCAGTATGTTGGGCACTTGAGGGAGCCTTTCAATCTGGAAACTCATGTCCTTTGGGGAATTTTCTTCTATTATGTCTTAGATTGTTTCCTCTCCATCTTTTCCTATGTGCTGTCTTTCTGGAACTCAAGTATATGAATCTTGCAATTCCTAAACTGTTTCTCTCATCTGTGTGTCTTTTGTCCCTAATTTCTATCTCTTTGTTTTTTTGTTATATTTTCTGGGACATTTCTTTAACTTTATCTTTCAAGACTTTTAACACATTCTTTCATTTCTGCTTCCATGTTTTTAATTCCCAAGAGCTCTTCCTTATTACCTAGATGTTCCTTTTTATGACATATGGCTCTTGCCTCATGGTTGCATTATATTCTTCTTCTTTCCATGAAACTATATTTTTTCCTTCTTCATTTCACATTAACCCTGTTTCCCCACGTTCCTTTTTTTTAAAATAAGCTTTTTATTTTACAATAGTTTTAGATTTACAGAAAAAATTGGGAAGATAGTAGAGTTCCTATATAACTCACAACTAGTTCCCCTATAATTAAACAGCTTATACTAGTATGGTGCATTTGTCACAACTGCAAAGCCAGTTGTGCCAAGCTCTTTTTATTCTTTGTTTTGGTGTTTTTCTTTCATGTTAAATTATTTTTTCAACTCTGTGGTGACTCTTGGATGACCATTAATATTTAAGAGTTAGGAAAATCCTGATATATAAAGTAAATGGGATTTTACTGGGCTTTAATAAAAAAGTCTTTTCAGTGACTATGGTAAAGTCTGTCACTATATTAACATTCACTTTATTCAGTGTCTGAGTGGGCAGCAGTCCAAGGTAGGAAAAATTTAAATTTTAGAAAAATTTTTTAAATTTTAGAAATTTTTTCAAATGTACTGGAAACTAATACCTAATATGACCAAATAGAAGTAATATCTGAGGAAATATGGTTAATAGGGAAAACAGGAGGCCATCTTAAAGTAAATGTAGTTAATATACCCAGTAAGTGGTGCTTTAAGGCAGAGCCTTTATACCTCTTTTCTCCTGTATCTACACTCATTTCCATTTCTATTCCTTACCTCTCTTCTGAACTTCAGATCCAAACATCCACCTGCCTATGGGACATCTCCATGCAGATGTCTAACATCTGCTTTCAAACTTGCTCACCTTCAGTCTTCCCCATCTCAGAAAATGGTAATGCCATTCACTCAGTGATTCAGGCTAAAGACCTTGGAGAATCCTTGATCTACTTTTCTCTCCCATCCCACAGTGGCAAATCTTATCAGTTCTATCTTGAAACTGTCTCTGGTATGATGACTTCTCACCTCATCCAACTCTACCACCAGCGTCTAACTAAGTCAGGACCTTTGCAGTAGCTCCCCTCACCCTACACCAGCCACACTCTCGTCTTTGGTATTTCTTGAACTCCCAAAATATTTTCTCATCGCTTGGTCTTTCCCCTACCTATAACACTCTTTCACCAAACATTCATAAATTTCATTCCTTTATTAAAAGTTCTGCCCAAACAACAACTCTTTAGAGAGCCTTCCCTGTCCACTTTCTGTAATTCTTTATCTCTATACATACTTTCCCTTTCTTCATAACATTTCATGACATTAAGCTGTATATTTTGTTGTTTATCTGTTTATTACCTGTCTACCCACTACAGCGTAAGCACCAGGAGGGCAGGGATGTGACATTTTTTGTGCATTTCTATGCTCCAGTGCCTTAGGAAGTAAGTGCTCAATAAATAAATGTTGATGAATTCCACATCTAGAATTTTAAATAATTTACTTCTCTAGAAATTAAAAATGGTCACTGAAATTAGATTTTAAATCAATGACCTGATGGGCTGAATAGCCACAACTAAAGACAAAATGATGGACTAGAATATTGACACCAGGAATTTTACCAGAATGAAGTTTAAAAGGACAAAAATTGGAAATTTTGGAAAAAAAGTTAATCTATATAAAATTTAAATACATACATATAAAGAAAAAGGAGTTCTTTATTGTGGTAAAACATACATACATAACAAAATTTACCATTTTAACCACTTTTAAGTGTATAATTCAGCACCATTAAGCATCCTTTTATGTGCTTAGTGACTATTTGTATACCTTCTTTGGTGAAATATCTGTTCAAATCCTTTGCCCATTTTTTAACTTGGTTGTTTGTTTTGTTGTTTTTGTTCAGTTGCAGGAGTTCTTTATACATTCTGGATATTAATCTCTTATCATTTATGTAGTTTGCAAATATTTTCTCCCATAAATAAAAAACTGTTTTAAAGGTAACATAAATAATGAGGTAGAAATAGTCAAAAAAATTGTTCTAGAACTGAAGAAGGACATAATGCTTCAGCTTGAAAGAAACCACCTAGTACCCAGCAAAATAAATGAAAAATGTTTAACATTACTACATATAATACTTGTGTGTGTGTGTGTTGTGTTAGTCTCAGACTCTTGATAGTGATGCTTATGGTTAGGAATGCCTGAGACACTTGCCCAGGGCCTATATTACAAGCAGCCAGTCCCCACAGACATTTCCCTGACCTGAGCCAATGTTGTGGCTGGTCTGGTCCTTGCAGTACTTATTATGATTGCAGGATGCACTTCAGCAAAAACCATCAGGGAACTTTAAGGAACAAGGTTTATTACTCACAGGTCTTGGAGGGTACATGGCAAGCTCCAGGGCCACACTGTGAGGTCACGGAGAGGGAGGGAGGCAGGGAGGGAGGGATGGCGGAGAGAGAGAGAGAGAGAGAGAGAGAGAGAGAGAGAGAGAGAATCTAGCAAGAATCAGGGGCTCTGCCTTTGTTAGGGTCCAAGGTTGGGGTGTGTAGGGTTTTGCAGGTTCACTCTGTCAGGAGGAAGAAATTTTTCTCTACCCTTCTAGGTTCTTCTGGCTGGTCTAAGAATTAAATTGACATGAAACAGATTAACAGGAGAAAATCACACAAAATTTTAATAACATGTATACATTGCAGAGACCCAGGAAAACCAGATAACTCACCAAAATGGCAGGAACCCTCACCTTACATATCATCTTCAGCTAAAGACAAAATAGGATGTTGGGGATAGCAGTTTGGGACTTCAAAGAGGGGGAAGGCAATTTACATGGAGATGGAAAAGCAACTGTTTGGTAAACAAATGTTTGCTGGCCATGCAGAGACAGTGAGACAGAGAGGAATTTTAAAAAACACACTGCTAGGTTCCTCCCTCTGTACACACCAAGTTCATACCATAGTTATCTATGGTGATAGCTCCCTTCCTGAAACAGTCCTCTATCTACATTCTTTAGGCAGTTAGGAGGAAGGTCAAAGGTTCTTCCTGAGTCTTTTGGGCTTTGATTTTTTTCAGCTCAAAATAATCTGCATGCCAAAGAAACATTTTGGGGTGAGAAATTTTGCTCCTCTGTAGTCCCACTTTTGAAACTTAAGTTTCACAGTCCAGAAGTTAAGTTGATAGATTGCTTTTTATCTCACTGAACCAGTATCTTAGTCCTGATAATAGGTCAGTTGAGTTACTCATTTCAGGAAGCAGAGATGCAGGTGGGCTCCCAAAGCTAGGCCTATAGGGTGTGAGAAGTTGGGTATTTAATAAGAGGCATTTCTACGGAGACAAAAGAAAAACAATGGTTAATGATTGGAGCAAGTTATAAACTCACGGTCTGAGTGAGTTCTGATTGCTGCCAGTGCAGAAGATTTCTCGATGTCAGGATTGAAGCATCTTTTGCAGTTTGAAATGTCTCTGAGGATGTCATCAGGTGTTCAGGTAAACTTTCTGAGTGCCTTACACAGCAATAAGCACAGAGATGGTCTAAACATGGGCTATTGAGGTAACCTCTCTTAAGTTTATATCAAGTTGTTCAGTTTCAGTTCACAGGGCTTCAGGAAAAGGGCAGTTTTAGTTCTCAACGATTCCAAGTCCAAAGTGGGAGAAAAATTGGAAACATTAGTTTGAAAAGTTGTAGTAAAAGATTTGAGTAAACTAGAAGAATTCAGGATCCAGACCAGCTAACGAGTGGAAAAGCAAAACCTTGAAGACAATTAACAGAACTAGAATCTAATACCCATGACTGTGTATTAAAGTTCTACTGAAAAACAACTTTTTTCTCTAAAGTCATCCTCATTTCTAACAAAGATAGCTGAATTAACATTTAATTTGTTTGCCAAATAAATTTAGTTTCATTAAACCTAGCCTGATTACTTAAATCCAGAAAGAATAGTGATTGACCATAAAGACTATTTTAAATTTGCTTCCCTGGAACTTTTCACAAGGAATCCCAGATTAAATTTTTATTAGCCTATGGAGGCCAGGAAGCCATGAAGCCACACCAAGGACTTGCCATCTGACTTGCCTGTAATACCTATATATTTGGGTGAATTCCTCTCTTCTTGAGGTCCCCAAAATATTCTGAGATTCTTGTGCCTGCCAGGAAGTGACCTTCCTTACTCACCTGGTAAGGCCACTGAGAACCTGTTAGCAGGGTACCAGGCTAACTTTCCAAGGGATTTTATGGCTCCCTAAAGTCAGCCTCAGTTCCTTAAGGCTGTCTGGTTGTATCTGATTCTATGCACATTCTCAAATACGACTTTCCAGCCAAAGCCATAGCGAAAGTTTCCAATTGGGTCCTGTTATAAGGGGAACATATTCTTAGTGAACTTATACAAATAACTATATTGCCATGAAAATAAGAATACTCACTAAGAGTCTCCAAATTCTGGAGCAATCAGGTAGGGAGAAAAAAAGATAAATGTTTCAATTCTACTTACAAATGTATAATTTACCAAGTAGCTATAATATTGTCAGCTTAAGAGGAAAGATTTCCTTATATCTGGAAAGCAAAGATTAAAAAGCCTGTAATAGTTCAGATGAAAAGTCATAAAACTTATGATCATGTTCATCAGTTCATTCAGTTTGGTATAATTAATTCTTATTGACATTGATCTTTGTTAGCAGTTTTATGAAGCCATCAGGGTTTTCATTAGAGTTCTGTAATTTCTTACTCAGTTAAGTATATGATTTGAAAGTTATCAGAAAGGTATATATGTCAAAAAATTCTTTCTGTAAATCTTCTTGAACATGAAGCATTTTTGTAAAAGCATCAGAGTAAAACAGTAACTGTCTATAAATGACAAAATACTTAAAATGGTATGGTTAAAGATCTTATTATAATGCAATTGACAAGGAAATTTGGTTATTTCTGTGACATACAACATTATAAAATAATAACTAGAATTGTAATTGATATTATACCAGGACATATCTGAGTTTTATATAGAATTTTATATAATTTCTATAACATTTATATTAGTAACATTCATTCATACAATATAACCTAAGGTTTATCTCAAATTATCACTCATTTGACAATGCTTTCCATGTAATTTAACATACCAAATAAGCCTAATAAGTTTAATATCTCTCTTTGAGATTTTTCAGGGGCCCTCTGAAAACCTCAAAGTTAGCTAGAGGTCAAAAAGACTTCATCTAGAATTTGATTTGGGGAAATTTCTCAAAGATATCAAAAGGTTTAAAACACTTGGTCAAATAGGATCATAGGTCACTGTGAAAGGATACTTATTCACTTAACCGAAGTGACAATAAGATATTTCAAAGGCAAATACAGAAACTTACAACAGATTATTTAAAAGGTAAAGAAATTTTACAATCTGCTATCAAAAACAGATCAATATTGCAAGATAACTTTGTCCACTTAACAGAGAGAAAAATTCAAATTCTAGTTTTGCAACAGCTTAGTTTTAATATTAAAATTCATTCGCTCAATTAAATTTATTATATTTATTCTAAATTTATTCTATTTTATTCTTAGCCAGTCCTAACCACGCACAAAAATTTTTCTCAGGGTTTCTTTTCCGTAAACCTCTATAACACCTTTCTTTTGTATATTCAGATTTTGTCCTATGCTTTCCCTTTCTCTCTCTCTCTCCTTTTTTTTTTAACTTCTTTTTAGGACAAAATTACTTGTTTTCCCCTTAACAAAATGCATTTCCATTCCTTATACTTTTTTCCCCTTACATATAAAGATGTTTTCCTTATTAATTTTGATAATTTTAATTATTTATATTAATTAGAGTTCTTAACCCATAGAAACCTTAATTTCTAGTGAAAACTAAGGAGTAAGCAATTGTGACCTGTTTGTTATACCAGTATTTTTTGGTTGGCAAACATGTGAATACATTTCATAATTTCTAGAAACATACATTTCCTCATAACATAATAATTTTTTTCAATGTGGTACATGACATGTTTCTAATAAATCTAAACATATTTAGTTTTTCTGTAATAAGAAGACAAAAAGTAGGTATATTTATACTTGTTTAGCAATTAATATTTCAGCAATTTATCATATTTGGAAATGATCTAGACATTCGATGAATTTTCATCATTTAATTTAACTTAGCAAAACTGTACAGTTTTGTTACCAAATTATTTTGGAAGCTGTTTTTAAGATTTAGCTTACTTACATTTATCTACATCACTTGTTCCCAAAAATCATGTTTAGATCACCCTTGAAAACTTCAGGAGACATTAGACAAAGCCGATCAACATCCCAAGCTATTTTTCTTGCTGGCAAATTTTGTATCAGAGATAACATAAACTTATTTGACTTTTAATACATTTTTTGGGGGAATTATTTATTTATTTATTTATGGCTGTGTTGGGTCTTCGTTTCTGTGCGAGGACTTTCTCTAGTTGCGCCAAGCGGGGGCCACTCTTCATCGCGGTGCGCGGGCCTCTCACTATCGCGGCCTCTCTTGTTGCGGAGCACAGGCTCCAGACGCGCAGGCTCAGTAGTTGTGGCACAGGGGCTTAGTTGCTCCGCGGCATGTGGGATCTTCCCAGACCAGGGCTCGAACCCGTGTCCCCTGCATTGGCAGGCAGATTCTCAACCACTGCGCCACCAGGGAAGCCCCCTTGACTTTTAATAAACCTAGGTTGAATAAAAGTTTTACATTTAATGCTGACAACTCTAAACACATGCCTATTTTAATTGAACTGATAACCTTAAATTTACTTTTATTTGTTAAAGATTAATCCTGGATCACATGAACTTGAAAAATATTTGCGTTTGTTTCTATTACATTTAAAAATATTTAATTTGTAAGCACTTTTAAGCAAAGTAAACAGAGCTCTTTTACAAATTAATTTCAATAATACTATCAGAGGTAGAAAAAAATACCGTATCTCCAACATACACCACAGACATACAGACACAACCAGTGATCTCATAGCTTCATTTTAAAACTTTAGTCATGAATCAGGTATTACAATATAAAACTCACTAGTTTATAAATAACAGTTGGAATAAGTTGTTTATCTGCTCAGAAGACTAAGGTTTTTTACTATTTGTGGAAGAGACTTTTAAAATTTGCATTTGTCCTTGAAAAATCTTTACAGAGAGTATGAATTAGATTTTGGGGCAAGGAAGTCTTTCCAGCAGGTTGTACTTTTTTAAAGCTCTCTTTCCCTCTTTTTTCCCCCTTTGGTTTCAGGTACTACCTGACTGAGGTCACAGGGCCCAGTCTTAGGCAATAGTGAGCTGTGTTTACATTTCTGATTAGGTAGAGATTACAAGACAATGTTTTCAATTTCCCCAAAGAACTGGGTTGCCGCCTAAATGATATGAAAAGGCTGACTTGCTGGTCCAATTACATTTTCTTTCACTTGCTTCTTTATATCAAGGAGATTTCCAACAACTAAAATGGAAATCAAAATATTTCTATGTTCTAGAATTTCGGGGTTTATGTATCACATCTTTAAAAAATCTGCACAAGGCATTCAACAAAGGCCCTCTATCTGAGTGCATAAGTCAACCCTAAACCAGTTCACCCTAGGGATAAAAATCCTCCGCTACTACTCCTGTCAACCCCCAGTTTCCACCTTACACTACGTGGGATCAGGCAACCCTATTGATTTCTTTTAGTATGTTCAATTCACGTATGACGTTGCCCAAAAGGTGGATTTATATGGCCTGTCTTACAATACCAGGCAGGGGAAGCATTCCACAGTGAGACACAAAGTTCACTCCCACAAAACAATCAGGCAAAAGAGACACAACCATTTTACATAAAGCCCATTCAAATATTCCCATTTTCTCCAAACTGAGGTAAATAGAGCAGACTTGTTTGGGGCCCTTTAATGTTGGGGGGATGAGTAGGGGAGTAAGTAACCACATCAGTGTTTGTTTTATATATCCCACTTCTTAATAATTATCAAAAGATTTTCATTCCTCTGTGATGAATCCCATGATTCTTCCTTTTTTGATTCTTCTTTATTCTGCCTCTAGCAATATTTGTTAGACGTAGGTTGTTGTGAGGTTGCCCCTGAGCAGAGCTATTTACTTAGGTGGCAGCTGCCATTAAAAGTGCTAAAGAACTTCAGGCAGGGCAAACTTGACTCAGAGCAAAGTGTCAGGTTTGCTTTCTCACCACTCAAGTGGTTTATTTTTCCTTGTTAGACCCTAGCTGATACATTGCTTCTAAAATGATCCCATCAATCAATTTTCAAAGAGCTGGCAGAGAAATCCTGGCAAATGCAAGCCAGAGCATGTCTCTCTTCTGTTCAGAACCCTCCAACAGCCCCCATGTCATCTGGGAAATGGCAGAGTCCTGAGAGCGACCTACAATCCCCATAAGACCAGGCTTCTTCCTCACTCCTAACCTCACCTCCTACTCTTCTGTCCTCTGGCTCAATCCAATCCAGCCAGATTGGCCCCTCATTCTGCCTTGAGCATTCTGAGAATGCTCCAACCTTAGGGCCTTGCACCTGTTAGTCTCTCTACCTGCAAAGTTCATAGGAGCTGAGAAATTTTTGTAGTGTGTAGCACAAAAGACAATAGTATTGACTAGGTATCTGCATGGCTAGCTCTTTCATTTGCAACTAGTATTTAAGTCAAAAGTTAACTTCTCAGTAAGCCTTCCCTGGTCATCCGATCTAAAATATCAACCTCGCAAACAATTTATAACCCCCTTTCCTGCTTTATTACTTTCTCTCTAGCATTTATCACTATCTAAGACACTATATATTTTCCTTGTCTGTCTTGTTTCTTTCTGGTTCCCTTAGTAGGATATAAGCTCCAGGAAGAAAAAGATCTTTGAAGATTTTGTTCACTTCTTTGTCCCTATCTCCTTAGGCTTATAGTGGGTACTGGTTAAATATCAGTTGAAAGAGTAAATGAAAAGAAAATGTAACCTCATGAAAGAAGAACTGACTGTTATGAATAAGAAATAATGAGCCAACTGAATTGCTACATTCACCAGAACAAAATACCACAAAACTACAGTGAATTAAAAAAAACATGGTGCAAACCACTTAATGGCAAAGGAATAGTATCTAGATTACACAAAGAACTCTTAAAACTGAACAGTTAACATAAAATCCAGTTGGAAAAGGGGCAAAAGACATAAATAGACATTTTACCAAGGTTGATATACAGACCTCTCTCATCCTTATTTAATAACAAATAAACATATGAAAATTGGAAAATGCAAATTAAAACTACAGTGAGATATAATTACATACCTATCAGAATGGCCAAAGTAAAAAATTGTGACAACACCTGGTGAGGATGTAGAGAAACTAGATCACTGATACGTTGCTGATGGGAAAGCAAAATGGTACAGGCACTCTGCAAAATAGTTTGGCAGGTTTTGTAAAACTAAACATAAAATTACCATATGACCCACCAATTTCACTCCTGGGTATGAATCCCAGAGAAATGAAAGTTGATGTTCACACAAAAATCTGTACACAAATCTTAATAGGAGCTGTAAAACTGGAAACTACTCAAGTGTCTTCAACATGTGAATGGCCTAACAATGAGCAGAGCTAACAATGGCCTAACAATGACGTAACATCCATATCACAGAATACCACTCAGTAATGAAAAGGGAAACACTATTAATACATGCAACTTCCTGGATGAATCTTAGGGAATTACGCTGAAATTTAAATGCCGATCTTACAATTTCCCCTATGGTATGATTCCATTTATATAAAATTCTAAAAATGCAAAATTATAGAAATGGAGAACAGATTAGGGGGTGTCAGGGGACAGAGACTGAGGAGGGAGAAGGGGAAGTGGGTGTAGCCATAAAAAGGCAAAATGAGGGATCCTTGTGGCAAGGGAATGCTTCTGTATCCTGACTGTATCAATGTCAGTATTCTGGTTTTAATATTGTACCATAGTTTTGCAAGATGTTATGATTGAAGAAAACTGGGTAAAGGGGACATGAGATCTCTCTGATTTATTTCTTACAATGCCATATGGACCTGAAAATATTTCAAAATAAGTAATTTATTTTTTTTAAGTAATATTGTATCAGAATGGGCACAAATAAAATAGATTAATGGAATCAAATAGATGCTCCAGATACAAACTCTATCAAGTATGGTTTTCCAGAAGCAGACTACGAGGCAAGGATATGTGTGAAAATGATTTGTTAAGAAGCATTCTCGGGAAAAACTGGTGGGAGAGATTGGTGGTAGAATCAGAAAAGAAAGGAGGCCGTAGTAAGTTGAATAGTGGCCCCCAAAGACATGGTCTTATCCCAATCCTAATCCTACATTGTAAATGTCACCTTATTTGGAAAAAGGGCTGTAACAGTTGTAATTAAGGATTCTAAGATGAGATCATCCTAGATTATCCAGATGGGTCCTAAATCCAGTGACACTATCTTTATAAGAAACACAGAGGAGACATACACAGAGAAAGAGGAGAAGACCATGTGAAGATGGAGATAGAAATTAGAATGATGCAGCCACAAGCCAGGGAATGAATGGAGCCACCAGAACCTAGAAGAAGAAAGGACACATTCTCCCCTAAAGCCTTCAAAGTGAGTACAGCCCTGCAAACGCTTGATTTTGGATTTTTGACCTCTCAGAATATAAGAAAATAAATTTCTCTTTTTTTTTCTCCCACCCCATTCGTGGTAATTTGTTATGACAGCCCTAGGAAACTAATACAGATTTTGGTACTAGGAAGTGAAGTGCTGCTGTAACAAATACCTAAAACTATGGAAGTGGCTTTGGAATTAGGTAATGGATAGAGGTTGGAAGAATTTTGAGGTGCATGAGAGAAAAAGATTTGAAGAGTCTGCAAGTAGAAATATGGGCTTTAAGGATAATCCTGGTGAGATCTCAGAAGAAAGTGAAGAGCATGGTAGAGAAAATGTCTGTCATCTTAGAGAATGGGGATCCCATCATGACCAGAATGTTAGTAAATATGGATGTTAAAGTCCTTTCTGTTGAGGGCTCAGAAGGAAATGTGGAACATGTTATTAGAAACTAGAGGAAAGGCAATCGTGGTGATACAGTGGCAAAGAACCTAACTGAATTGTGTCCTGTAGCTACGGTGGAAAGCAGAACTTTTAAGTAATGAACTTGGATAATTAGCTGAGGAAATTTCTAAGCAAAGTGTTGAAAGTGTGGTCTGGTTCCTTCATGCTGTTTCTTCAAAAATATGAGAGGAAAGAGGTAAATTGAGGAAGGAACTGTCAGGCAAAAAAGAACACAGCACTTGATGACTTGGGAGGTTCTTGGGTTATTCATATTGCAAAGGATGAAAAAATTAGTAGAGTCACTGTTGGGAAAGTATGCTCTGGAGAGAGGGCCAAGGATGCAGCTGGACAAACTTTTTGTAAAGAGATTAAATATGTGACTCATGGATCCACTCAATCATCTCAGCAGAGCCAGAAGTAGAGATGGGGTTATTCAGAAAAGATCTCTGGAGGACTCTCTGTTTATGGCACAATCTCATGACATACATGGGAGACCCACAAGGTTTCTGAGAATGTTGTATCAGCAGAAACACGGTCAGCTTGGCCTGAAGGGACAGAGACAGGACAAAGTGAAAGAGTGCTGTTGAATTTCCAGAATTCTGTTGAATTTCCAGAATTCTACAGGGCTGTTAAAGCTTCTTAGCTATAAGCATATGCTCCCCTTCAAGAAAAATGAAGAATGACTATAAGGGCAGGGCCATGGACTCAAGAGGTAGAAGCTGGAGGTGTAGCAGCAGAGACCTACCAATCTACCATAGGTGCAGAGGCCTATGGAGCTGTGTGCCCAGATGATGTAGCTTCATAACACAGAGAATTATTCTCAGGTCTTGAAACAAAATGAAACTGGCCCTGCTGGATTGCTAACTTTCTTGGGACTAATGACTCCTTTATTCCTTGCATTTTCTCCCTTTTGGAATGGAAATGTCTATCCTATTCCTGTCCCACCCTTGTATTTTGTATGTGATCTTCTGGCTTTACAGGTCAATAGATGGAGAATTTTGCCATTGGATGGGTTATACCTAGAGATTCATTCATATCTGATTTAGATGACTTAGATGATGAGATTTTGGACTTTTTGAACTGATTTAGATGAGGGTTGAAACTTTTGGAAATGTTGGAACGGAGCAAATGTATTTTGCATGTGGGACAGATGTGAATTGTGGGCCAGAGATTGGACTGTAGCTGAGTTGAATTGTGGGCCCCCAAAGTACATGTCCATGTCATAATCTCTGGAACCTGTGAATATGGTCTTATTTGGAAAAAGTTTCTTTGCAGATGTAATTAAATTAAGGCTCTTGAGATGACATCAGCCTGGACTATCAGGATGGGTCCTAAATCCAATGACAAGTGTGTGTAAAGAGACACATATAGGACAGAGAAGATCATGTGAATACAGAGGCAGAGATTGTAGTTGTGCAGTCACAAGCTAAAGAATGCCAGGAGCCACCAGAAGCTGGAAGAGACAAGGAAGGATTATTCCCCAGAGTCTTTGGAGGGAGTGCAGCCCTGTGGACAGCTTGATTTTGGACTTCTGGCCTCCAGAACTGTGAGAGAATAAATTTTTGTCGTTTCAAGCCACCCAGTTTCTGATAATTTGTTATGGCAACCTTAGGAAAATAATACAGGGACCATGCAAGAGTGCAAAAGCCTGAAAGGTTCCACAGGGTACACATTCCAGTGATCTATTGTAGCAGATAACTTCTACATAGCAACCAATCCCAAAGCAGTGGCTTAGGACAATAACAATCATTTGTTTTGCTCACAAATTTTGGGGTTGTCTGAGCTTAGCTAGACATTTTTCACTCAAAGTCTCTCAGGTGGTTGAACCAGAGGGTGATTAGAGCCAGGGTCATCTTGAAGGCAACTTCCCTTACATGTCTGGCACCTGGACTGGTAAGACTCAAACAGCAGGGGGCTGGAGCAGGTGGGGTCACTTCGCCATCTCTTTTCCTGTGTATGAGGTACCCACATGATCTCTCCACATGGCAGCAGCAATCTACTGTAGAAGTTGTCACAAGGTACACCCAGATTCAAGCAAAGAGAACATAGACTCTACCTCTTGATGGGTGTGTCAAAGAATTTGCACACAGTACCCTTGACTCAATCTAGAGGAGATGGTGAGGTTCACCCCTTCGAATCGTCTTGCTCTGTGCCGCCAGGAAGCTCCAATATTTTACACCCCAGCAACCATCAGTCACCCACCCAGTAAAGGGCTGCCTGAGAAAACATGTTCTCAGATCCTTCCAGTTCTCCATGAGAGTAGGAAACATGGGTTCTGGCAGCCTGAAGGTAGGCCTCTGAAAATTGCAGGAGCTGGCTGTTGGGAGTGAATGCACCTGGGCGAGGCAGCGTGCGCAAGCACGGTACTGGATCCCAGGGCACCAACACCATCGGGTACATAGTGGCAACTTCATGTGCAGTGCATAGTGCTGGTGCCATTTCACAGAATTTGGGAAAATCAGGATTACTCAAATAAATGGCACTGAGAAAAATTGTTATTCCTTTAGGAAAAAATAAAGGCCCATACCTCTCATCATACAAAAATATAATTTCCAGAATAATTAAAGAGCTAACTATAAACAACAAACTGAAGCATGGGAGGAAAACCTAAGTGTGGTGAAGATGGTCTTTCTAAGCAAGATACAAACCCACAGGCAATAAAGGAACAGACTGACACATTACATAAAAATTAAAATATAGGTATGACAAAAGACAATGTAAACAACTAGACAGAAATTGGGCAAAAATAATTGTCACATATGAAATAGGAAAATATAAGATATTCAGAATGCATAAAAAACTTCCATACATCCATTAGAAAGTGAAAAATAACTAATAGAAAACTGGGCAAAGAATATGAATTGATGATTCACAAACGGACTACAAATGCCAATAAACATATAAGAATAACCATGAATAACCAGCAGCATGGAAAGTAAAATTCAGTGGAGACATTTTATCTCCATTAAATTAAATTGGCCAAAAATTTTAAAAGATTGATAATATCCATCATGAGATAGAGCGTGAATACACTTTCAAACATTTAAAATTGGTTGAGCCATTCTGGAGAGCAGTATGGCAGTATTTATCGACATTAGCATGCATATTGAGTAAAATTCGACTTTGAGGAAACTTGTCAGATATACCCCAACACGCACAGAAAGACAATAGGGCACATCAATGTTTACTGTAGCATTGTTTGTAATAGGTGAAAAAGTAGAAAAAACCTAAGTGTTCACCAATAGGAAAATGTTTAAATAAAATGGAAAGAGAAATACACATAACAAATTATTCCAATAAATAGGCTTCTTCGTTGATTAAAAACACAAGATTTATAGCCAAAAAAAGAATGGAAGAAAAGCAATTGTAGAACAATATTGTCCCTATGCTCCCGGTTATATTTAAGAAATCCAACCGAAGTGTGTGTGCACACCACGTTGGGATACAGAGGCTCTTGAAGGTTCCACACCAAACTCCTATATGGCTTAATACCTGCAAATCCTTAGACTAGGCTTTATACACAGTAAGTGCTATATAAGAGTTGTCTATTTTTTTTTACGATAATGCATTCCTGCATTACTTATGTAATTTAAAAGTAAAGAATATGTTTGCGATTGCATTAATAACTCCCTGCACCCAACTGCCTAACAAGCACGAGGGCCATTTATTAAAATCTCTCCATCCTGAGAGCCTATCACAGGGTCTGGCACATAATGGCCACGTTGTGAATACCTGTTGCGGGGACCAGCCTGCCGCTTCCCACCCCTCCCCGCACCCAAGCGAGACCTCAAGTTGACCTTCCACCCCGAAACCTTCCTCAGCCAGCGCAGCCACCGGCCGCCCAGTACGCAGGCGCGAGAAGGCGGGGCCCAACTCACGGCAGCCCCGCCTTCCGGGCGTGTAGACGTCACTGGACCGCGCCGCGCAATATCTGACGGGCCTGTGGCCCGCCTTCCGGAAGGAAACCCTGGCGGCTAACTATGGCGACGGTGGCGGAGCAGTGGGTGCTGGTGGAGATGGTACAGGCGCTCTACGAGGTGAGCTTGGCGGCCCCAGGGGTCCACGACCACACCCAGCCCTGGGGAGGTGGGACGTTTTGTGTGGATTTTTGGTCTGAGGCCTGGGCAGGCCTGGCCCGGTTACGCCCGGACCCCCGGCGTCCCTCGCTGGAAAGGCTCATAGGCGCACACATTTCCCAGTGGCGGAATGTAGGGAGGCACGGGCGGGAGCCGGAGCCGGGGGTCTCGTATTGCGCTGCTGCGAGCGCGGAGCCCTCTCCAGATCCTGCCCGGATACAGGAGAGAGGCTAGTCAAAAACAAGAGTTGGGACTGATGGTAAAACGGAGTGATGAAAGTAGAGTGGAAAATCTCAGTCTGGAGAGGTCCCAGGGAAGACAGGTTCTCGGAACTGTGGAGCAGGGAATAGGGGAAAGAATTGTAATAAGTTGGACTTTGTTTTTGTTGGGACGTGGGGTTAGAAAGGAAGCCGAATGATTTAGGTATGTGAAATAGTTTGTCATTCTTCCCGCCTACGTCCTATCTTCTGTCTTGTAAAGATAAAATTATTTTAGTAAAAATTTAAAGAAAGACCAGTTAGGAGCTTTTTTGAAAGGCCAGCTGTTTCAAGTAGGTAAAATAATATGAAATTTAAATGTCAGTCTTGGAGAATGTTCATTCATTTGACATTTAGTGAGTTCCCATGCACTGTGCAATGGAACTTTCTGCGTGTTCTCTGAGCTGTTCAGTACAGTAGCCCACTAACCACATGTGGCTGTTAAGCGCTTGAAACGTGGCTAGTGCAACTGAGGGGCTGAATTTTTCATTTAATTTAATTTAGATGTGTATTTAAATAGTTGAATGATGCTAGTGACTACAGTATTGGACAGCAGAGATCTAGATGCTAGGAATAGTGCAATGAGGGAACAGGTAGAAGTCCCTGTGCTTACAGAGCTTACATTCACTTAAAGTGAATCTGTTTCCTTTTGATAATTTTCTTAAAACTTAATATAGCGTTTACTGGTAAGGGTGATGATGCAAGATGTATTATTGCAAAACCCATCAGGACTTTTTGAAAAAAAAACAGTTAAGAGAGCAAATAGAGCTTAGGTGATGTCCAGCCTTAGGTAGATTATAGTGACTAAGAAGAACCACTAAAATCTAAGATTTCTTTTTTAGAAATGAATAATTTCTACTATATGTTGTTGCTGCCTTTTTGAAGACTGCCCTTTGACTATGTAACTTCTCATACCCTGGTATTGACCATGAGTGAGACTTGAGAGAAGGTCTCCTTGATGTAACATTTCCTAGGGAAGAAAAGAAGCCACATTTGTGATTTTTATTAATTCAGTAGACATTTCAACTTTTCTTAGGATTTCTTTGTGGAGTGGAATGTTTAGTGACTTGGACTTATGTTTGTCAACTATAATCCAATTACTGATAAAACCAAAAGGATTTTTTTAGTCGAGTCCTCATTCTTAAATGAATTATAGTCAGGAGGGATCAGCAAATTTTAAAAATAGTCTTAGATTTCTGGTTTTGCTTCTAATTTCTGTGCACGGTGTATGCAGAATTTGAGGAGTCTTGCTGTGTACCCATACATATGTAACATGTATGGAGTTTTAAAGTTATTTGTCCAATGACCTGAAAGTTTATTTATGAAATAGTCAGCAGTTTCCCTGGTCCCCCCTTCTGAACTTTTTTAACTATTGTGAATCATCATTGCTTTTTTTTTGTCTAATGTTTGAAAATAATTTGTATTTACGTTTCTAAATACCTCTTTTTTTTTTAACATCTTTATTGGAGTAAAATTGCTTTACAATGGTGTGTTAGTTTCTGCTTTATAACAAAGTGAATCAGCTGTACATGTACATATATCTTCCCTCTTGCATAAATACCTCTTTTAAATGACTTTTCAATGACAACCTATTGGAATGTAGCACCCGATAACTGACTTATGGAGGTTTAGTTGATATCTGGAATCTTTTATATGCACTTACTGTATCTAGTTGTGTAAGACATAGAAGTCAGCCTGGCTTTTATCCTGGAAATGTTCAGTTGAAAAGAAGACCTGATGTGGATAATTTCATTAAGGTACCTTTGTGGATGTTGACACGGAAAACACTACATACTTTTGGGGAACTGTGGTAGAAAAGAGACCTGCTATTTCTTTAAGCACTTATAAAGTCTTTTTTTCTCTGCCACGTTCCAAGGAGAATTTAAAGAGGCCTATTGGGGATACAGGAAATATAGTAAGTTGTGCAAAAGTCTTTTGAGAATTATGGAAACTGGTGTCCAAATAATTCTCAATTTATCCATGGTATGTGGGGGTTGTAGAAGGCTTGTGAAGCTGTGAAATGTTTGTTACAGTCATTTCCCACCAGTAAAAATATAAATTACCTGAAGGATCTGATAGTTGATATTGTTTGACTATTGGAATTCTGTGTCAGATTTAATTTTAAAAATTAATTTTATTCCTAAAGCTGTTTTTATTCCTAACGCTGCAGTTTTAGAGATTTTTCATGTAGGAGAAATTGCCTTCTGTTAGAAATGGGAAAAGGAATGAGTAGAAATGAAGTGCGCTTTGAAAGTAAATTTTAAGAAGTAATAAATAGGTTAAAGGTCATGGGAGCAGTATATGCAAGTGAATTAAATTTTATGTGCAGGTTTTGGAAATGTTTATTTCACTTCTTGTTTGCTTCTGTTTTTGACTGACTCCTAGGCTCCTGCTTATCATCTTATTTTGGAAGGAATTTTAATACTCTGGATAATCAGACTTCTTTTCTCTAAAACTTACAAGTTACAAGAACGATCTGATCTTACAGTCAAGGTAAGAAGTTAAATCTCTATTTTATTATTTGGTGTATGATTATAGTTGCTACATCTTTCGAAAAAGGACTTGTGGTGGCTCAACTATCAATGTTAAAATATTTTCTGGAATGTAAGGAAATCAGGGTAAGCAAAATACGGGGAAGCCAGGGATAAAGTGAATACACAAAGCAGTACCATGTTACAGGCCTTTATACTTTGCTAGGAGTAAACAGCAGCCTGGGAACGTACTAGATGCTGGACGGGAAGCATGGATGCATGCTGCATTTCAAATGTCCGTATACAAGAAAGATTACATGAGTTGCTCGGGAAAAGCACCACTATTCCTGAAGCCTGAATGAAAGTTTTCCCTGTGGTCTTTATAAAGGAAATTCAGAGTTAGAAAGAATCCTCCCCATCCCACTGCTCTCCACCTTCCCACCCCAAATCAAATTTTGATGTGTTCTGTATGGTAAGGGACCCAGCTCCAGCCCAAGCTAGGCAAACCTTAGGAAGCAGAAGTGTCGAGAGGACTTGCAGTCCTGCCCACTTCGAGTCTGTTAGTATGAGGGACCAAGGGGTTTGTGGAATCCCCTACCTTCTCACGCACGTAGGAACACTTAATAACTGTGCCCCAGGTGTGAGAGGAAGAGCAGTTTTGACTGCAGTGTGGTTTCTGTAGCTTGGATTGTTTCCTTATCCAGCCTCTGTAGCAGTGTGCCAGAATACTACTTAGGGATACAGAGACGGTGAGAGATGTTTTCCCACAAAAATGCCTGAAACTTTGGTTCACAAGGCAGCATTGAGTGCGGCACAATGATGGAGCACTGCTCTCTTCTGGAGCATTCACAGAAGGAAGTGCAAGTGGAATGGAATTACAGCAATGTGGCGATTGTTTCCCTGGTTTCACTGGCTGCCCCTGCTGTCCTGATCATTAATATTTGTCATGAGATGGTCAGGCAGTATCCCCCCTAGGGGATATGGGATATGCAGCAAATGGTTCTTAGGGCAAATAAGTTTTGGAAACCTGGGTAAAGAGACTAAAGAGGTGTCTCATTGCATGATTTCTTGTAACCTTTAATATGACAGTGGATATTTGAACTGCTGTTTGGAGAACTGCCCTAAACTTGACCATAGATCCCCACCCCTGCCTTTTTTTTATGAATACCTTGTGAGATTAGTGTGCCATAGAACACACTTTTGATAGTATTGCAGTAAGATTGGGCTATCTGGGCCAGAAATCCTGTCTCTACTTTTTTCGCTTAGTATTTAGGAACTCCATGTGAATGATTATGAGGCCATGGAATAGATTTCTAGCCCAACTTTTTAAGGGGTTGATCATTCCTAATATTCTTAGTTTAAGTTTAAACAAGTCAATCCACACAAATATGCATTTTAAAAGAAGGATACTGAAACATAATTTTAGGATAACCCTCTAAAAGCAGAATTTACCTAGAGCAAGATTCAGTAATCACTGACATCTTACCCTAAAAGCTGTGGAAGAAAAAAAAACTACATGAGTGTTTCTAAAGCTTAACTTATGGCAACAAAGAAGAAATGCCCTTCTCAGTTTTATAGGTCTGCAGAGTCTCTTTTTTTATGATTAATTAATTAATTAATTTTATTTTTTGGCTGTGTTGGGTCTTTGTTGCTGCGCGTGGGCTTGCTCTAGTTGCAGCGAGCGGGGCTACTCTTCGTTGAGGTGCGCAGGCTTCTCATTATGGTGGCTTCCGTTGTTGCGGAGCACGGGCTGTAGGTGTGCGGGCTTCAGTAGTTGTGGCAGGCAGGCTCAGTAGCTGTGGCTCGCGCGCTATAGGGTACAGCCTCAGTAGTTGTGGTGCACGGGCTTAGTTGCTCTGCAGCATGTGGAATCTTCCCGGACCAGGGCTTGAACCCATAGCCCCTGCATTGGCAAGCGGATTCTTAACCACGGCACCACCAAGGAAGTCCCCTGCAGAGACTCTTGAATACCAGGCAGTCTTGAGTTGATTCTCAGATCTGTCTCTGTGGTAGCAAGTGGACAGTATGCATGATACATACGTCAGGCTTGTTCAGGCTGCTGTTCTGTGCAGTCATTGGCAGAAAGAGATGAGGAATTTACTGGCTGATTTACTCAGCCAGCATTTTTGAGTGCCTGAGCATCAGGTGAATATGCTCCTAGCCATGCCCTAGAATTGCCTATTAGGAGAAAAGTGCACGGAAGCATTTAACAGGAGTGTGAAAATAGAAGTATTGAGAGTGGGCCTATGTAAGGCAAGAATTGCTGTGGCTGTCATGTTCATCAGGTGCCTCATCTCATCCTGTACATCCAGACTACATTTTCAAAATTACATTGTTTTCTAGTTCAAGAAAGGATAAGAAACTCAAAATAGTCAAAATACTTGGAATGCATGAAATAACAGGTAAAAAGAATAAAGTGGTTTTTTTATGAGAAATTTCCAAACAACTAAATCCTACTACAATAATTATTATAAGAGAGTCTTTTGGTATATTTCAGTTACTTCTGAATCCTTGCCAATGGCTTGTAGAAACAGTGCTTTGTAGTCTAGTTGATCCCTTCCTGTGACAGTCATGCCTGTAAGAACTTAAGGCATGGCTGTCTGTCATATCTTGCAGTAGAGGCTGAGCTCCCTTACCTGCAGTCATGGCTCTCACCTTTGTGTTATAGACTTTTTGTTTTATCATCAGTAGCAGTTATACTTCCTACTTCCCACAGTGAAAAATCCTGAACATAGAAATACAGTTTTTAAGAAATTTCCAGTCAGCCACAAAGCTTCATGGAAAAAGAGCCTTTAGCCTGAGATAAGGAAAGAGGTGAGGGGTTAAGTGCACAAAACTCAATAGTGATTCTGTGTCATTTCGAGGCACAGCAGATGGGCGTCTGTGTCTAGCAGTGTGTTCATTATGATGGTTCCATTACAACGAACAGCTTAGATACCGCTAGAGTTGCTGTCCAGTAATTAGCACTGCACTGTATTTTAACTGCTTTTCTCCTGTAGGAAAAGGAAGAATTGATTGAAGAGTGGCAACCAGAACCTCTTGTTCCTCCTGTCTCAAAAGACCATCCTGCTCTCAACTACAACATCGTTTCAGGGTAAATTGTTTTTGCTAGTCAAGGGCTTATATTTGGTTTCCTGTAGGTAAACTCAACAAAGTATACAGTGGTTTATATAGTATTCCTTTTTTAACTGAAATAAGATTTTTAGAAATTTCTGGAGATCAGAAACTGCTTTTTAATAGTCTCCAATTTGGGTTTCTGAGTTTGTCCCTTTTTAAAAATATATATATATATTTTTTTTAAAGTAATACACACATGTAATATTTCAAATGGGAAGACAGTTAAAATGAAAAACAGCATTCCTACTTTTTCCCACCTGGATTGTTTCTGATTTTAGATCTGTTGAAGGTTAGCTTCATAACTAGATATTAGCAGTATGCTTACACTACTGTTTCTTGATTGATTAATGATAGGCAGTGCCTGTTGACTTTCACAATATGAATTATGAAACTTCAGCTCACTTATGCTACCTACCTCCTGGCTTCCAGTGTTTTATTTATTTTTATTTTTATTTCTTAAATTTAAGTATACAGAAAATATCAGGCACATATGTATCTACCACCCAGAAGTAATAGGTATTAACATTTTGCTCTCTTTACTTTAAATCTATTTTTTAAAAGAAATAAAACATTAGAAATGCAGTTGACCCTTGAACAGTATGGGGGTTAGGGGCCCTGACCCTCTGGGCAGTCAAAAACCTGCATATAAATTAGAGTCAGCCCTCCAGATACCCAGTTCCTCCAGATATGTGGTTCTACATCCATGGATTCAACCAACTGTGGATCATGTAGTACAGTAGTATCTACTGTTGAAAAAAATCTGTGTATAAGTGGACCTGCACAGTTCAAACCCATGTTGTTCAGGGGTCAAGTGTATCACTAAAGAAATCCCTTCCCATCTATCACTTACTCTTGCCTCCCAGGCAAGATAACCACCATCTTGAAGTTGGTAGATGTTTTTCCTTTGCTTATATTTATACTTTTGCCACAGCACGCCTGTTGCCATGAAAGTGTTTAGTATTCTATTTAAAAATATGTTGTAGGATATTCTCCTGAGTATGTCCTTCTACTTCTGGTCTGATCTGAGAGAGGCTTGTATTCTTCACTTTCGTGAATTTCTTTGGTCTCATGAAAGTTTTACTTGTCCTGAAATCAGACTTACCAATCATTAATGTTATGGTTATAAAATCCTTCCTACCACAAAGGTCTAATTTGCCTGTTTTCCGTATGACAGTTAGTTGTCCCAACATTATTAGTTGAATAGTCCATTTTTTACCTACTGATTGGAAATTTCCCTTCTTTCATATGTCAAGTTCTCTTATAAAGGATCTGTTTCTGGCTTTATTTCTATTCTTTTGGTATATTTATCTCTCCCTGTGCCAGAACCTCGCTTATACCACAGCTTAATAATAGGCCTTGACTAGAGTGAGTCCTTCACCTCCTTGTTCTTCACAATTGTCTAGGCTATCCTTGACTCTTCACTATGAGTTTAGGTTTAGCTGCTCAGATTTGACCAGAAAATGGGTTTGGGTTTGTGACTAGTAATGCATTGAATTTATGGATTAATTTGGAGAGAATTGGTATATTGCTAATACTGAATCTCTTCACCACGTACCTTGTGTGTCACTTGTATACTTAGGTCTTTTATGTCTCTGAGAGAAGTTACATAACGTTCTTCATAAAGATTTTGCTTAACTTTTTTTTCCCTACTTTTTATTTGGAAATAATAGTAGATTCACATGCAGTTGTAAGAAATAATACAGAGAGATTTCATATACCCTTCATCAGTTTCCCCCAGTGGTAACATCTTGCTTAACTATAGTACAGTATCACAACCAGGAAATTAACATTGCATATCTTTTAGTAGCTTCGTCTCTGGGTTCCAGAGAGTTTTCACTTCTGTCATGAGGCATCATTTTCTTCTTGTTTCTGTGTTATTGCATTTGCTAGGATACCTAGCATGCAGTGTTGAATAGGAGTGGTAACAAGGGCCTCTGTATCCTGTTCCGGATGGCTTTTAAGGGATAACCTGTATGGTGTTATAGGCCTTCCTTTCTCTTCCTAGTTTGCTAAGGGAACTTTTTGTTAGTTTTAAAGTCAGTGTTAAATTTTATTAAATTTTTTTTTTATCTATTGAGATGGTTGTGACTTTTCTCCTCTAATTCATTGCTATATTAAATTGTACTGATCGATTTTTTTTTACATTAATTAAGCATATACATAAATTTTTATGAGAAAAATTGCAAGCAACCATGCCACTCATCCTCACCCCAGATTTCAGCTCTGTAGACTTGCAGAAAGATGGGAGATTTACTCTCCGGAAAGGCTAAATATAAATTGGAAGTCCTAAGAATGTGTGAGGAGGCGGGTGCCATTCTAAAAACAGAAAGCAGGTATATAATGAATAATGGGATGCTAATCCCGTTTCCTCCAACTCAGCTTTCAGAAAGTTGGAAACCAGATTTATATCCGCATATACACCTCACTGGAGGATTCCTCTCTGGTGAAACTCAAAGTCAAGAGAATAAAAACAGAAAATTTTGAGTTTGGGGTCTCCACAGATGAATAAACAAGTCTGTGTCTCATTATCATAGAGTGAAGCCCACCATTTACAAAGAAGCCAAGCCCATTTACACAGTGCTTGCAATTAGCATTTCAGTGTCTTACTCTTAAAAATGTGTGGACAACCTTAAATTATGGTCCATTGATTTTCAACAGAATGCTGAGACAATTCAGTAGGGAAAGAATACTCTTTTTAACAGATTGTGATGGGACAAGGGGATATACACATGTAAAAGAACGATGATGGACCCTGACCTCACACCATGTGTAAAAATTAGCTCAAATTAATCATGGGCTTAAATTTAAGAGCAAAAACTATAAGTTCTTAGTTTAGAAGAAAGAAAACAAAAGAGTAAATCTTCATAATCTTGGATTGGCCAGAGATTTTTAGATACGACACAAAAGCACAAGCAGCAAAAGAAAAAATAGACAAACTGGACTTCATTAAAATTAAAAACATTTGTGCTTCAAAGTCCACTACTAGAGAAATGATACAAAACCCCACAAAATGGAAGAAAATATTTTCCAGTCATATATTTGTTAAGGGGCTAGTATCCAAAATATTAAATATATAAAAAGAACTCTTACAACTCAGTGATAAACCCTATATAAGCGTGACTATTTGGTTAATTTTTATTAATTGTTGGATTTTTTTTTTTTTTTTTTGCTAATATTTGGTATTTTTAGCATCACTATTGAAAAATGAGTTTAGTCTTTTTCTTTTCCCTTACTGTGCTGGCCCAGCTTTGGTATCAGAGGTATATTAGTCTTATAGTTTTCCTGGCAACACTATTTGTGTTTGTTCTGTTGAGCATAGATTTTTAATCATGAACTTAATGTCTTCAGTGAGTTTTTAAAGCTGTTCATATTTCCTTTTTGAGTAAGTTTTTGTTACTGCCATTTAGTAATTGTTCATTTCTTCTTTTGTTTTCAAATGCATTGGCATGAAGTAGTTCATAGAAGTAGTTCATGAAGTAGTTCATAGTAGCTCCTTTCATATTACTTCTTCTGCCCTGGGTCCTGGAGTGTTTGAGATTTTGTGTGCAGTCTCTGTTTCCCACAGCACTCTAGCTCTCCCTAGAGGAAGCTCCACTGACCTTCAAAACCAAATGTTTGGGACTTCCCTGGTGGTCCAGTACGAATCCACCTTACAGTGCAGGGGACCCGGGTTCAATCTCTGGTCAGGGAACTAAGATCCCACATGCAGTGTTGCAACTAAGCCCATGCACCACAACTACACCGAGCCCTCGCGCCTCAACTAGAGAGCCCACGTGCTGCCAACTACAGAGCCCATGCACTCTGGAACCCCTGCGCCACAACTACAGAGCCCACACACCCCAGAGCCTGCGCGCCACAACTAGAGAAGAGAAAACCTGCACACCACAACTAGAGAGAAGCCCACGTGCCACAACGAAAAATCCCGCATGCCTCAATGAAGATCCCGCATGCCTCAACTAAGACCCGGTGCAGCCAAAAATAAATAAAATAAGTAAATAAATAATAAATTTTTAAAAAAAACGCAAATGTTGTGGGGGTTCATCTTCCTGGTGCAGGACATCCAGGCTGGGGAACCTCTTGTCGGGCTCAGACCCCTCACTCCTTGGGAAGGGCTTCTGCAATTGTAATTATTCTCCCATTTGTGGATCACCTACCTGCAGTTATCGGTCTTGACTATACCATGTCTGCACCTCGCCTACCCATCTCATTGTGATTCCTTCTTTATATCTTTAGTTGTGGAAGATCTTGTCTGCTAGTCTTCAGGTCATTCTCATTGATAGCTGCTCTGTAAATAGTTGTAATTTTGGTGTGCCCATGGGAGGAGGTGAGCTCAGGGTCTTCCTAGTCTGCCATCTTGGCCACTCCCAATGCAATAAATTATTATTTATTTATTTATTTTTGGCTGCGTTGGGCCTTCGTTGGTGCACGCGGGCTTTCTCTAGTTGTGGCAAGCAGGGACTACTCTTCGTTGTGGTGCACAAGCTTCTTGCTGTGGTGGCTTCTCTTGTTGAGGGCTCTAGGCACACAGGCTTCAGTAGTTGCAGCATGTGGGCTCAGTAGTTGCAGCACACGGGCCCTAGAGCGTGCAGCTTCAGTAGTTGCGGTGCGTGGGCTCAGTAGTTGTGGCTCGAAGGCTCTAGAGCGCAGGCTCAGTAGTTGTGGAGCACGGGCTTAGTTGTTCTGTGGCATGTGGGATCTTCCCCGACCAGGGATCAAACCTGTGTCCTCTGCATTGTCAGGTGCATTCTTAACCACTACACCACCAGGGAAGTCCCAATAAATTATTTTTTAATTAAGGTGTGTACATTGTTTTTTAGACATAATGCTGCTGTACACGTAACAGACTACAGTATGGAGTAAACATAACTTTTACATGCACTGGGAAACCAAAAAATTCATGTGGTTCTCTTGATTGCTATACTTGCTTCATTGCAGTGGTCTGGAACAGAACCCGCAGTATCTCTGAGGTGTTCCTGTATACACAGTTTTCTTGAGTTCTGGATTCTTTCATTCGTCCAGTTGTCTGTTCTCCCTCAAGTGCCAAACCTGTTGTTAATGGGGGTCTGTAGTATTTGTTTCTTTCTGGTAAAGCACCATTGTCCTATTTCTAAGTTCACTTATGTAATTACTGACTCTCACTAATAGTGTGGTTGTGGGTTTTGGCTGGGAAGGGTTTTATTTTCCCTCCTTTGACTCTTCTGAAGCCTTGTTGTGGAGATGTCTTTCTGTATCGGTTTTATTTGCTTCTGTGAGGAACTTTGAAGTGTCTTCAGCTCCAGTATTCCTGTGTTAAGTGCCCTGTCTGGCTTACTGCTGCAAGCCTGCATGGGGCACAGGTGTTAGCCTTCCACTTCTCATGGAAACTGTTTTCCTTTCCTGCCCCATGTGCTAGGCAGAAACAAGATGTCTGCATCCCTACGTCATGCTGGCAGCTTATCGACTCTGGTCAGGGGCTTTGGGTGTACTTATTCCTGATAGTTTGATTTCTCTGTGTGTCACAGTTTTTGTAGAATGGCCTCAACTTTCACAGCAGCAACCGTTAGTACAGACTTGTCTACGTGGATATTTTGTTTTTTCATCTTTTTGTGGGTGCCAACACCTCCACATCAGGGAGGACTTATGAAACTAAAGAAGTCCTGGGAAGTGGGAAACTAAATAACAGTGGATTATTTGAAAGAGAAGAAGCTCTTGAAGCAATAGGAAAAAAGAAGAAAATATGTAATGAACACCTCTTATAATGACAAGTTGAGAGATGAAGAAATTGAGGCTTATGCAGGCCAGGTAACATCCCTGAGTTTCTGAAGTGGTCAGTAGCCATAATACTGACGGGATCTGCCTGACTCCACAACCATGTTCTTTTCACCGAGTCTTGTATGAGTTCATCTGCTTTTGTGAATTTACTTCAAGTAGTCATTCTTTTCCTTCCCTGGTTTCCCAGCATCTTTCGCTATTTTTCTCATAGAAAACCAGTTCTGTTAAAACATACCAGTGAGAGTGGTGTTTCCCCGTCTTTTCTGACCACAGTGCATTTTACAGAGCAGCCCAGTGCACAGAGCAATGCGTGTGTAGAACAGTTCCGTGCCACCGTCCTTTCCCTGGCCCTGTTGGTGCATTTCCATTCCGTTCTATTCTTATGGCTTAGTTTAGGTGAAATAGGCTGGCTGTGACTAAGTAAATTGATCTCACAACCCTTTAATAGCTCACGTCCCATAGTTTGGCCAGTGTTTTTGAAGCATGACTTAAAGCTAGAGTATTTGTCAGCAGAGGACATAATAGGTTGTCTCCTCAAGAGCCCATCTCTTGTCTCAGCTGAACTCAATCCATGCTTCTCCTATGCAACTGGCCACTCTATTTTCCCCCCTTTTTGGATGAGGGGGATTCCTTTTAAATGGTATTCCAGCATTAACTTTAGAAATTGGGAACAGCGCTTACTTATTCTTTTGGTGGCTTCCTGTAGGTAACATGTAATTTTTTTTTTAATATTTATTTATTTTTATTTATTTATTTATTTTGGCTACGCCGGGTCTTAGTTGCTGCATGCGGACTTCTTAGTTGCTGCATGCAGACTTCTTAGTTGCAGTGTGCATGCGTGATCTAGTTCCCCACCAGGGATCAAACCCAGGCCCCCTGCATTGCGAACGCAGAGTCTTACCCACTGGACCACCGGGGAAGTCCTAGTAACATGTATTTTTAAACCACTTAACTGTAAGATTGTTGCTTGCTCTGCCTCTTCATACCTTTGATCTTGATCTTTTTATGTTTCCTCCCTGTTTGTCTCATTCCAGGTACTTTATTTAGCAACTTCTTTCTTAAGTGAGTTTTAAAACTAAAGCAACGGTGTGCCATTAATCTATTCATCTTGGAATTCTAGCTCACTTTTTTTTATTTAAGTAGTACAGGGTGACCTATTAAGAGTAGAATTAATGACCGAGTATCTGATTTTTAATATACTATTGTCTAATTTTACTTTTTAAGAATAAAAAGAGAGATAGGAGGCTAGAATGCAAACAGAGTAGAATGGCAACACTTGTGTGTCCTGTCGCCTTCCCTCTTCTGAACAGCTGATAATGTGTGTCCTGTAACAAGAATGACTGCTGAAGTATACCACTCTTGTCTCTTTCCCCAGCCCTCCAAGCCATAACATTGTGGTGAATGGAAAAGAATGTATAAACTTTGCCTCATTCAATTTTCTTGGATTGTTGGATAACCCTAGGCTCAAGGTAAGTAGCACATATGCTGAAGTGGACAGATAACATGACTGACATAAGCATCTGGACATAAAATAAGAGACAAATGCAGAATATCAGAAAGGACTGTGTAAGTACTTACTCTTTACTCTTTAGTGACAGAGCTGTAACCTAGTTTTCAACAAAGGGAGGCAAGGGTGTCCTAATGTGGCTTAGTGTTGGGTGACAACCAGAGAACTATATGAACCAGACCCAGGTAATAGTTGGAGATGTATCTAGGAAATTGCTTCATCTCCTGTTGGGATTGTGGGCCAGTAAACATTTTTTGAGGAAAGACCTATGCCCACAAATGCCAGAAAGTGCGAATGCATTGAGTTAACCAGGTGTTAATGATCAAGCTAATATAACTTTTCCATGTTTTAAGTCATATACCTAACTCTTCCCATCCCTCTTTTCTTTATATCCTGTTAGAATTGTCTTAGTACTAAGAAAGGGAAAGCCAGGGTACTGGGGAGCTATGTGGGTTAAAGAATAGGAAATGTCATTTTTAAACTGTTAAAGATATATTATTACAGTCTAATTTTTTTTTTTTTTTTTTTTTTTTACTTTCACAAAGGCAGCAGCTTTGGCATCTCTAAAGAAGTATGGTGTGGGAACTTGTGGACCTAGAGGATTTTATGGCACATTTGGTATGTTTTCTGTCATATTTTTCAGACTACTGCTCTCAAGAATTAAGATTCAGTTTGATTTCAGAACTCCTTGGAAAAGGTATCCTTAATGAGTTGTGGTAATAAGCTGGCGAACTTTCTAGATTTTGTGTTTGAGATCATTGGTAGGAGATGCACTGGTCTGGGGCTGACTGTCCCTGTGGAGAAGAGCCATAGGTACCTAAGGCACACTGTCTCAGTAGGGCAAAGCCCGAGCTCTTGTTGCATTTGCCCCAGGAGACAGTGGTGTGAGGAAACTGTTTCTGCCGGGCATGACAGTTGTAAGGGGAGGCGTCCGGCTGTGAGTGGCTCTGCTCTTGGTAGTCGTGCAGGAACCCAGATTTTCCCTGTCTCGTTGCTTTAGGCCTGAGGGCACCATCTTTGTCTGTGTGGCCGAAGCCAGGTGATGAGTATGGGGGAGCAGGCGTGCAGGGCATTGGTACCTGTTCAGGTGGGCGGGTGGGGTTGCTCATCATTCTGCCCATATTCTGTTGGTGAGAACATAACCCAGGTCACGTCTCCCAGCAGAGGGACTGGAAAGTTGCTCTAGCTGGGCGGCCACCACGTGCCGGGAGGAAAGTGAGAACGGATTTGGGGGATGGGGCAGGTCATACACTGTGTAGCCCTTTTCTTTCTGGAATGAGGACAAAGGATCATTGATTTCCTTGTGTGTGAATGACCTGGAGATGGGCTAACTACATATTAGCATGAGAGTTGTGATTTCAAACACTATGAACTCCCTAAATCAGAGTCATCAAAGAAGACCCTGGAATTTTAAGGTGGTTTTTTATTAAATGTATATTGTTCTTTGCTTCTGAAAATTTCAAAAATGTTGTTAAATAATTTTCCAAATGAGTGTATTACTGGAAATAACATTCTGGTTTACAAAATGTCAGAGGGTAGGGACAATGGGGCCAGGGAAGTCTCTTTTGTCTTCTCTACTCATTTTCATTTCTGGGTCTTTGTTTTTTTCACTTTAACAGTTAAGATGTTTTTATTTAAGGGAGCACCTTTCTTTATCCCTTAGCTAATTTAGTGGTTAAATTATTTTTATTGGAAACAGATGATGGGAGTTGGTGTCCAAGAATCCTACAGCTGGAAAGGATCTTTAAAATCTTGTATTCCAGCATCCCAGCTATTCAGAAGAATAGAAAGCTCAGAGAGGTTAAGTGACTTCCTCATGGTCACATAGCTAATTAATTTCAGCCCTAAAACTAGAAAATAAGTATTCTGATTTGCAATATTAATGGCAAGATCAAAGACTTAAAAGAGCTCAGATCAGAGGCTCCCTCTTTCCTCTAGCCTAGTGCAAACATGATTTGTTTGCCTGCTTTTTATTGGTAGGGTATTATTTCCTTCATAAGAATTAGAAAACTAGAAAAGGCATTTTTTTTTACAGGGTTGTTTGTTGTAATCTGATCAACAAGGCTTTCTTTCCATGATCTGCTTGCGGGGTAAAGAAATTTTTTCTTAAAAGCCTCTCTTTCTAGTAGATTTTATTTGCATGTGTGGCCTTGGGTCTTGCTCAGGAGTTAAATCTGAGAAGACCGACAAGAGATTTATTGCTGAATTTAGTGGAAAAAAAGTTTCAAATCTTCAAGACCAGTTTTCCCAGAGCTATGGAAATATGTTGTTTTAATTGCCCAGTCAATTTTTCATTTGGATCACCTGAAATATGTGTAATAGGATGCTGTGTGCCTCTAAACTTGGGGGGGGTCGTTAAATTAATGATTCAAAAAATTTTTAATTTAAATATAGTTGACATACAATATTATGTTAGTTTCAGGTATACTATATAGTGATTTGACATGCATACATTATGAAATGATCACCATGGTAAGTCTAGTAACTGTCTGTCCCCAAAGTTATTACAATATTTTTGGCCATATTCCTTATGCTGTATGTTACATCACCATTGCTTATTTATTTTATAACTGGAGCTTTGTACCTCTTGATCCCCTACACCTAATTTTCCCCACCCCTGATCCCCTTTCCCTCTGGCAACCACCCCTTTGTTCTGTGTATCTATGAGTCTGTTTTCATTTTGTTTTATTTTGTTTGTTTTGTTTTTTAGATTCCACATATTAGTGAGATCATATGCTATTTGTCTTTCTCTGTCCAACTTATTTCACTTTTCATAAAACCCTCTTGATCCATCCTAAATTAATTTTCTTGATGGAATAATTCAATCCATGATATAAACCTCAAAGATTTAAAGAGATAGTGAAGTCTTCTCCCCAATGCCATTCTGCCCCCAAAAAAGCCAGCTGCTATCAGTAGTTTCTTGTTCATTCTTCCAGGCTTTTTTCAGTGTGTGCAAACCACTTCCATACATTTTCCCCCCCGTTTTACAAAAATGGTAGCATACTACATACATGTGGTGTGCTGTTCAAGTGCGTTTTAAATTTAAATTGGATTTCATCTTTCAAGTGTCTGAATGGGCCACCAGAGTCAATATAATGAACACGTAATTGTGTATTAGCTACTCTGAACTACATTATTGGTCACTGTGTCATCCTTATCCTAATGTAGTTGAAGTTCAAACAGACTGTGGTATCTGGACAAAGGTTGAAGGTTAATTGGCAGTGTGATGGTTTTGTAATAAGACACCAAACCTACAGCTTGGAGTAATGTGTATTGTTTTTTGAGTACATTGTCCTTCCTGTAAACTTGTTTTGTTCCTTTTCAGCAGTTGCCCATGCTTGCTTATCATCTTTTTTCCTTTCTTTATGTGTATATCGTATGTATTTTTACTTGGTTTTCCAACAGGGTATTTTCTGTGTTTTTCCTTATTCTGGAACTAATCACTTAAATTACTGTAGTTGTGTTAAATTACCTTGAAATTTCAGTGTTAGATAAGTTCAAGAAGCTACTTGAGGTCAGCTAAGGCTATATTTTAAATCTCTAAAATACCCTTGGGAGTTCCCTGGTGGCGCAGTGGTTAAGAATCCGCCTGCCAATGCAGGGAACACAGGTTCGAGCCCTGGTCCAGGAAGATCCCACATGCCACGGAGCAACTAAGCCTGTGTGCCATGACTACTGAAGCCCGTGCACCACAGCTACTGAAGCCCGCATGCCTAGAGCCTGTGCTCTGCAACAAAGAGTAGCCCCCACTCGCCACAACTAGAGAAAGCCTGCGCACAGCAACGAAGACCCAACGCAGCCAAAAATAAATAAATAAATTTATTTTAAAAATAAAATACCCTCTATAATTAAATTATTCAGAATATTTAGGGTACATTTGCCCTTTGTACTGAGCATTAAAGCAGAAGTGAACTTCCCTTTCCTCTCATTTTAGTAGCTTACATGTGAGGCTAGGGTCTCTTTCCCAGGCCCACCAAAAGGTTGTTTTTGATTTTGGCTTTTTCTTTTCCTGGAAGTACTAATATCACTCAGGCATCTGTTTTCAGTGATGAAAATGCTCCCTCTTTTAGCTCTTTTCTCAACTTTTCAGATAGTGAATGAAAATCACTTATTGGAAAAGTAAATTTCCTTATTACAACATTTTCTGTTTATTATTTCATAGTAACATATTAGATGATACTAGATGATTAACACAGAAAAAGAAAATTGACAGTTGAATTAAAATTCTTCTAGTTTCTTAGGCTAAATGTTCTCCTGCCTCCTGAAGGCCCAGCAGGTTCTTAAAATAGTCTTGTGAGGACTGTGTGGATCCGAAGTTTTCCACCTTCTCATCTTATTGTTTTAATGTGTAGTTTAGAATCAGTCAAGTGATTTTATCAGGTTGTGGAGCCTTCCTTTCCTCTAAGGCTAATGGGGCCCCTATGCACTTTGATAGTTTCTCTTGCTGAACCTCTCTGATTGTTTTGTTTGTAATGCATTCAGATCTCATTTACATGTGGTTTATCCCTGTGCCTGGGATCTGCTTTGCATACATGATGCCTACTTGACTCTTTGGTCTTAAACTAAATCAAAAGACAGTTAGTGGCAGAGTTTCATGGTGAGAGATAGTGGCATGTAATTGTGTTCTAGAGCCAATAGTAAACAATTGTTCATTTGTTTATTTTAAAAAATATTTTCTCTGTGTTGTAGGACCATGACTGCCTGTTTTAGTAGGAAGGGCATTTGGTCATAAAATTCCTACATCTGCCGCTTCTTCCTACCAGTCATGGAATTGTAGTTTTTGCAGTGTAGGCAGGGAATGATCTTAGTTGCACGACTTAGAACATTTTGGTAAGAATCACATAAGATACCGTATGTGAAAACATTCTGGAAAACATTCGGCACTGTTTTTAATGTTCTAATGAGTACATAGGTGATATTTGTACTTTTAAGAAAATTGTCCAAGTCTCAAGGGATTTAAAAAAAGTAGGTAACACAAAAATATGGAGATTTTAAGAGAAAATATAGTTGGTTGTTTTTAAACTGTTCTAAAGTTGGGTATTTCATAGTCTTTCCTCTGAAAAACAATCAAGAAGGCCATAATACCTCCTTTTATTCTGATAAATAGGAACTTGAACAAGTGGCTTTAATATAAGATAGTCCTTAAATATCCAGGATTTGGATAACTTAATTAGCAGATAGCGTACCTTTTTTCCATCTAAAAGATTACTTTTTTTTATTCTACAAATATTGAGTTAATTGAACAAACACCAGCATGTTGCTTTTTCGATGCCAGACATTGTTGTGAGTGTTTTATAAGCATTTTCTTGCGGTTCTCCTAACAATCCTTTGAGGCAGGTAGAAGTGTTAACCATTTGACAGGGGAAGGACCTGAGAGGCACAGAGCAGTTTTGGGCCTGTCCATGGTTCACACCTGGCAATGAGGGAGCCCAGGTCTGAACCCCCTGTGATGACTGCCATGGCCAGGCCTTGTGTTTGGTGTGGGGCATCCTGCCCTGGCCTTGCCTCCCATCTGTTACGTTCTGGTGAGGGAGCAGGTGCCAGAAAGGGCAGCAAGTGCTGAGAAGACACAGGCTTTCTGGTCACCTTCCTCCGTGGCCTCTTGCCTACCATATTGGTTCCTAACAGTGAGTGAGAGAATGACGCATGCAAATCTGTGGCACTAATTGTTGAAATGGATCATACACACAGAAGATAGGCATCCAAAGTTAAAGAACATGCCCTGGTAGTTTTTCTGTTTGCTGCCTCCCCCGCCCTTGGGTTAAGAGTTTCTTCCTTGCAGAGTAGCTATCAGACTTCAAAAGAAGTTATGCAACTGTCCGTGTTTACCTGTCACAAAACCTGCTTTGCAAGGCTGACATCAGCTAAAACCCAGTGTCTTTAGATAGGAGGAGGAAAGGCCCATCTTTTTTAAACTTTTGGGACTAGGCAAGAACCAGTAAGTCATTGATTTATTGTAGAGGGATTCTTCTTACCACTTTATGGCAATGACATAAAAATGGCTATGAGTATGTATAATGAGAATACTAACATAATTTTTATCAACTGGGTAGCTAACTCTAAAGCCCTAAAACAAAGCCAAGATTGTTTTACTGTTTTATTGCTAATCAATGAAGAGAGTCATTTAGAGCTACAGAATGATTTAAAATCCTTTTTTGTAGTTGGCAAAAACAGTTTGTCTGTATCCATAGCATGTTTTTTCTTTTTAAAATGGAGATACTGAATGAGAGCAATTCACTGTGGCTTGGGTTGTCCATCTGCTAGCTAAATTGTTGAGATTTGGGATAGATAATTCCCAGTTCAGAGGCAGCATTGTAATTTGAAGGAGGCCTCCTATGGGGGACCTGCCCTCCTGTCTCATCAGAAGTGAGAGGCAGCAGAGTGGTGGGGACCTATCTGTGGGCAGGGTGCTCAGAGAGCACTAACAAAGAGGAAAGGAAGACATGCCTGAGACACGCCCGTGCTCAGCTGCATGGGCGTAGCTGGTTCTCTGGTGCTTTGCTGCTTTCCTCGTTCTTGCCAGACTTTGCCTGCAACACTTCCCTGGCAGCATATCTCGTGGAAGGGCGGGCAGTCAGGAGCAGGATCAAGTCTTCAGACTTGGTGGTGTTGATGTCACAGATTTGATGCTTGAAGAGCTAAGCACTCTTTTGGTGCCATTTTGATCAACCGGGATGCATTCTTCTACACGTTACTGTGAAACCTCATATTTATTTAGTGTTGCTCTAATGAAAGTGTCACTTCTATAAAAATGACCTGATTGGTAATGGAAATCAAATGGTATTTCATGTGTTTTTTATGTAATAAGCTATGTTGGTATACATTTTAACTTATAAATGGGAAGAAGCATGCCTAGTTGTTTATCATTACTTGATGGGATAAATTGGAATGGGATAAATAGTTCATTTTCACAATTCTGTATCATCCTTTAAGAAGTCTACAAATGAAGTGGTCTTCAATTTATTTTATTATTTGGATATTGCTGCTAAATTTTCTAATTCCTCACTATACCTCTCTTGCCATCAAATTGAGATTTAGTTCGGACCCTCTGTGTCTTCTCATCTCTCACTCAATAGCTGGCGCCCACCCCAGCAGCCTTTGGTTCACAATCGAGGGACCTCTGTGCCTTTAGTCAGAAGTCACTCTGAATGTGTTGTAGTTCTGAGTGTAGAAGGGACCCAGGTGCTTCAGACCAGGGGAGTGAAGGCACAGCTTAGCCTTGTATCTGCCCTCTGGGCTCCGAGTTCTCCATTGACAGCTGCCAGATGCTTCTCTTAGCTGTCTCACTTTGTCAAGTGGCAGAAACCCTATATTTCTCTTTGATCCAGTGCTTATCAGAGTATTTTTATGTGATACTCACTAAATGTTTGATTAACAATTGAATGAGATTGTCGGACAGCCCTCATTTAATTACTTATTAAAATTTAGTCCTTTGTGAAGTTGTATCTTTTATAATTCTTAATTTTGTCTTTTACTAGTTAAAAAGCATCACAGTAAGATTAACTTGCCTCTGATAAATCAGTGAGTGGGTTTACAGATTTTAGACACTTTATTCAAATGTTCTAAAAAGTTGTTTATTCCTGTTGCTGAGCTGACCTTACTCACTTGTTCCTCCCCGGAAGTTGGTGGAAATCTCACACTTAACGGCTAACCAGGTCTCTGTTGGAAATATTTAGTCCACTCAGTGTCCAGCCTTGTATCCAGCTGGGTTAAGTTGTTTCTTTTGTATATCTCAGTCCTGCAGGTCTTTTCCCTCTCCCCCTTCTCACTAGGAATGTCTCTGGTAGGGAGGGGCATACTTGGAGGGAAGGCTGATGCTGAAGGGGTCTCCTGGAGCGAGGCTCCCAGCCACAGGTCCTCGACATCTGAGCTGGAGGGCTCTGCCGGGCCATCAGCCCTCTCCACCGCCCCTCACTGGGGAACGTCTGGGTCCCCCTGCCACTGCCTACACTTCTGAGTTCCCCTCAGTGGACATGCCACGGCTCTGAAAGTCTGCCTTTACTCCTCAGAGTTCCTCGTTTCTCCCGTGAAGCTCCAAGGCTGGAGGGGCCTGGCTGCATCCTTCCTGTATCAACTTCTGAGTTCTCTTTGCGCAGAGCATGTGGTAAAACTCTGATCTTGTTCTCCAGACTTGGGTCCTGCTGTAGTTAAAAGAGCTAAAGAAAGTTTTAAAAAATTTTCTCTGCCTCATTTTAAGACACTTGGAAGTTTTCCAGTTCACAGCCAGCTGGTACACTATTTATTTTAGACATCGCTGGTCCCTCCATCCCAGGGTGTGAAGCCTCATGGCTTAGCCTGGAAAGGTGAAAGGCTATATGGAACGATGATGTAAGAGAGAAAAAAAAATACCAGTTTAATAATTACAGTTTATCCCTATAATTACATCAACATTCTTCTTAAGCTGCTTCCATAAAAGGACCATATTTCTCTTTGTACTATACATTTGAATTCACCAGTACACTTAAAAAGAAATTTAGACAGAAACTCAGTACTGCAGAGTGATGGCAGGTGCCACAACTAAGTGCTGACACAAACTGTTAGAGGAGTGACCACCACAACTGAAAAAGTTCCTATCTCTTGATGCAGAGTATGTGGGGTTCTTTTTAACGTAACTACTTTTCTTTTTTCTTTCTTTTCCTTTTAAAAGCTGGTTGACAGTTGTCTTAATGCCTGGTTTGGTCACTTCTACTAAAATGCAAAACGGCGTTAATAAGTTAATGTCGTACATTGGTAAAGTCTTGGCATTGTTGGTTGAGGGAAGTTAAAGCAGGCAAGGTCACTGGACCTTGAATTCTTATTGCTAGAGTGATATAAAAGCAAAACCTAGAGTCAGAGCTGTCCCAGTCACATATTTATAGACAAATGAGTAGCTGATTCAGCTCACAGAGTATAGAAACAGTTTTGGCCCAGAATTATCTTAGTAGATATTGTATGACTTGTAACTTAAGAACAATTACATTTTGACCACAAGGTGACAGTATTAATAACTAAACTGCTTATGTTATTTTATTTATTTTTTAGTCAAAGAAAAAGAATTATGAGACAGTTTAACCATTTAACTTTTTACTCTTGAACTAGATGTGCACTTGGATTTGGAAGACCGCCTGGCAAAATTTATGAAGACAGAAGAAGCCATTATATACTCATATGGATTTGCCACCATAGCCAGTGCTATTCCTGCTTACTCTAAGAGAGGGGACATTGTGTTTGTGTAAGTAATCTTTACTGACATTTCTTATCAGAATTCCTTTGGAAATAATATTGGCCCTCCTAGAGAATTCCTTTGTTAGAGGTCATCTGCCTAAAATAATATTGATTTTTTTTTTTTTCATTTTTAAAGAAATATATAGTCACCCAGCCAAGTAGTTCTGCAGAATTAGTGAGACCTCCACTGGAAGGATGCCTTAAGGTGTCGGTACTTTGTTATCGGCCATTATGATTTTATTTATTGATGTTGAGAAGGCCAAACTTATGTAGGAGGGGACCAGCCCTCTGTTTTCCCTGTGCAGCTCTGTGACAGTGTGGTGTCCTTGTGAGTCCATGGTCGTAGCCCACATAGCCACTCATACTACCTGATAAAGTCACTCCACTTCTCAGCACCCTCGCTGCAACTCTTGGTCTCTGCTGATCTTGCTTCATGGCTTGTTAAGAATATAGAAGTCATGAGTTGCAGACTTCCTTAACTTCCCAGGAACAAATTACACACTTGCATACATGTGCACTAGATGTATGGTGTTGCTTTTTACTGTGGAGGGGAAGAGCAGAGAGGAGTAGAGTGAGGGCTGGCATAGCCCAGGCAGCTGGTTATACCCATCAGGAGCACCTGCCACTAGCCCGAGCCTCTGTTATCTTTTGAGTGGACTATTAAATGACTCTCTTAATTTAGGTCTCAGAGTGACTTTTGTTTCCTCTTTTCCTTTTTGACACCATAGCCAGACACTCCATTTAAGAGCTTCCATTGTTCCTAAAATAAATATCCAAGTTCTTATTACGATCTTGTACATTCTAGATTACTGTTTTAGGCCCATTTTCTACCATTTCCCCTTAGGTGGTCATGCTGTGTAGCCTTACCAGCCTTATATGCTAGTTTCCCCTCAAGGCCTTTGCACGTGCTAAGACCCTAAGTCCCTACGCCTAGAACGCTGTTCCTCCTCTCATCTCCTACTTAATTCCTGCTCATCCTGCACACATACCACCTCTGCAGGAAAGCCTTCCCCAAGCTCTCAGACCAGGTCAAGACCCCTTGCTGCATGTGGAGAAAATTTTACAGCCAGAGGAGTTTGGTATCCTTGTGAATCCATGACCATGCAGGCATTTACGTGCCTGTCAAAATCACTGTTTCTCAAGCCTCGCTTAACTTACATATGCAGGTGTGTGCGTGTGTGCTCATGTGCGCCCGCACCGTCTGCTCTTGGCTCAGCTTGCCTCACACTCACTGTACTCTTTTATACCACTTTCAACAGTTCATACCAGCCCGTTGCCTAGGATAGCATGTGCCATTTAGTGGTGCTCAATAAATACCTTCAGTAAGAGAATGAATGGAGGCTGGAGCTCAAAAGAGGGGTCCAAGTGACTGGACTTCAGAGCCCGGCTCACCTCAGTCCCTGTACCATCCTGCTGCTTCTCACTCACTGTCGGAGCACCTGTAGTGCAACAAGCTCAAGCACACGCTGCAGGGCTGGCTCTTCCTGGGGGTTTTCAGCGCGCTTGTGTCCCATTCTTCCCCACAGCCCTGTGACAGTTACCTGGGAGCACTCCAGCACATGGCCTGGGCCTGAGTAGAATTGTTTCCCAATGTGACCATGAAAATGAATGTTTCTATTAATTTCTTGCACATAGTTTAAAAAATCAATAATAATAAAGACTCATCACAAATTTGAGAGCCAGTGATTTAAACAGTGATTCTAGGTTTTTAATAAAGCATAGTTGCAGACAACTACAATACAGTGTCAGCCAATATCGCTTTATACAAGCCCCCGCCATAAATTCCTTTTTGAGTTTAAAGTCCAGAAGAAGTTTACAGTTACAGTTGAACTTGTATGCTTCCTTTGTCAGATAATAAATACTATATTGTCCTTTTGGTTTTCACTGCTAGGAAACCTAGTCTAAACTCACTTTCAAATCTTATGCCTGGTGTCTTAGAACTTCAGTTTCTAATGAGTCACTAGACAACTTAATTATTCCCTTATACATAATTTTAAATATTCCACCTGAAATTCATTTGAAAGTAGGAACACTAGAGGTAAAAATGGTGTTTAGTAAATTATTTGATAAATTGTTTTTGATAATTTCATTAGGCATAGACAATATGTTCGATGTTTTATTTTCTTTCTTTTGTAGTAAACAGTGATAATGCTTTGCCAGTAGGTCTCAGAACAATGGTTGTTTATATACGTAAGTCTTTCCTTGTCACTCTGTCTTTATATTACTTTGTGTACCCTTTTCTAATGAAATGTTTTATATTGAGATAATTGTGGATTCACATACACTTGTAAGAAATAATACAGAGATTTTATGTGCCCTTTACCCAGTCTTCCCCAATGGTCACCTCTTGCAAAACTGTAATACAGTTTGAAAAGTGGGATGTTGACATTGATAAAGTCAAGATAATCCCTCTTGTTGCCACACCCATATCCCTTCTACCCTACCCACTCTTTAGCCCCTGGCAACCACTAATCTGTTCTCCTTTCTGTAATTTCATGATTTCAAGATTGTTGTACAGGGACTTCCCTGTTGGCGCAGTGGTTGTGAATCCGCCTGCCAATGCAGGGGACACGGGTACGAGCCCTGGTCCGGGAAGATCCCACATGCCACGGAGCAACTAAGCCCGTGCGCCACAACTACTGAGCCTGCGCCCTAGAGCCCGCGAGCCACAACTACTGAGCCCGCAAGCCACAACTACTGAAGCCCGCATGCCTAGAGCCCGTGCTCTGCAACAAGAGAAGCCACCGCAATGAGAAGCCCGCGCACCGCAACGAAGAGTAGCCCCCGCTTGCCGCAACTAGAGAAAGCCCGTGCGCAGCAACAAAGACCCAACACAGCCAAAAATAAATAAATTAATTAAAAAAAAAAAAAAAGATTGTACAAATGTAGTCATACAGTAGGTAAAACATTTGAGGATTGGCTTTTCTCATTCAGCATTAATTATTTGGAGATTCTCCAGGGTTGTTATGTGAATCAAGAGTTTGTGCCTTTTGATTGCTGAGTCATATTCCATGGTATGGATACACCACAGTTTGTTGAACCATTCACCTATTAAGGATATCAGAGTTGTTTCTAGTTTGGGGCTATTACAAATAAAGGTGCTGTAAATATTCATGTATAGCTTTTTCTGTGAACATAAGTTTTCATTTCTTTGAGGTATATGCCAAGGAAAGCAGTTGCTGGTCATAAAGTATTGTGCGTTAAGTTTTTTAAGAAATTGCCAAACTTTTCCAGAGTGGCTGTATTATTTTACATTTCCATGAACAGTGTATAAGTGATCTAGTTTCTCCAACATCCTCAGGAGCATTTGGTGTTGTCGCTTTTTATTTTTTTTTTTTTTTTAGCCATTCTCATAGGTGTGTACAGATATCTCATTGTAGTTTTAGTCTATATTTCCCTGATGCTACCATACTTACTGTTTTTAGGCTTTGGTCTTGGCATCAGGGTAATACTTCATAAAGTCAATTTGAAAGTGTTCCCTCTTTTATTTTCTGGAGAAACTGTATAAAACTGTTGTTAATTCTTTAAATGTTTGGTAGAGTTCTCCAGTAAAAACAGCTGGACCTCGAGATTTTTTTTTTTTTGGAAGTATTTTTACTATGAATTTAATTTCCTTAGTACTTGTAAGGCTATTCAAATATTGAGTGAGTTGAAGTAGTTTGTGTTTTTCAAGGAGTTGGTCCATTTCTTCTAAATCGTCAAATTTGTATGTGTAGCATTGTTTGTGATATTCCCTTACTATCCTTCTAATGTCTGCAGATCCCTGTTTCCTTCCTAACTGGTAATTTCTGTCTGCTCTCTTTTTTGTCATTTTTGCTAGAGATTTGTCAATTTTATTGATCTTTTCAAAGAATCAGCTCCTTGTTTCATAGATTTTTCTACATCGTATTTTTGTTTTCATTTCTACTGATTTCTGGTCTTATTTCCTGCCTTCTGCTCATTTGCAGTTTAGTTTGCTCTTTCTAGGTTCTTGAGGTGAGAACTTCAATTACTGATTTGAGACTTTTCCACATTTCTAAGGTATTAGTGCTATGAATTTCCCTGTCATCACTGCTATAGTTGTGTTCCACAAATTTTGATGCGTTTATTTTCATTTTCGTTTAGTTCATTTTTGTGTTTTATTTCTCTTTGACCCATGAGTTATGTAGAAGTGTGTTGTTTAGTTTCCAAGCGTTTGGAAATTTTTAATTTGTTACAGTTTGTTTTATGGCTCATGATGTGGTCTATCTTGGAATATGTTCCATAGTCACTTAAAAAAAGAATATTCTGGCAAATACAGAGAAAAGGCCACGTGAGGACACCAGTGAGAAGGTATCACTCCATGATAGGACACATGTGATTAATTTCCTTCTTTATACATTTCTGTTTTTCATATAATAGTATTCAATGATCAAATGTTACACTGATCATTATTTTTTAAAAGTCACTGATATGCAAATTAAAAACCAGAAAAAACATACAGATTGTTCATTTGCCACTTCTATCCTTTAATCCAGTAAGAGAGAGCGCTAGTTTTGCATGTCAACTTCCTAAGGTATACTTATATAAAAGTTTTAGTCAAAAAGCAATTTACATATGAAACTTTTATTTACCTTTTGAGAGAAATTTTTTTTTGTCATTATCATTAAATAGAAAAAAAAATATTCTGCTGAATGGAGTGTTCTATAAACGACAATTAGATCTTCCTAGTTGATGGTGTTATTGAGTTCTATATCCTTGCTGATTTTCTGTTTGGTAGTTCTGTCAGTTGTTTTAATTTGTCAATTTCTTCTTTCACTTTTATCAGTTTTTGTGTCTTATCTTTTGTAGCTCTGTTATTTGGTGCATATTTAGGATAAGTTTTCCTGGTTAATTGAGTCTTTTTATCATTATATAACATCCTTCTCTGTCTCTGGTAATTTTCTTTGTTCCAAAGTCTACTTTATCAGATATTAACATAGGCACTCTGCTTTCCCTTTTGAATGTTTGCATGTGTTTATTGTATGTAATATATATGTATACCCTTACTACCTATATTATTGTATATAACATACATACATATATATAGCATATAACTATATATATATATATATCTACATGTATACACACACACACACATTCCCTTACTACCCATCTCATTACATTTGAAGTGAATTTCTTATAGGCAGCATGTTTAATCCACTCTGCCACTCTGTCTTTAAATTGTATATTTTAGCCATTTACATTTAATGTAATTATTGATATATGGGATCTTAATCTCCCAATTTTTATTTTTTGTTTCTTATTTGTTCTCTCTGTTTTTGTTTTCTTTTTTCTTTTTCCTGCCTTTCTCAGGGTTAATTGAATGAGTTTTGGAGTTCCATTTTTATTTATCTTATTTATTTTATTTATTTGTTTTCGAGTGTTTCCCTTTGTATAGTTTTTTAGTCATTGCTGTAAGTATCATGTTGTATGTACACATAAGTTATCACATTCTACTGGTGTTATTTTACCAGTTCAGTTATAGAATCCTTTATCTTCCTTTACATCCCCTTACTCTACTTATTTATAATACAGTTGTTTTAAGTATTTCCTGTAAACACTTTGAGAACCACATCAGATAGTGTTATAATTTTTACTTTAACCATCCACAATGACTTAGAAAACTCAAGAGGGGAAGAAAAGCCTAGTGTGTTTGTTCATACTTTTTACAGTATTCTTTCTTCCTTCCTGATAATCTAAGATTCTTTTATTTATTTATTTTTTCTATGTGGAGAGCTTTCTCTAGCCATTCCTTTAGGAGAAGTCAGCTTGGGACAGAGTCTCTTAGTTTTTTTTTCAACTGAGAATGTCTTCTCCCCCTCATTCCTAAAGGATATTTTTGCTAGTTTTGGATTCTTGGTTGCCAGGTCTTTTTTTTTTTCAGCATTTGAAATACATTGGGACACTTTTTTCTGGTGTTCATGGTTTCTGATGAGAAATCTACTGTCACTCAAATTGCTTTTCTCTTACATGTAAGGTGTCATTTTTCTTGTGCTGATTTCAAGATTTTTTTCTTTGTCATTAGTTTTCAGAAGTTTGACTATAATTGTATTGGCATTTATTTGTTTGGGTTTACCTGCAAGAATTTTGCTCAGCTTCTTTAATCTATAGTTTTAAGCCTCTTCTTTAATCTATAGGTTTTCAGCCATTATTTCTTTAAGTACCTTTTTAGTCCCACCCTCATTCTGTTCTTTAGAACTCTACAGACTTGAATGTTGCATATTTTATTGTAGTCTCACAGGTCCCTGAGACTGTTCTTTTGTTTCTAGTCTGCTTTCTCTCTGCGATTTACATTGACTTGATTTCTACTGTTGCATCTTTCAGCTCACTGATTCTTTCCTCTCTCCATTCGGCTGCTGAATTCATCCACTATGCTTTTTCTTTTGACTATTTTGCTTTTTAGTTCTAATATCCCCACAGGATTCTTCTTTGTATCTTCCTTTTCTCTGCTGCAGCTTCCTGTTTTTTCATTTGTTTCAAGCATGTTCATAATTACTCATGAAACATTTTTATCATGACTGTTTTAAAGTCATTATCGGATCATCCTGACAGCTCTGTCATCTTAGTACTGGCGTTTGTTGATTGTTTTTTTTCTTTTTTTTTTCATTGTTTGATATTTTCTGGTTATTGGTATGACAAGTGAAACATGAACAGTTTCATATTATGCTGTTATAGTTTATGCTTTATTTAAACTTTCTGTTTTAATTGGCTTTCTCTGACAGTCTTCCAACAAGGGCAGGGGGGCACTGCTGCCTCATTACTGTCAGGTGGAAGTACAAGTCCAGGGTCCCCACGGGGCCTCCACTGACACTGAGGTGGGGTTATTTTCATTTCTTCTGGTTGTTGGTGAGAGTCCTACTCTTGTCTGAGCCTCCCCTAACACAGCCTAAGCATAGGCAGGGGAGAGTGTCTCTCCCTGCAGGAGACTGGAAGTTAGGTCTCTCCACATGGTCTTCACTAACACCACAGTGGGAGCCACTTGTTACTACCCAACGGAGATACAAGTTCTGGCTCCCTTCTCTGACAGCTCCCACAGGGGTACTGGGGAGCCTTGTTATGGCCTCGTGAAGGCTAGAGTCTGGGTCCCCCTCTCAGCCTTTGCTAGTGTGGAGGGGACAGGCCCAGGTTTTTCTGTGGTTTGGCTGCAGTAGAAACCTTTGCTGGGCTGCCCGCTTTCCTGTCCCTTTGGCTACAGAGAGCAGACTTTTGTCAGAGCTTTTCTGTCTCGCCTGTTGGCATTTCCAGTTTGCCAGCTGCATCAGTTCCAAGTTAGGAAAATCCAGGAACTTGTTTCATGTCATTTCTCAGATCCCTCGCTGGTCTGCCTTTTCTCTCCATTTTTCAGCATCATCTTATGTTTGTCTTATACATGATGTTCAGGATTTTTGGTTGTACCCAGTGAGAAAAATAGGGAAAATATGTCTATTTTCTCAGAAGTAGAAGTGTTGCATGTACTTTTAAATAATACACTTAATTTAAGAAATATATCCTGCCCCCCATTAACTCAATTTAGGGGATCTTACTGAAGATTAATCTGCATGAGTTCTCCCCTGGGTTATGTAGAGTCAGTAACCCAGTATTCCTTTTGGTGGCAAAGTAATGGCAGAGTGGTGGCCAGTCAAATCAGAGATGCCACTGATGGTGAGATGCACCAATATTTCATTTATTTTTCAGAAAGAGAAAAGTACTTTGAATAAACTAATATGCCATCTGTATAGTAAGATGCATGCTGATTTCTCAGAGGTCAAAATATGGCAAGAGTTTGCTTCGTGGAACAGAATCAGTATGGTAGTTATGTGGAAAGTTTTGCAGAGTGAAGTGCAAACAATAATATATTAATGTTCAAACATGTTTTATTTATTTGCCATGTTCAGTTTAACAAGTGGATGTTGGTCAACTTACAAAAGCAAGCATTCCTTTTCTGAGAATGTTGACAAGACCCTTTAAACCCCAATTTGGTGGGTCTTTCTTCCTTGCAGAGATAAAGCTGCCTGCTTTGCTATTCAGAAGGGATTACAGGCATCACGTAGTGACATTAAGCTATTTAACCATAATGATATGGATGACCTGCAGCGACTATTGAAAGAACAAGAGATTGAAGATCAAAAGGTATGATTCTTTTGAAGAAAATTACACAGTTCTTTTGTACTTTCTAACCAGCTAAATTATAAATGAAATGGTAATTTGTCATGAAAACTTGCCTGTGGATCACATGTGGACATTAAATAAGGGTGTTTCTGCTTATTAAATGTACCTCAGATTAGAGAGTCAAGCCTGATAGTAATTGCCTCATCATTGCCATAATTATATATGGCAAATTTGGGGGAAGGTTATCTAGGCAGCTTTCTAAAAGAGAGAGGAAAACAGCATGCATTTTGGGGGTGGAGGTATGTACACTCAGCTCTACAGAAGTAACAACAGAACTCATTAGGACATTAACAAGATGTATCTAGTGAATTCAAAATAGGCTTATTCATATCAGAATAAATCATGTATCAATTCACCAGAAGAAACCATGGCGGCAGATCTTAATTAATGAATTTATGAACAAAGTGAAGACTCTTTCTCCCTACCCCAACCTCATCCCAGATCTCTGAGCAGCTGCTCCCTGTGGGAAGCAGCTGCCTCAAGCATGGTTTCCTTCTACGTTGCAACCTATTTACACTTCTTCTCAAGCACCTGTGTAGTCCCTTGGGACAGGGAGGGAATTAGGCAGGTGGAACTTGCTCCTTGTTCTGATAGAGAGTGGAACAGAGGAAACGTGTTCAAAGCATCACTGTTAGAATTAGCGTTTATTTTCCCCTGACAACATGAACAGAGAAGGTAGTTCTGTGGTCTGTGGTTCTGCAGCAGGAACCACTGTGTGTGAATTGTACTGGGAACCTGGTCACCACATCCTTTGTCTCAAACACCACTTTCAAGTGGACTTTCCCAGTGTAACTCATCCGTTACTAGAGTAACTGATAAAAATGCTCATCACATCCTTAATTTTGTGTTAATTTCCATTTTCCCAGATATTTGAATTATTCCTTTTGGATTCTGTCATCTCTGTTTAGGTGATAGCCTAAGAGCAGCCCTTCATGATTATACACATTCTTGTGATGAATACGCATAGACTTCTGCTATTTTATGCTAGGTGTGCTACAGACAGTGTTTTATAAGTATACAATTTAGAAGAATCTATAGGGAAAATCTTAAAATTGAGACCGTTCCACCAATGAATTCTTTCTACAGATTGTAAAAAGATGTCCCTTTTCTGATTCAGTAATAGAATGCTACCGTATTGAAAAACACTGCCTTAGAAAGTGTGACCAATGAACCAGTCTGCTGTAGAGTTATTTCGCCAAGTTAGCATTGTACAAATTTGGAAGACAACATATTCAAGTTCTGTGTGTGTGTTGTATAAGATTTATAATCTGTGGAACTTTTTTTTTTAATGAATAACAAGAAATAAAGTTATCTTAAAATTTATTTCCATTTTATAGTTTTTACCTTTTTACTAATTAATTTATACCACATATTCCTGCCAAGAGTAGGCTTTCTAAATTACTTTACATTTTGGTTTTTAGAAATAATTCTTTTTTAATTTTGTTTTCACAAAAATAATAAATGTTAAATTTTTAAATATTTTGTACTTAGATGCTTATATTTCCTTTGAAAGTAAGTTAAATAATCTGAGTTTGGATCAAACTCTTTTTGTCGGTTTCCCAACTAATGGAGTTCATATGTTTTTTCATTCCTTTTCTTATAGAGTTCTCTTATCCCATATTAATCCTTCTTAAAAAAAAAAAAAGATAATAAGTAAAAACAGCAGTTCATAGAAGAAATGCAGATAACTGAACAAATAGAAAATAGTCTGACCTCACTAACAGTTGCAGAAATTAGGGTAAGAGTTTTTGCCTGTCCAATTAGGGAAAACTTTTTATGGTAATAATCAGTGCCACACTGATGTACAAAGGGCCTTCCAGAAACTCTGAGGAGAGCTTCAGTTGGCACAGCCTTTCTAGAGGGTAAATGGGCAGGTATATTCTGGGATTCTTAAATATCCATACCCTCTGGAGTGCTATCTTTAGAAGAGAATCAGAAATGGTGTCAGAGATCGAAGGGTATTCACGTGATGTAAAAAAACAAAATGAAGGAAACAACCTAAATCCAGCACTGTGGGAATAGTTAAATAATTTACGGTGTATCTACAAGGTGGAATATTAAATCTCCATTAAAATCATGGTTTAAATAATATTAAATAATGTGAGAATGTTCACAACATAATATTTTAAAAACTCAGGTCCTAGAACGATTGCAGTAAAATCCTGATTTGAACAAGGTAATTTACAAAGATATGTATTTACAAGAAAAAGTTACCAGTGTGTGGTGTAAGGAGCTCATTTGTTAAATTCTTTTTTGTACTTTTCCATTTCCCAAGAATATTCCAAAAATAAAATATTCCTTCATTGAGTATTTTAAGATCATAAGAAAGATACTTTGTTTTTTAAAGGCAGGGAGAGGCGGGATGCCCCCATGTCCTCAGCTGTGACCTCCCAGCAGACCCACAGCCTTCAGGTTTGACTTAGTGACAGAGTGGAGATGACCAAGAATGATGTAAACTTTTGCATGCTTCAGCCGACACTTTTTTCAGTATTACATACAGCTGTGGGTTCTAAAATACCCCTTAAAGAATAGCTCTGATATTTGAGTTTCTAGTTGTTCATTAGAAGCTTAGAGGCAAGAAACCTTTGAGTAGAAAGGTGGCGGCAAACTCTGTGGAATTTTTTCAGTGCAGCATACCTGAAACATCTACAAATTCAGCAGTGGGAGTGGTTTATTAGTGATTTGACGTCAGTGGGGTGTGGGAAGGTGTGTGTTACTTGAAAGAGTCCCTCCACTGCACCACCTCCAAACATGACTGGGTGAGGTCATAGTCCAGTTTTACTTGAACCAGTAGTGAGGAGGAAGGAAGGAGAAGGGTTTCATCTGTTTTTTGGTAAGTAAGGGAGGTCAAGGTTTGTCTGTTTTTTAACTTTTTATTAGGAAAATTTCTGGCACATTCAAAGGAAGCAGTAGTATAGTGAAGCCCCCTGTACCCTTCTCCCGGCTTTGTTTTCAATATTCTGCCACTCTTGTATCATCTGAACCTTCACCTAACTCCCCACTCAGTCTCTGTGATGATGGTGATTATCATCATCATCATCAGAGTTATTTTTATTTTAGGTAAAATTTACATTGAAATACATTAGTCCTAGTTATACAGTTTTGACCAGTGGTTATACCCGTGTAGCCCAGGTATCATGGCCCCCATCATGACATAAAACGTCCCCATCTCCCCCAGAAAGTTCCCTTGGGTCCCTTCCCAGTCATTCTGGGCTTGGAGGGTTTTGTTTGTGTTTTAGTATTCTCAGTGTCTAAACAGTTTGTGTTTGTGTGTGAGGCCTCCTAGTTGACTGTGTGACCTGAAAACATGTCTGAGAGAAGAAAGCACTGTTTTTCATCTCAAAATAACAGGATCTCAAACCTTGAGCTTGAAATTAATTTAGTCTATCTATTTGTTGATTTATCTTGGTGAATAAATCTTGTAGGGTGAAAGTGCTAGAGAGCACATGACAGATTTTGTATTTGGAGTTACTGACATTTAAAACATCTATTTTTTTTTCTTTTAAAGAATCCTCGCAAGGCTCGTGTAACTCGACGTTTCATTGTAGTCGAGGGGTTATATATGAATACTGGAACTATTTGCCCTCTTCCAGAATTGGTGAGCAACCATGTTTATTTATTATTTTAGTATTCAGACTATTTGGCAGTTAGGCCTTTTGTTTATGACCATTTTTAATGTATAATGTCTGCATTGCTTTGCTTAATATGTATCATAAGCACATTCTGATCATACTAGGGAAGTAGATTAACATTAAATGCCAACCCTGACCTTTAAAGAGTAATCAAGACTGAGTTTTATAAAACCAACTTTATTGAGGTATAATTGACACATAATAAAATATACTCACTTTAAGAGTACAGTTTGATAAGTTTTGACAGATGTATACTCCCCTATCACCATCACCACAGTCAAGATATAGAACATTTCTGTCACTCCAGAAGTCCCTCATGCCCCTTTGTAATCAGTACCCCATTCCTGGCCACAAGCCACCGTTGATCTGCTTTCTGTTCCTGTAGTTTTGCTTTTTGTAGAATTTCATATAAATGAAATCATATAATATGTATTTTGTAAAACTCAGCTTTTTAAAAGGGGATACAATACACTGTCTTTAGAAACCATGACTATTGAGATTTTTTTTTTTTAGGTGAAATTCACATAACAAAACTAGCCATTTTAGAGTGTAGAGTTCAGTGGCATTTAGTACGTGCACAGTGTTGTGCACTCATCAACTAGCTAGTTGTAAAACCTTTTTGTCACTCCCAAAGAAGACCCAGTACCCATTAAGCAATCACTCCGCATTTTTCCTTGCCCCTAGCCCCCACCAGTCTGCTTTCTGTCTATATGGATTTACCTATTCTGGATATTTCTGATAAATGGAATCATATAATATATGACTATGGCTTCACTCACTTATAATGTTTTCATTGTTTATCCAATTTGTGGCATCATTTATCAGTACTTCATTCCTTTTTTCTTCTTTTTTTTAAAATTTATTTATTTTTGGCTGTGTTGGGTCTTCGTTGCTGTGCGCGGGCTTTCTCTAGTTTTGGCAAGCAGGGGCTACTCTTCGCTTCATTCCTTTTTAAAGCTAAGTAATATTCCATTGTGTGGGTATATCACATTTTGGTTTTTTTGTTAACAGATATTTGGATTGCTTCACCTTTTGGCATTTGTGAATAGTGCTGCTGTGAACATTCATGTACAAGTATTTGTTTGAATCCCTGTTTTCAACTCTTTCATGTATGTGCCTAGCAGTGTAATTGCTGGATCATGTGGTAATTCTATTTTTAACTTATTGAGGAACTGCCATACTGTTTTCCACAGTGGCTTGTACCATTTTACATTCCCACCAGCAATGGAGGAGGGTTTCAGTTTCTCCACATCCTTACCAATGTATACTTTTTTTTTTTTTTTAATTTTTGCCATTCTAGTAGGTGTGAAGTATATTTGCATTTCTGATTTGCATTTCTTGAATGACTAATGATGTTGAGCCACTTTTCTTGTGTTGGCCATTTGTATATCTTTGGAGAAATGCCTCTAGAAGTCCTTTGCCCATTTTTAAACTGGGTTGTCTTTTTGTAAAGTTCTTTATGTATTCTGGGTACTAGACCCTTATCAGGTATGTGATTTGCAAATATTTTCTCTCATTCTGTAGGTTGTCTTTTCATTTCTTTGATAGTGTCCTTTGATGCACAAAAGTTTTTAATTTTGGCAAAGTCCAGTTTATCTAGTTTTTTGTTGTTGCTTGTGTTTTTAGTGTCATATCTAAGAAATACATTGCCAAATCCAGGGTATGAAGTTACACCCCTAAGTTTTCTTCTGAGATTTTTATAGTTTTAGCTCTTATTTTAGGTCCTTGATCCATTTTGACTTAATTTTTGTATATTCTGTGAGAGAGGGATTCAACTTCATTCTTTTGCATGTGGTTATCCATTTGTCCCTGTACCATTTGTTGAAGAAACTATTGTTTTCCCATTGAATGGTCTTGGCACCCTTGTTGAAATCAGTTGACTGTAGGTATATGGGTTTATTTCTGGACTCTCAGTTCTATTCCATTTGTCTATATGTCTAGCCTTATGCCAGTACCATGCTTAATTACTTAATTCATGTATCTTTGTGGTAAACTTTGAAATCAAGACGTGAGTTCTCCATTTGTGTTCTTTTTCAAGATTGTTTTGGTTATTTGGCGTCCCTTGAAATTCCATTTGAATGTTAGGATCAGCTTTTCCATTTCTGTAAAAAATGGCATTGAGATTTTTTATAGGGATTGTAGTGAATATTTAGATTGCTCTGGGAAGTATTGCCATCTTAATGATACTGAGTCTTCTCATTGATGAACATGGAATGTATTTCCATTTATTTCAGTTTTCTTCAATTTCTTTCAGTATTGTTTGTGGCTTTTACTGTAAAGTCTGGTACCTCTTTGGTTAAATTTATTCCTAAGTATTGTATTCTTTTTGATGCTAAGTATTTTATTCTTTTTGATGCTATTATAGATGGAATTGTTTTCTTAATTTCCTTTTTGGATTGTTCACTACTAATTATAGAAATACAGATGACTTTTGTGTATTGATCTTGCATCATTCAACTTTTGCTGAACTTGTTTATTAGTTGAAACAGTATTTTTGTGGATCTTATTCTGTATATAAGATCATGTCATCTGTGAATAGAGCTAGTTTTGCTTCTTCCTTTCCAAGGATGGATGCTTTTCTTTTTTTTTCTTGCCTGATTGCTCTGGCTAGAACTTCCAGTACAGTGTTGACCAGAAGTGACAAGAGTGAGTGTCCTTCCTGCTCTTTAAAGGGAAAGCTTTCAGGCCATCACCATTGAGTATGATTTTAGCTGTGGGTTTTCCGTAAATGCCCTTTATCAAGTTGAGGAAGTTCCCTCCTATTTCTTATTTGTTGAATGCTTCTCTCATGAGAGGTTTGGGGTTTGTCAGATGCTTTTTCTGCATCAGTTGAGTTAATCATGTGGTTATCCTTCATTCTATAAGTATGGTGTATTACACTGATTTTCCTGTAATAAACCACCATTGCATTTGACCATTAAAATCTGAATCTATGAGTCCATCAATTGAATAGGGATTCAAAATAAAGGTTTCATATCTCATTTTTTAAGTTTTTCACTATTTCTTGAGGAAATGTAGATACATCCTAAATGTCAATAAAAGAGATTTGTTTTCCTCTTCTTCCTTTTGTGAGTGTCAAAGACTGATAGAATAATGTAGGAGAGATAGTCGGCCACAAGATGTTAGAACTGTATGTTACAGGGGTACAATAATAAATCAGTACTGATGGGCAAATATACAGCCAGTGAAACAAAATGTAAAGTGTAGGAACAGATCAAGTACCTAAAGTACTGAGTATGTAAAATTACAGTATACAAATAAGGGTTTGACAAAAGGATTCCTGTTTTGTTTTACTTGTCTGTTTGTGTTCCAGTACTGTGATAAGATTATTAAATATTTTCTAAAACATGGTTTTTAGAAACTATCTCACTCATATAATACCTCTTATTAATGGATGGGAAAGAATTAGTATTGAAAAGATGTAATTCTCCCCAAATTAGTTTGTTCATTGTTAATGAAAATTCAGGTAAAAGCCCAGTGAGGACCCCTCTCCCAAGTTGATGTTGATTCACAAGATTAGCCTGTAAAATCTTTTTTTTTTTTATGAAAGCTTCTTTATTTATTTATTTATTTATTTTTGGCTGTGTTGGGTCTTCATTTCTGTGCGAGGGCTTTCTCTAGTTGCGGCGAGCGGGGACCACTCTTCATCGCGGTGCGCGGGCCTCTCACTGTTGCGGCCTCTCTTGCTGCGGAGCACAGGCTCCAGACGCGCAGGCTCAGTAGTTGTGGCTCACGGGCCCAGTTGCTCCGCGGCATTTGGGATCTTCCCAGACCAGGGCTCGAACCCGTGTCCCCTGCATTGGCAGGCAGATTCTCAACCACTGCGCCACCAGGGAAGCCCTAGCCTGTAAAATCTTGATGGTTAAAAAATAAATTATCAGGTGCATGATATGAGACATCAACCCATCTTACATATTTCTGTGCATTATTTCTATAGTTTCAGTGGAAAAAATCATAGTAATTAAACATTTAATAATTAAAATTATGATTCTGGCACAAGAGAAGATTACATGAGTCATGGAAAGATTTAAGAGCCCAACTTCTCATGTTATATATATAAAAATTTAGTGGTTGATAATCACTGTATTTTAATTCAGCTGTGAAACTTATCACATACATATCATAAAGGGGTAAATCAGTTAAACACTAGGGGGAAAAAATCTGTACATATGTTCAGCCTCCCAATGTATAAACCAAAAAATTTATGAAATAATTAGAAGAACATATAGATAAATATGCACCTAAACCTTAGATGGGAAAGGACTTTCTTATAAGCCGGAAAACAAAGGGGGAAAAAAAAAGATTAAAAAACATATTAATGAAAACTTTTTCTGGATTAAAAAAATGAATCTAAATTGGAATAGTGCCTCTGAGGGAAGAATATTTACAACATTTCCTTAGGAGTTTTTATGTATAATCAGACCAGTATTTAACAGATAAATTACATGTCTATACTCATAGTGTCTTAACAGTTCCTTCTTTAAAAATTGGCATTGTGCTGTCTATATTACTGAGTTAAATTGAATCATTTTAGAGCATCTAAAGTACAGTTAATTTTCATTATTCATGGTAGTTATGTTCTATAAATTGTGTGTGTATATGTGTGTATATATGTGTATGTGTGTGTATGTATATATATATATATATTTATGTTCTATAAACCTGCTGCAAATACTGAATTACCAAATACTGAACTTTTGCTCCTAGGGCAAATACAGAGTTAGTTTTCTGCAACCCTCTAGTCACAACATTTTCATCAGTTACTCAATACATAACCTTGTTTTATATGTGTTTCTGTTTAAAGACACCTTATTTAATATATATCGTTGATTTATTCATATTGAACTCACAGCCAACAGTACTATAACTCAGGCCTGAATGAAGTTTATGTAACACACACATTTTTTCCATAAGGCACATCACAGCCTTCTTGCACTTAGGCACTCTAGGCCGAACTTCAGCACTGTGCTTGGGGGCCATTTTAAACAACAGAATCACAACGAAAAGCACAAAATGCGAAAAATGTGGCAGTAAACAGAATGTGAAAAGGACACTTGTTTGCAGTATAAGCTGAAGCAGTAGCCTGTTAACTCAGCTGGGAAGGTGCATTTCAGGTGACTCAAAGTTTTTCACCACCCTGCAAATATGCCCTAAGTATTGATTTGGAGGTTACAAATAAATTTTATCAAGTAGGCAGATTCACAAATATGAATTTTATGAATTTTCAGTATTTTAAAGTTGTGTTTATTTACCACTTAGGTTAAGTTAAAATACAGATATAAAGCAAGGATCTTTCTGGAGGAAAGCCTTTCGTTTGGAGTCCTGGGGGAGCATGGCCGAGGAGTCACTGAACATTTTGGAATCGATGTAAGCTCTCCTTTTTTGGAACATTCCTTCATATAGTAACCATGCAGTTCCATCCTGCTGGGCAGGTTTCATGGGCACAAGACAGTGTTCCTCATCGATGTGCAGGGTGCAGCTTTGGTGTCTGTCACTTCACTGAGCCCACAGAGGATTGGGTCAGCCAGACCAGGGTCCCCATCTTCCCTTGGAACTCAGTGGCTAATCATAGAATTTGTGTTCTGTTTACACGGTAACATTTGATCCCAGCTTTCCGTGTTTCTTCTCTAGAAACAGTTAAATTTGCCTTCCATTTTTTCTTTAAAATCAGTAAGAATTCTCTAAGTTGTCCTTTAGAAAGTATCATAGCAGTGAAAAGATGTTCTTTCTAATATTTAAAATTCTGTATTGTTATTTGTGTGTATGGGGGTGATTTATATATATATATTAGAAATACACCAGCATGGATTCACAAAGCCGCTCAAGGTCGCAGACAACTGGAGTGAGTTTTTTATGTTTTCTCTTGCTGAAAGGAAATGAGCCTCAACTAGCCCTACTCTTAGTGGGTTTTGCTCCTAGAGCCTCGGAGAGGAACAGTGTGGGCCCATCTGCAGAACCTGTCCTCACCGACCACTGTGTAACCTGCCCTTACCCACCGCTGTGTGGTTGATGTGAAGGAAGCTTTTCTCCAAATCTTGTGCATAAAAGTTTTGCAGCTTGTGTTAAAATGTTGAACTATAAAATATAAACTCACCTTAGATTATTTGCATCCCTCTACCCATACAGACCTAGAGAAAAATGTAGAGCAGAATGACTATCACACCAAGTTGACTGAAGCATACTCTTCAAAGACAAACTGACATTTGGCAATGAAATGCACTGAAGAATTTAAGATAAATGGAAATTAATTCAAGTAAAATTTACACCAGAGCAATTTTTAAGGCATGAAAATTTTAAAGAAGGAAAAAGCACTATCTAATTTCACTGTTCTAGTTTTCTCACTGCTTCCAGCAGTTGTCTCAGAGGTAGTATTTATAATGGCTTGAGTAAGAGTGCAGAATGTATGGACCTTATTTGGACCCTAATTCAAACAAATACTGTGAAAAACAAGCTTTGTGAGACAGAGATACTTGAACACTCAGTATTTGATATTAAGAATTTTTTCATTTTTTAAGTGTGGTAATGTTTTTGAAAGAGTGCATATCTTTTAGAAATGCACACTGAAATATTTATAGATAAAAACATGTAAAGTCTGAGATGTGCTCCAAAGAAATGAAGAGGGCAGTAGGGGGCTTATACGTGGAACAGGATTGTCCGTAAGTTGATAATTATTGAATCTGGTGATGGGGATTCTTTATACTTTTGTATATGTTTGAAATTTTTCATAATGAAAGGTTAAAAAAAAAGAAGAGTGCGCAGGTTTCCTTGTTGGATCTGTGGAACACTTGGAAAAACACCAGATGTGATCTGACCAGTCATTATTATGGCCATCAGTGAGTAATTACAGAATGGCTACTGTATGCAGGATGGAACTTGGTGCTGGGGGCTGGAGCAGACGGTGAGGACCAAAGGAGTGCTGAGCCGTTGAGAAGGTCGTGGGTACTCAGGAGCCCAGTGGGCACATTAGGTTCATCCACTGCCCAGTTGGTCCACTTTGGTCAGAGCCCATGATGGCCCATTGCCATCATGTTTGGATAAATTGATTTCATTTTTGAAAAGGTGGAAAAGGTAAATGGAATGTAGTACTTGTTCCAAAGTGCTCAAAACCCTGATAGATTTCTTTTTATTTCTCTCAAGTACCTTCTATGGAGAAGGACAGCTGAGACCACTGTTTTAGCAAGGAAGTGATCTTATCTTGTACCTCTGAATATGTTTAGTATCAAACAACTTTAGATTTCATCTTTTATCTAGCTCTTCCACTGTGAATAAATTGTCGATGAATGATGGAATGGCAAAAAAGTATAAAGTGAGACATCTTCAGAGGTGGGCTATGAAACATTGGTCCTTTTAACAATTGATTTTGTATGACTTACCCTTTATTTTCAAGGAGGTAGTTTGAATCCAGATGTTGACATTAGTGCTGAAATTTTGTCTTTAGGATTGACATTGGCCTTTTTTTTTCCCCCTCCTTTTCTTTAAATTGAGAAATAACTCCCACTGTCCCTCTTTTCTGACAGATTGATGATATTGATCTTATCAGTGCCAACATGGAGAATTCACTTGCTTCTATTGGGGGTTTCTGCTGTGGCAGGTCTTTCGTAATTGACCATCAGGTGGGTTCTTTTTAAAAACAAAAGCAAAAACTGAAACCCGTTGCTCCATTGGTCAACTAAAAATGTAACCGCTATTACAAAATTTCATTCTAACTTCGTTTATCACACAATTTTTATTTAGAAGTAGATTTGTTAAAGAGTCATTCAAAATATTTACATTTAGAAATTATCTCCCTTTCTAAAAAAGTTTTGGTTTTGTTACATAACTTCTGTACATGCCTGGGTCTTACCACCTCACCATTTGTACGTGCTATTTGGTAGGGAGTGCAGAGATCTGGTGCCTTTAGATTTTTTAGCCAAAGAAAAACAGAGACAAAAAAAGTGTTTATGTTTTATAACTTGTTTGTTTCTTCTCAGCGACTTTCCGGCCAGGGATACTGCTTTTCAGCTTCATTACCTCCCCTCTTAGCTGCTGCTGCAATTGAGGCCCTCAACATCATGGAAGAAAATCCAGGTATAACCTTTAAACCCAGGAAATCAAAGATATTTCAAGTCATGTTAGCCATGCTGCTGGTTTGCCTTTTTGGAGAAATTAGCTGGAGGAAATGATTTCCCAGGCAAAGCTCTGGCTCTGAATTACATTATCTGGCAATTCATGGGAAAAATAATGGTGAAGAAGTTGTCCCTGCCTCAGGGTTTCTGGGTTAGAGCTTCTCTCATGTTTCTGGAGATGAAGCCAGAGCCAAAGCAAAGCTTGCTCCCTTGGTGGGCAGAGATGCCAGAAAAAGGAAGGACTAGGTCTGGGCCAGTCATCATTTAGTTTATCGGTTTTTTTTGAGAAATTAGCTGAAGTATGCTAATTTTTGGTACTTATAATTTTATAACTGTTGTCTAGTTTTCCCCATCAGCCTTTGATTCATGAGTTGGTGCTGAGGCCATACAGGTTTACCAACTATTAAATCTTGCTTAATGGGCAGTTGACTCAATTTAAAATGTGGTTCTGGGCTGTGATAGCGCCTCCTCACCAAAGACTAAAAGGAAAATGGAAAAGCAGGCCTGGTATTTGTAATTTTAAATTTTATAAATTTCTAAAGATTCAGCATTGGTTTTAATTCAGAGAATCAGTAAAAGTGAGAGTTTCTGTGTGCACATTCATATACTTGTCAGATACCCTGCCACTCCTGTCTCCTCAGATATTTCAGTTTGTGGATATTCCTTAAAAGAAAGTGAAAATATCAAGAAGAGATCATAAACATTACTGCAGTGTCTATTTTTTTCCCAAATTGTTTAGGGTCCAGAAATATTTAATATATTTGTACCCTTTTGTTCTTGGCCAGATAATTTATAGTATCTTAATAAGAACAGAGCCATTGTTTTGTTGTGGAAAACTTCATCCCAGATTTTGCTGAAAGTTGGGTGAGCAGGTGCCAGCTAGTATATGCCACAGATGAAAGTTGGGGGCCTTCAGAGGAGTTACTGGCTGTCTATTTATGTGTTATTAGTGGGCAGAAGGATTTGCTGCATTTTAAATTGATGAACTGGATCTTGAAAAACATTTTTAGATTAGTATATCCAGTCTTCCAAGTGTACTATCAAATGTATTTGTTTCCTTCAGGTATTTTTGCAGTGTTGAAGGAAAAGTGCAAACGAATTCATAAAGCTTTACAAGGGTGAGTTTTATATATTTTCAACCAACTCAAAAGTTTATCTGCACAACATTTAAACAACTTGTGAAAAATTTTGAGTGTCACCTCTTTGGTTTTCAGTGCATTTAATAGGCTTGAGTCAGTTTGTCTAAATTGCAACTAAGAAACCAAAAACACAGTTCATTCACATTTTTCTCTGTGTGTGAAACCAGAGCATCCATTTTGTCATTGTTTTAAAAAAGCATAACTTTGTTTTTCTAAAAATGATACAAGCTCATTGGTAAGATATTACAGTAGTACAGAAGATAACAAAGATGAAAAGAAATAACAACATGCTGCCACCAGAAATAACCAGCATAAACACTGGAGAATTCCCACACATCTGTACGGGTAAAAGGATGTAATTAGATGACAGTGGGTTCATACTGTCCATGCTGCTTTTTAGAAAATTACTCATTTTTTTAAGTTACTTCAAGAAAAAGAAACAAGTGAAATCAAAGTGAACCTTATGAGTGTTCTGTTTACTTTTGTTTTAACTACACAAGAGTAGTTCTTTAAGATTCCTCTAGAATTGAGAAAAACATTGAGGCTAGTGACATCTTCAGGCAGATTTCTTATCTTACAGAAAATGATCTCACCTTGCCTGTGGTTTCTCTTTGCCTTTCCAAGTTGAAACCTGCCTTCTCAGTCGTGGAAGTCCTATCCCTAGTGCCAGATATGGAAACTAGAAACTTTTCTAAAAAGGACAGTTAATAAATAAGCGGGTCACAGATGTTCCAGATAAAGTAGGGGGAGAAATAATTGAAGTCTGGGTCTGACTTATGATCCTAACAAAAGTTCTTGCATGATTTGTGGTAGAGAGATATTATTGTTTCCAGTTACATTAGCTTATGAAATATTAATAAACCAGCTCAGCCTAGCACATTGGAGTCACTGTCAATTCATGAACACCTACCTCAGATGCCCTTTATTCTATGAGAGTTAATGTGTTTATTTTTTAAGTCCAATCCTCTACTTTTCCCAGCTGTCTCACACTTTTTCTTCTCCAAAATCCCTAACCCTCTGTCTCACTCCACCCACTTTTAGCTGACAGCCTTGCCTCATGCTGTCACTTGGGAACTCCCTCATTTTCCCTCACAAACCTGTACACCTGCGGGTCTTCCCTCGTGTTATAGCCAAAGAAACGTTCCTCCATCCATCACAGCTCTCCTTTCTTAAGGACTGAGTGCCTTTGGTTGTCTCCTCTCCTTTCTCTTCAGTCTCTCCCCTTTCCTGAGTCATTTGATTAGCATTCAAGTACACTCTGCCCTATCTTGTCTTAAATTCTTCTTTCCCGTGACCCCATACTCCCCTCTAGCAACTAGCCCATTGCTCTGCTTCTCTTTGTAGCCAGTCTTTTTCCAGAGTTGTTTATGCCCTCTCCACATCCTCACCTCTCATGTACACTTGAAACTACTGAAACCCACCTCTACTCCTGCACTTTACTCAGAGTGTTCCTGTGACTACCGAGGGATGACTGTATTTTCTGATGTTAAAACATCCTTGCATTCCTGAGTAAACCCCTCCTTGATTACAGTATATTTTTCTGCACTGTTAGTTAGGATTTTGAATTTTTATATCCATATTTATAATTTAAATGGGCCTATAATCTTTTGTTACAACAACCTAACATAACCTAGGAATCAATGTTGTGGTAGCCTCAATAAAGTATTGAGCAATTTTTCCACTTCCCTGCATTATGAAGCCATTGTATAAGACCAGGCTTGATTATTTGTTTCTTCAAAGTTGAGCAGGACTCCTCTGTAAGACTCTCTAGACTTGGGGCCTTTGGGCTGGGTGTAGTCTGTGATTCTCTCTCTTGTGTCTGTATTATTTCCCCTTTTTATTTTCTGTTTCTGTCGTTTTCATTCTTATGATAATCTTTGCAGGATTTTGCCCAGCACGTTTTTTTAAGTTTGATTTTGTTTTTTACTCATATTTTGTTTTCTTTGATTGATTTTTTTCCCTTATTTTTCTACTTTCTTGTTTCATTGAATTGTGTTTTTTTACTCTTTTTTAGCTTTTTACATTTAGGTCATTGGTGTTATTATTTTCCAATAAATAGCTTAAAGATAAACATTTCAAAGGCAGTAAGTATTTTCAGTGTTCCGTTCTAAGTAACTTTTTTTAGTCTCCTCTAATCAGTGATTTGCTTCTCTCATCTCTGACGTTGCATTTGGGAGAGGAAGTCAGCGGCCTATGCTACTTTGGGTCCTTGCTGGAATCTTGAAAAGCCCCTAAATTCTAACAGATAATTATTCATGTCCAGCGCTTTCCCCACACTAAGCACATGATGGAGACCACGTCTGAATTGTTGATTCTTCTATCCCTAGGACCTAGACCAGTGTTTAGTATTTCCATTTGGTAAAATGGGTAAAGTAATATGGTAAATAATGTGCTCTCCAGAAATGTTTTTTTAAGTATAACAGGCTCTGAAACACAGCTTCTAACTTTCTGAACTCAAGTTATAATTCTATGTCCGTTTGGTTTTAGTTAAACTTTAATGCGACATTCAGCATCCAGGCAGCCAGAAAGAGAGCATTTTGTTTCATTCCTTCCCTCACCAACTTACTCCACCTAACATGTGAGATGAGCCCATTTGATCGAATAATAAGCTCAATTGGGCTTGTAGGTGCCTTGTTTGTATCAAGGAAAATCCAGGCCATTTAATTCATATGAAATGCAATTTGAAAAGTAATTTTTTAAGTTCTCCCTGAGAGTACATGACCTAAAACAATTAATACTTCTTTGTGTACAAGTTTAACACATTCAGAATTCACCTAGGAAATGGGTTTTGAAAGCATATTTCTTAGTTTCTACAGTAGTAAAACAACTGATCTATAAGGTTTCCCCATATTCCAGAAGCCCTAGAGTCTGAGATTCCATGATTCAAATCTGCCGCCTGATTTATTGAGAGATCCTAGTGTGATGCATTACATTTAAAGAAAGTAGACATAAATTAATGATGTTCAAGGGTGGTTTGAAAGGCAGGTGAGCTTAGCTTCCTCACTTCATGTGATAGTCAGCACAGGTAGTCATTCAGTAAAAGCTTGTTGAGTCCTAAACATATTTGAAGAATCGAATATGCTAACAAGTGCTTTTTGTGCTCATTTCATTCTAAGGGAAAAGCAGGTCTTTCCAGGTAAAGCAGACTAAATGAAAGCCATTTAAAATGTTTAGCCCAATTTCAAATAGACATGTATCACTATTTTGTCCTAGGAGATAGGTCAGAAATCAAACCATACCTGGCTAAATTATATGGCCTACAGTTCTCATAACACTGCAATAATCATTTGAAAATACAGGCTTTCACCCCTAAAGAAATCTCTCTTCCTTCCTGAGAAACAGCAGATTTCTGTGCTGTTAATCCTAAGAGAGAAGAAAATAATCGTAATTCAAGAAAAATTTAAAATTAAACATGTACACAAGAAGACAGCTTTACAACCTAAATATATTGTTGGTGACCAAAATATAAAATTTTAGTGTCAGAAATCATCCCTGTAGTTTATAAAAGACAAGATACAAACTAAAGATTTAGCAAATAAGGAAGCAGCATTATCAATTATGTTACCCATGGAGGAAACAGAAGTAATAGAAAATGATGGTGCAGACACTTCCCTAAAGTGGGTGATGAGGGAGGCCCTCAGAGGAGTGACCCTGGACCTGGGACCGGGCGTGTCTGGCGCTAGCCGTGCAAGAACAGGAGAGAGCAGGTGAGGAGAGGAAGCGACAGGGCAGAGGCCCAGGGCTGAGTGGGCCTGCAAGGGGCCCCTTGAGGAGGGGGTAGCCCCAGCCAAGGTGGGTGAGACATGTAGACCGTCTGGTGGGAGGCTGGGGATGACGCACGTGTTCTCTGTGAAATGTGAGCTGGAGGGTCCTGCGGGACCGGGAATCCTCTTCCCAGCCGTGCTGTAGGGTGTCCTAGACTAGGAAGCACTGCCCAGAGTGTGCGTTTTTACCTCCCTTTGTCAGATCTGGAATCCCACCACATGATGTTTCCCATGGAAGTCCCAAGTTTCTGTCACATTCGTTAATGCAGACTTTGTAAAATTATTTATATGTGAGAAATCTGAGCTCGGAAGAGGATTTATGCTTGTGTGTGTGTTTCCCTTCCTCAGCATTTCTGGATTAAAAGTGGTGGGTGAGTCCATTTCTCCAGCATTTCACCTCCAGCTGGAAGAGAGCACTGGGTGTCGAGAAAGAGACGTTAAACTACTTCAGGAAATAGTAACTCAAGTGAGTATCCAGTTATTCGGGCGAATCTCTTCGTGCCCTTCTACCCTGAACCCAAGCAATTTTTAAGGTCATTTTTAAGAATGCTCTCTTTGCCCTAAGAGATTGGGTACAGCAGAAGTTGTGGTTACCCCTCTGGTGACGTGGAATTGTTCTGATGCCCAGCCTTCCCGACGTCTGTCCCTGCCCAGTGGAGTCTGTAGCACGTCTCTATTGACAGGCTGCAGGTTACTCCATTGGGTCAATTTTCAGCTCACATTGAAATTGTGTTCTTTGCCACATTGTATTAAGATACACTTTGCTTCCACTCTGAATAATTAGTCTTCCAGAAAACCCAGTTGCTTACTATTTACAAAGCCAGGCTTTCGAACATATAGGTGGGGATGGCATTCTGTATGGTGGTGGCGCACAACACCGGACAGCTGACTGTCTGGGGCTGAACACCCAGCATAGCTCAGAAACAGGTCGAAAGAATCTTGTAACCAAAAAGGAAGGAAGAAGAGCCACTTCTTTACCATGCCTAACTTGGGAGCTTGATTTAAATGTCTGACTTCTGAAAGTCTTACTACTAAGTGTACCTTAGTTATTAACTAAGAAACGCATCGCTAGGGAGGATCCCTTGGCCTTTACTGTTCAGTAGAGCTGCGTTCACCCAAGTCCTCTCTCCTCACTTTCCTCCTTCTGAAGAACGGTCAAGTGGCCCTGCAGCACTGAGCACCAAGGGTGGTGCTGCCTTGTACTTGAATCTGAAATACATGGCGTATGTATTTGAGAATGAAGACAGGCTTCACCCTGCTTCCCTGTCCTGCTTGTCCTGACGGTTCCTTTCAGAGGCTCCTTCCCCGAGTCCGTGCTTCCAGGCGTCAGGGTAGTAGTGCTGGTCAAGTCTGCCGTGTGCCCCTGCCCGGCTGTGGCACAGCAGGCAGTCACGTGGCTGCTCAGTATGGAGACTGTGGTGCTAAGCCAGCCTCTGGCTTCACCGCTGGCTTCAGCTGACCTGTACCCGACGATGTGTGAACCACAGTACCTGCAGTCATTGATTCATGGAGAGCTTCTTGCAACTTGTGGATCATTGATTTGTGGAGAGCTTCTTGCAACTTGTGGCCTTCCAGAATCAGTTGTCCTAAAAAAACAAAATAAAACCAAACCCAGAATATGAGATTCCTAATTAAAGAAACGTGTCAGATTGTGAATGAACAGGCTGGAGTGGCTCTCGCCTTGCTGAGTGAGGAAATGTCACAGATGTCTCCTCAGGTGCAGCTCTGCAGACTTGAAAAAAAACTCTTTAAAGGGGAAAAGCATCCCACAGACCTTTTTTTACTGCCTCGGTGTTTTTATTGTCATATTACTTAAATGTATAAGCTATAAAAGGAAGTACAGCATCCTTTTAATTAGAGCTCCTGTACAAATGTAATACCAAAACAAATATATAAATTAAATATAAGCAAAACAGACAAGCCTAGTAAGAGTCAAATTATGACATTACCTTCATGTGACAGCTGAGTTTGTTTTCTAACTGAGTTGCCGGGTGGTGTGACTGATGCTGACCGCCGCCAGAGCAGCCTTGTGAAGCTGCATGTCCTGTGTTGGAGTCTGTGGTGACACCGTTATTATCCCAGAGCCTCCCCTCGAACCCCCTCAGGGTGCTTCTCTACACACTTTGTGTCACGGGACGTGGGCCTTCTCTAGGTGCCAGGGTGTCAGTTCCAGTCAGATCCACCTCAGTTCTTTTCTCACTGGGTAGCAACAGCTAAGGTCTTACTGCTACTCTGTTCCAGAGAGAGACTCAGAAAGGGCATGTGAATCAAGTGACTCGATACTTCTCTTACATAGGTTATCCTCATAACAAAAAGAAAAAGTGAGTCTGGACAATTCACAGATCCCAAAATTACATCTGTGGGCTCCCACTGGATATTGGCTGTCTTCAGGAAATCACCTTGAGAGTTGAATGAGGAGAGAACAGGCTCTGGGGAAGGGAACAGAATACTATCTGGAAACTGCATTTGTAGGAAGGAGGAGGAAAACTCTTAGAGTTTCTTTGCATCATCGCAGCTTCCATCTTAATAAGTCTTTTGTCCTGTTCCTCTTTGCTTTTTCTTTTCAATATTTGAAAGAGGAAAAAGGATCATGACACCGTAGTTCTTGTTTAAGCTTTGCAGAACTGAGCAGTTCTGCCAAATTTTTGTTGACTTGCTTGATAAAACAGTTTTTACAAACTGAGCTATGGTTTATACTGTTTAACTAGACAGGACTAGAAACGGAGCCAGTCCAGATGTTTGCAGAAGGAGTTAACTTTTCCAAGTACACTTCCAGAATGTAGAATCAGCAAAAGACATTGCCTGCCGTTGTTTTCCATCTTTTCCTAGCAGAGGAAAACCTTGCCTCACAGCTTACAGAATGGCCCCTCTTCAGGCAAATACCTGCACTGCCACACGCTGGCAGTGATTGTTCTTTCCTTTACAGCACCCCTTGCTCTAGCTGGTTGTTCGTTTGTTTGTTTGTTTAAAAATACGATTCACGTTCCATAAAATTCACTCTTTAAAGTATACAGTTGAGTGGTTTTTAGTATCCTCACAGGGTTGTGCAGCCATCACTATCTGATTTCAAAACATTTCATCACCCCAAGGAAGAAACCCTTATAAACCATTACCCTCGTCTGACTTTATGCTTTATTTTGATAGTGATTATTTAATTTTTAAAAAAATGTTGGCAGGTAGCTGATGTATTGGAAAGCTGTGCAGAATGTGACACCAGACTCTTCTGTGCTTGGTAGCACTGTGTCCAAGTGTAGCACATGGGAATCAGAGGTGTTGTTGATATTTGCCGTGTGAGCAATTCCTCTCTGAAATGATTCTGCTGGCGTTATTAAGTCCAGCTCTTGGTTAGCCTCCGGGGCTTTGTTGGTCCTGTTTCCCCTTGTCCTAATAACTCTGCTTTGCCTAAAGTGGTAACCACTAGTTACCTATGGCTGTTTAAATTAAGTCAGATTCAAAGTTCAGTGTTACAGTTGCACTAGCCATATCTCCAAGTGCCCGAGAGCCACGTGGGCCCCTGGCTGCCGTCGTGGACAGCACAGGACGGACACCTCCATCATTGCAGGAAGTTCTGTAGAGCAGTGCTCTCAAGATGATAAGATGATTCTGTGGTGTTTTGTTTTGTCTTCTAGCAGTTATAGTTGGAAAGGTGAATTAAAACTACTCTTGAGAGGAGCATTTCAGTGCACCTTCCTGTTTTAATGACCAGTGTCTGCAGTCCAGGCTGCAAATGTATTCCTTTTCCTCATACAGTGCATGGACAGAGGCATCGCGTTAACTCTGGCGCGCTACCTGGAGAAAGAAGAGAAGTATCTCCCTCCTCCGAGGTTGGTATACTTAAAATTATGACCTGAGTCATTGTTTTCTACTTTAAACTTTGTATGAAATGTATTATGTTTTGAAATTTTTTGAAAGCCTGTCACAGGATAAGGAAGAATGTGTATAGTTAAAAGATAGAACATCACCTGTTTCTGTTCTTAAACTAGATGTTTTCCCATATTAATTGAAAATCCCCTCAGGACTCTGTAATTAACTTAATGAAACATCTGCGATCCCAAGAACGAACTGGGACAGCCCAGGTTCGCATTGGCGACGACCTGCCACTGTGCTGCGGTAGCATGTGCTGGGCCAGCTGTTTCCACCACCAGGATAGTCCTTACGGGGGGGGGCGGGGGGGCACAGTCTGGGGGGCGCTGCTCATCCCACCTCTGGCCCAAGTGCTGTGTGTTACTTCATCTGACAAACACGTATTAAACACCCAAGGAAAAGCAAAGTGACAGTGGGGAAAACCTCTACAGAGGTTCAAGCGGCCCTCAGTGGGAAGGCACCTCGACTCATGATTTAAAATTGGCGTTCATTCAACACCTGATTCTGTCCCCTAAGCACTTAAACAGTGTAGTCCAAGAAGGTAGACACCCAGAGCTTGAGGGTTTCAGGGTCATGAAACAGGTCAGGGAGGTCACAGAGGAGGAGGGCATGGTTAGTTCTGGCCTGGGAGGGACTGAGGCTTCCTAGAGCAGGAGACGCTTAAGCCGAGCCTGCAGAATCAAGCGTATCAAACAAGCTGGGGTGGGCATCGGGCCTTCCAGCAGGGTCTGCAGTGGCGTGGAGACCTACAGGTGCATCTGGGGAGCCCAGAGCACGGGTTTGATGGAGAGGCACCATGGAGAGGGAGCCTGGAGGAGTCTGGGAGAGACCCACGAGAGCACTCAGAGTCAGCGCTGTGCAGGCGTGGAGCCCTGGGCTGGGTTCTGGAAGGCTGTTCTGGCAGCAGCTCGAAAGCACCCTAAAGATCCTGCTCTCTCCGTTCCAATTACACCATCCAAAGTTGTGATCCTGTGTTTCATGAGGACGGGGGCCACCCTCGTGCCCTCAGGACTCTGGGCCCAGCCCAACTCAGTGTGTATGTGTCCAGTGGCTGATGCAGATGTTTGCAGAGGGGAGTGAGAGGGACCCGGGTAGAAGTGCCCTGTCAGGCTGATATTTCTTGTCTTCAGTTTCCTGAAAACTTGAAAATTTCTGCCCCGCATCAAAGTATTGTAGGACTTCTGTATGACTTACTGAATTACACTTGTGAACAACCACACACTCATTAATATGGGAAACGTTGACTTCCTGCTTTGGGCCTGATACTGCTTGCAGCGGTAGAGTTAAAGGACAGAGTTCCCTGCCGGCCCCGGGCAGAGCCCTACTGCAAGGTTACCTGGACTAGATCGCTACTAGTGCAGGCAGGGAACGGCAAACTTCTGTCAATAGCAGGTAGTAAAATGCTTTCAGCTTGCAGGACACAGGTCCCTGCCACAACTACGCAGCCCTGCCGGGGCAGTGAGAAAGTGGCTAGGGACAGTAGGCCATGTTCCAGTAGAAGAGTTTCATTCACGAAAACAGGTGGCAGGCTGACCCTTGGTATAGACTCTCATTTGACTATCTTTTGTGTCCCTTATTATTTCTCAGCATTAGGGTTGTGGTCACAGTGGAACAAACAGAAGAGGAACTGGAGAAAGCTGCGACCATGATCAGCAAGGTGGCCCAGACCGTGCTGCTTTAGTCTGGGGCCTGGTGGCCTCTCACCACGCAACACGTGGACAGACCTGAGTCACTGCACAGTGAGCCACAGGGGGCCTGCGGGTACCAGATAGGGTGTCACTAGATGGTGTGGATGTCGACTCAGTGTATGACCACGAGAAGGATGCTGGGTACTTGAAAGAAAACAAATCCAAAAGCCCAAGAACTGATTTTCTTAAGAGAAAAACTAATGATAGCATATAACTGATATTTAAATTGTGCTATTTAGTACTATTTAAACGTTTTATTAATACTAGTATTTTATATTCTTTTTTTTGTTGTCATTGTTTAAAAATGGAGCTTCAGTGTATCTTCTTTCCCTTCTAATGATAAAGATTGTGAGCACTCCTTAATATCTCATAGAAAATTGTCTGCAACGTTAAAGCTTAGAGGCACTTCAGCATATATGATACAAAATGTATTGAAGATCTAATTCAAACACATCTTTTTCAGTCTTCATCATGTGAAGCTCAATGTATATATTGGCTAATATATAAAGGAATACTTTATGTGTGATTATTATAAATTTTTCATTATAATATATTTGAATCCTAGAATTTTTATATACGCTGAATACTGATGTTGCACCATTTCTAACAGTGAATCTTAGCATCCCTAACCAGAGAATGGTCATTATACTTCCTAAGTGAGCAATAATTTAAATCAAATACTATTTTATTTTAGTATAATTGACCTTTACATTCGTTATGTGTTGACTTCTAATCTTTTCAGAAGAGGATTATTGTGATGATCCCAAAATAGAAATCATGTCCTTGATATTTTAGAATATCTAGAATGTATTCTTTTTTGTATAGGGGCGTATAACTACAAGCTTTTTTTCTAAGCTAAAGAAAATGAGACCTTTATTTCTTTTCAGCTTATGAATTCCAAATATCTAAAAAAGATGTGAAAGCACTAAAATTAAAATTTTTAAGCTGTGCTTTAGCTATCTGTTTTTTCTTTAGCAAACCAAGTTGGGTGGTATAAATGTTTGTGGTATGTGCCACAAGGTAGTACATAAATATTACACTATTACTCCATCTCTTATTAAAGGGAAAGGAATAAAATTATATTAAAAATGTCATTTTATAATATATGTTCATATTAACAAATGGTCTTCAACATCTTTTTAAATAACATATTTTTTTAATGTTTAGTTTCTATTTTGCTTGAGCTATTTTTACATATGTGCCTTGTGATTGCTGCTGCTTTAAAGGATACAGTACTCTTTGGGGGATGAATCTGTTTTGTTTTGTTTTGTTTTTTAATGAAATAAACCTACATTCCTGATAATCAGTCTTTTGCATATGTAATATATGCAACAGAATAGTCTCTTGATTTTAAATTCTGCAGACCTAGGGTAGTATTCTGTGTGTGTGTGTGTGTGTGTGTGTGTGTTTGTGTCTTGGGGGTTTTTGGAAAATATTAATTTAATTTCTTAGTGCCTTTCTTCAATGTACAGTATCTGAAATTTCCTTGGTTCCTACTGATTTAACCCTTGGCCACTTATGACTACAAAAATAACCAGACCTATTATTTTTATAAACAGATTAGGATTGTAACTTTTCAGCTACTTTTATAATACTCTATAAGTCAAAATTGCAATAATCTAGTTGTTTATTGCTACGTTTAAAAAATGATTGGACGTTCCTGGAAAAGATGGTGGACATTATTTAACTTTATTAACATTATTTAATGCTCACACATTATTTAACTTCAATCCTTGAAACACATCAACACGAACCAAAAATAGAGTCTTTATATTAAAGCTGTAGAGTGACCACAATCTGGTAATATACACCACAGTAAATATCTACTGGAAGCAGTAAATTTGTATGAAGCAAGCAAAATGTTGAGAAACAACAGTCATCTCAAACCTCAAGCAGGTTACAAATTGCTGTTTTAGAAACAGAGAGAGAGGGTTCTGAAGTGCTCTATCAACGGACCTCTGTTTAGAAAGGCAGTGGCTGGGTGAGCAGCATGGAAACCTCTTGAGCTGGTTTCCACTCAACAGTTGCCCCCAGGGGAGAAAGAAGCCACCCACAATGGCTCCCTTTCTGTTGTCCACAGGAGGCGCTAGCTCAGGAAAAGTGGGGCTTTGAGTCAGGTTAGGACACGTGGACCACAGGCCTAAATATAAAGCTTAAAACTACAAAACTTCTTAGAGAAAGCACAGGAGGAGATATTTTAAATCTTTGGTTAGGCAAACATAGATACAATACCAAAAGCGTAAGCCATAAAAGGAAAAATTGGTAAATTAAGCTTCATTAACTCATTGTTTAATTTGTTCTTCAAAAGACAGCTTGAAAGAAATGAAGACAAGTCACAGACTGTGAGAAAATATTTGCCAATCATATATAATAAAAGATGTGTATCCATAAGTATAAAGAACACAACCCCAAAATAAGAAATCCAAAAGCATAATTTTAAAATGGTGAAAGACTTGACATTGCATCAGGAGAGACATTCAAATATCTAAACTCATGAAAACGTATTCAACCTCATTAGTCATCAGAGAAATGCAAGTTAAAACTACAAAGAGATACTATTACACACTAGAATGACTATAATCAAAAAGATAACACCAAATATTGGCAAGATATGGAAAAAGTTGGAAACTGCATTGTTGGTGGAAAGGTAAAATGGTACAACTACTTTGGAAAAGTTTGGCAGTTTCTTAAGTTAATACAAATTTGTCATGTGGGCCAGCAAATCCACTTCCAAGAGAAATAATAACAAACGTTTGTGCAAAAAATAGTACACAAGTATTCATAGCAGGATTTTTTTTTTAATTTATTTTATTTATTTATTTTTGGCTGCATTGGGTCTTTGTTGCTGCGCGCGGGCTTTCTCCAGTTGCGGCGAGCGGGGGCTACTCTTCGTTGCAGTGCACAGGCTTCTCATTGCAGTGGCTTCTCTTGTGGAGCACGGGCTCTAGGCACACGGGCTTCAGTAGTTGTAACACGTGGGCTCAGTAGTTGTGGCTCGCGGGCTCTAGAGCACAGGTTCAGCAGTTGTGGCGCATGGTCTTAGTTGCTCCGCGGCATGTGGGATCTTCCCCGACCAGGGCTCGAACCTGTGTCCCCTGCACTGGCAGGCAGATTCTTAACCACTGTGCAACCAGGGAAGCCCTATTCATAGCAGGATTATTCATGATAGTCAAATGTCTGCCAACTGATGAATGAGTAAACAAAAAGTGGTATATTCATACAATGGAATACAATTCAGCAATAAAAAGAAATGGATAAATAAATCTCAAAAAAAAAACACATTTTGGTAAGTGAAGAAACCAGATGAAAACAACCACGAAATTATGTGATTCCATGTATATCCAATGTCCAGAGAAAGCCAATCTAAAAAGAAGATAAGTTAGTGGTTGCCTGCGGCTGGGGGTGAGAATGAGATTGACTGATGAAGACTGTCAGCACCGGGGACCTTTCCAGGAGGTGTTCTAAAACCGGATTGTGGTGATGAGTGCACAACTCTCTGAATATACTAGAAACCGTTGAATCAAGTACGAATCTCTGATAATGAACATAACTACTAATGAACTGACTTTCTTCCAGTCATTACATCAAATACTTTCTTATCTGTGTTGTCCATGATGAACATTTGGAAGTCTATGACTTGGAGGGGGTGGCAGGCGTCAGCACAGAGGACAGTATGCCAGAACAGAACAGGAGGCAGCCCAAGGCAAATTCGAAAACAGAACAGGGTCTGGTCGTAGCTCATTTACTCAATAGCCATGAGTCCTTGGACAAGACCCTACTCCTCACTGAACAAGTTCTTTCTGTGAAATAGAGTTGGGCTGAAGGACTATATTTGAATTATCTTAAATCCTCCTGCTGTCTTAGTGTTTCCCAGGCCAAGTTGGAAAATTCTCCTTGTCTCCAGACAGACCTCTGTCACTGAGAAAGAACTACCCATACACACCTTTCCCACAGGGGATGTGGAGGCCCCTTTGTTCGGCCTCACACCAACCAATGTCCTATTTTGATGACAATGCACAAGCCAGAAAACTTCAAATCTTGGGTTCCATTCCCCCGATTGTTGGTACTTACCCTCAGAGTGACTGTCCCCTGAGCCCCACGCCATCCCTCCCCTGCTTAATGGCTTCCAAGAACGTCCTTGGAGGCACCCTCCATGCTGCTCGTCACCATGGGCCCCTTTGTCCTCTCACCCTCATTTAGTCCACAGACCCCGTGACATCTGAGGAGGCTGCCGAGGGTTCCGTGCACAGTGCAGAGGAAGCCCTGGAGTCAGGTCATCTAGAGGAGAACCAGCATCACCACCTGCCATCCGTGTGAACCTGGAGAGTGGCTTAAACTGACTGTGCCTCAGTTTCTCCATCTGTGAAATGAGAGTAATCGTGCCCCAGCCCACAGAGCCGTTGTGAGAATTAGGTGAGACGATACATGCAAATACTTTAAATTGCACCTGATGTGTAGTAAGTACAAAATATGTGTTATTATTAATGATAATAATGTGAATGAGACAAATTGGCAAAAAGAACTCGATACAGGAGTGCAGATCTCTTACCTCTTACATGATCTAGTAGGAAATCACTCCAGGAGGGCTTAGGACTTACATGACATCCAGGTCCGTGATTTTTCCTGCAACTGCTTTATGGAAGCCACCCCAAATACTGAAGACTGAAGGAGTATTTCTGTCCCCTTAATTCACATGCACAGCTTAGAACCAGCTTCCTGCATGTTCTGTTGACAATCCAGATCTCCTGGCAGTTAATTCCAAGCCCACCCCTCCATCTCCCACAGGGGGGCTGATAGCTGAGAAACGGAGTGTCCCACCCACCCTGGGGGCTGGAGCTGAAGAGAGAGACCTCTGTTCAAATTCCCAGCGTGTTTAGGCTCTGATGCCAGTGAAAGTGAAAGAGGCAGGGAAAGTGTGGTGTGTTGTCAGGTTTCCCAGCTCCTTGCAGGTAAGAAAGACTTGTATTTGTAGCTTGGCCCTTTCTCAGCTCACAAGCTCAGAACTAGTAGAGGTCTGGAGGCCAGGCCTCCCAACAGGCTGCCTCCATGCAGGCAGGCCTGGGTCCCCTACCGGGATAGCAGAGATGTCTCTCTATCTGCGCATCCTAACACTGCTGCTGCTGAGCTGAGTTGAGTTAGAACAGGGCTGAGTTGCCATTTCCACGGCTTCAGATCTGTGGGTGATACATCATTTTATGGCTGTCACATCTGCCTCTTCCACATTCTTGATTTCTTTTGTTCAAGTGAAGAGAAAACCCTCATTTGCCCTGTGCAATCGACCCACAGTCTCTGCTTGGAGCTGAGCACCAGGGGATTGGTGAGTGCACGTGGCCCACGGTTCCTCCACATCTGTTTTCTGTCCCTTAGTGGCTGGGTGGCCTCCCGGCTCGTCTGACTCCCCAGCTTAGATGGATGTGCAAAGTCCTTATTCTTCGTCCCTGGGGATGAGGAGCGTTGCTTCCTCGTTGTTTACATTTTTAAAATTACACAGTGATTACATGTTCAAATTAAACATCCGAACAATAAGGAGGCATGAAGAATAAAACTTGAAAATCCTATTTCCACCCATTCCACTCCCCTTCCCTGGGGTAACTCTTATTCACAGTTCATTGGAGATCCTCCAGGACCGGTTTCTATTTACATATATACCTATATTCAAATAGATTTTTTTAAATGCAGAACAACAGCCTTGTTCTTGTTCCTCGTTCTGACTTAACCTAGGAATGTTTCTATACCAGGCCTTCATTCCTTTTACTTTATGAAGAGTATTCTGTAGTTTGGATGGGTTACAATTTATTTGACGAATTTTCTTTTCGTAGACATTTAAGTTTCTTATTTTTTTCCTACGACAAACAATGCTGAAATGAACATCCTGGAACATGTAACTATATGTGCCTCTGTGGGAATTTCTACGATGTGGATTTTAGAATTGGAATCTTGAGTCCAAGAGTTTGCAAAGTCTTTCTTTGGATAGGTACCAACAAATAGTTTTATCAGGTATCTATATGACAAGTTTTTTTTAATTTCTTTTCTTGACTTTGTTATCTTTCTCTCTACAACTATTTCAAATTGTTATGCTATCAAGTCTGCCAGTCTCTTCCATTATGGCCTGGAAATTTTGCCTTGCTAAAAAGGTGTCCCCACTCCACAATTATAAAAAGGCCATCCTTTCTCCCTCAAATACTTCTTCGTACGGATCCATAGCCGCTTGGTGAGCCGTTTGTCTTGCCTTGGCTAATGTCAGAACTTTCCAACTATTGTTGATTTCTAATATGTTTTTGTATCTGGTAGGACAAGTCTCCTATCTTTCTCTTGTTCGAAATATTCTTTGACATTCTCACACTTTTTCTCTTCTGGAAGAATGTTAGAATCAACTTACCATATTTTAAAATTGGCACAGTTGTATCTGCACCATACAGCCTTCAAACATGTTGATGGAGACCTTAATTCTCTCAGGCACAAACTACCTGATGAGATCAAATGCTCCAACCATCTGTGCTGATGGAAACCTCTTCTGAACATGCTAGAAGATCCACAGGGAGGGACTTCCCTGGCGGTCCAGTGGTTAAGACTCCACGCCCCCAATGCAGGGGGCACAGGTTCAGTCCCTGGTCGGGGAACTAAGATCCCACATGCTCCACAGTGCAGCCAAAGAACAAAATTTTTTTAAAAAAGAAGATCTATATTTATTAATCTTTGTCCCCTCTGCCCCCTGCATCAGTGCAACCTGACCCTCATTGACCCGGTAAACATTGAGTGAATAGATTCTAGGACAAGAGCAATGAGCTCTTGTTATAGACTCACGGCGTTGGCTCTTCCTTACAGCCTTGTACAACCCTGAGCAAATAGCTTTACTTTATGACAGTTGGCTTTCTCATCAGTAATATGGTCACAGTCTTACAAGTCCTGCCTACCTCTCGGTGATTCTCGAACCAAATGTGTGCCATGTGGTGTCAGAGCACGTAGAGAATGAGCTAAGGTGAAACTCCCTGTCTAATGAAATGAAAAGGGGATGAGGTGGAAAGACAGGTAAAAGCTAGACAAGAAAGCAAATGTTCTCCTTGGACTGTTTGCTACCCATCCCCCAACCACCCACAGAAGGCTCTAGAAGAGACAAAAGACATCCTGTTCTCAGGATCCCTGGAAGTCTTAGGGAGCTGCCTGGGACCTGAGGGAGTAAAACACCTCCAAAAATGATGGATGAACTTCTGCTTAAAACATCTGACAGAATTGCAGAAGACTGTACAGAGCCCAGACCCAGCAATGACTCCTTCTCTCCTTATCCTTACCTGTCTCTGCTCCTCCTTGGCCTTCTGTCTGTTGGAAATCAGACCGAGGAAAACGATGGTCCTTAACTGAAAGCTTACAATGTACCAGATGGTGTTCTAAGCACTTTTTCATCCTCAAGGAAACCCTGTGAGGTGGGGATTATTGACATCCACATTTTATGGTTGAGGAAATTGAGGCACAGAGAGGTGGAGTGACTTGCCCATCATCACACAACCAATAAGAGGTAGAATCTACATAGAACCCAGGTAGTTGGGCTCCAGCGACTATGTGCCCATCCACCGAATCACACTGCTTCTTATGCAAAATCACATTTTCAATGTGCCTTCTCTCTCTGTTGGTTACATGTATCTGAGGATCCTAAGAATCTTAGATATCCATCTAAGAGGTATATATTGATACTTACCTCCAAAGTAAGGTGTTTGGAGTGATGTTCAGCTAATGTTAATGTTAATTCATATTCAAAATGAAAATGCTTTGGAAACTATAGCGTACTTTAAACATAAAAGATTTATTTGGTTTACAAATCACTGTGCTGTATACCTGAAACAAATACAGTATTGTAAATCAACTAAATTTCAATTTTAAAAATTCATTAGTTAAAAAAAAAAAAAGACTTCTGCATCCTAATTCCAGGAATCTGTGAATGCTACCTTATTTAGAAAAAGGGTCTTTGCAGATGTAACTAATTTAAGGTTCTTGAAATGAAGAGATCATTCTGGAGTATTGAGAATTGGCGGGGGGGTACCTAAGTCCAATGATAAGTATCTTCAGAAGAGAGACACAGGGGAGATGAGAAGACGTGAAGACAGAGGTAGAGATCAGAGAGATGCAGCTACAAGCCAAGGAAAGCCAAGGATTACCAACAGCCGTCACAAGCTGGTCATCTTACCCCAGAGCCTCTGGAGGGAGTGCAGACCTGCCAACATCTTGATTTTGGACTCTGGCCTTCAGAACTGTGAGAGAATAAATTACTGTTGTTTTATTACCTATCCCCCCCCCCAAAAAATGATTTCTTGGTTTATATTTTTATGTACTCTCGCATTTGTATTTCATATCTATTTCATTTTCAATATAATTTTTTCTGTTCAATGTATTTTTGTGTTCTTGTAATCTGCTAAAAAGTCTTATAAAATATGATATATTTAATTCCTGTATAAGATTTATTAGATCTGTTTTTTATTTGTCACTTATGCGTACCTATTTGAATCCTTCTATTTTGTGAATAGTATGTTGCCGTCATTTTTGAAATTATATCTTAAAATTTTTATTCTTATGCAACATTTTCAGTGTAATTACTACTGACTAGATGACTCTAAGTGAGATATTTCCTTTAATTTTTTGAAAGATATGGATGAGGCTATTTGATATTAGTTCTTTTTCTTTTAAATTTAAAAATCAAATTATATTGAAGGATTTCTACCCCAAATGTTCCCATCTTCAGCCACACTCTCACGAGGCAACCACTTAAACCTTTTTCTCTTTATTTCTTCTGGAGAACCAAACATTTATCTAAATAATGTTATGTCTCTATTTCCTCATTTATCAGCCTTAATTAGGATCTCCTATTTCGAAAATATTTTGTACATATCTTTTCCCCATTTCTCTATTTGAATTACTACCTTTCATCTGTTCATTCTTCTAGGAGTTCCTGGTTTATGCCAGGTAATAACCCCTTATAGTTTCATGCAATTGCATTACTATCTGTCCTCTATATCTTAGCTGTCTCATTGAGCAGAAGCGTGCATTTTGATGTAACGAAAGCTATCAACTTTTTTTCCTTGCAGTTTTTGCTTTTGAAGTTTAGTTTAAGGACTTTTCAACACTCTTAGCTCTCCACTGATTTCAGATCTTTATTTTCACATTTAGGTCTTTAATCCAGCTAAAGTCTATCCCTGTATCAGGATTAGGTAAGGGTCAAATTTCATTTTTATTCTTCTTCACATGGTGAGATTGTTTTCCCAAATCATTCACTAAGCAAACTGCTGTTTCTCCATTAATTTATTCTTATAGTTTATCTTACATTAAGTCTCATACAAACAAGGATCAGTCTTTAAGTTATTATGTTCCCTTGGTCTGTTCATCTGTTCTTGTGCCAATTTCACTGTCTTTATTAAATTATCATCTTTCAACATTTCTTAATATTTGGCAGGGCACACTCACCCTTTGTTTTCTCTAAAATTGACTTCACTATTCATAGATTTTTATTCCTTCATATATGTTTTAAAATAAATTTAGTTGAGTTCCTCAAAAAATATCCAAGTGTAATTGTCTGATATTGCATTTCATTCATAGATTAATTTAGGAAGAGTCAACATCTTATAATATTAAATTGTCCAATCTAAGAAAATGGGATATCTTTGTAAATATTTATTCAGATCTTCAATCTCCTTTATTAGAGTTAAGTTTTCCCATAGAGGGATTTTTGGATTCTTGGATAATTTCTAGATATTTTATACTTTTAGTTATTGTAATTTGTATTTTACTTTTATAGTATTTACTGGCCAGTTTTGCTGGTGTAGGAAAGCATTGACTTTTTTTTCAAATTTATTAGTAATTTATTATAGAGTAAATGCTCCAAGTAAAAGAAAAGAATTTTAAGATTGGATAGCAAAAACTTAGGTATATTAAAACTCCACATAATGTCCACTGTGTGTAAAGTGACATTTAAAAAGTAAGGTAGGGCTTCCCTGGTGGCGCAGTGGTTGAGAATCTGCCTGCTGATGCAGGGGACGTGGGTTCGAGCCCTGGTCTGGGGGGATCCCACATGCCGTGGGGCAACTGGGCCCGTGAGCCACAACTGCTGAGCCTGCACATCTGGAGCCTGTGCTCCGCAGTAAGGGAGGTCACGACGGTGAGAGGCCCGCGCACCGCGATGAGGACTGGCCCCCGCTTGCCGCAGCTGGAGGAAGCCCTTGCACAGAAACGAAGACCCAACACAGCCAAAAATAAATAAATAATAATTAAAGGTGCTAATAATTAAAAAAAAAAAAAGTAAGGTAGTATAAGATTGAGCAATTAAGGAAAAGCAAACTGATACAACTACTGATATACTTACTGATGAGCATCATTAAGAAGTAGGACAGCAGGGATCCTTGTTCCCTCTTCTTGCCCCAAACACGGGCAGATGTCTAGGGGAAGAGTTTTCATAACTGGATTCCAGATGCTTTTCTGTCTTTCCACCCAGACTGGCCACTACAGTTCTGCCTCTTCCAGGAAGCCACGTCTCCATCACCAAAACTGTTGGACTTGTGACTTGATTATTCCCTTCTTCCAAGGAAAGTTAGCCTGTTTGTCTTGGTTCCCTTTGTCTCTGAGTCTCTCCGGGGTGACACAGAGGGCCCACGTGAAGTCTGCACATACACTTGGTTGTCTCACAGGAGAGGAATGCTGAGGTTGTGGGATTTATTTCAGTTTCTTTGAAGTAGGAACCAAGCCTGCTTGTTGTCTCAATGGGAGAGATGAGCTCGTCTTTCCAAGTTCCTCGCCGCATTTTTCAATTCGATGTTACTGCTTCAATTCCAACAGATGTTTTTCCCCCAGGATTATCCTGCTGAATTGCTGGGTCTTGGGGGACTCCTCTTCTCTCCACTGTCCTCAAATCTTCTTCTTGTTCTAACCAAGAGATCAGAGTGGGTTTCAATGATTGATACCCTGCTGTGGTCAGGTTCTTGTAGTTCTCCAGCATTACATCTCTGAAAAGAGTCCAGTAAAGTCCACTCTTCCTGGGTGAAGTCCACAGCCACATCAGCGAAGGTCACTGAGTCCCAAGAGCAATTTCTCAGACACTCAGTCATCATCCTTTCTGCCTCTGTCTTTTCCTCAGGAAGGCAGAAAGGGTCCTTAGAAAGGACACTTTTTTCCATTTTCATTTCTTGTAGGTACTGAAAACAATTCATTATATATATGATATACACATCATATTTGTATTAGACACCACTGGTTAAGACTGCAGCTGGACATTTGAAGGGAAGAAAGATGACATTTTTTTTTCAGTTGACATTCTTGAGCTTCCTTGATGGATGTTGGAGAAGCTTGAGGCTCTGGGCTTCCCTTTAATTTATCTCTGGCTTATTCCTTTATGCGTTCAGTAGATAATTAAGAAGTTATGAGCAGTTGAGAGCAGAAACATATTCAGAAACTGTCTTGGCATTATAATTCAAAATTCCAAGCACACTCTGAACCACACGATGACCAGCATGACTCCAGCACTGATTTTTATAAGTTGATTTTGAAAACTTACTGAATCATTTGCTGATTCTTTTGTTTTTTTCTAGTTAGATGTTCATTATACCTCTTATTTCTTTTTCTTTCGTTGTAGCATTGTCCAGGATCTCCAGAACAAGATTAAATGGTGGCAGTGGTAGTGGGCACGTTTATCTTGTAATTAACCATAAAATAAGTTGGGAAGTGTTCTCTCCTCTTCTCTTTACTGGAAGAGGAGCAATTTGTAAAAATTGGTATTAATTCTTTAAATGTTTGGAGAAATTGTCTATTTGAAAACATGTGAAACCTGGGGGTTTCTTTTTCAGGAGCTTTTATTACAAATTCTATTTCTTTAATGATTATAGAACTATTCATGTATCTATTTTATATTGCTGAATTTTGGTAGTTTGTGGTTTTTAAGGAATTGGTCCATTTCTTCTACGTTATCAAATTTATGAGCATTGAGTTTCTTGTAGTATTTGTTTCTTATTATTTTAATGGCTGCAGGATCCTTTGTGACATTGGTGATTTGTGTCATCTCTCTTTTTGTCAAGAGGTTTGCCGATTTTATTGATTTTTTTTTGACAAATGAGTTTTTGGTTTCATTAATTTTCTCTCTTGTTTTTATTTTTATTGACTTCTGCTTTTTTGTTGTTGCTGTTTGTTTTGTTCCTTCTGTTTGCTTTTTGTTGTTGTTTTCTCCTTTCTTTTCTATTTCCAGTCTTTTGAGTTAGGAATTTAGACTACTGATATATTTTCTCTTTTCTAATGTAAGGATTTAGTGCTATAAATCTCCCCTCTCAGCCCAGCTTTAGATGAATTCCACCAACTTTGATATGTTGTATTTTTTTATTTCATTTATGCAATTTTTTTATTTTTATTTTTAAATTTCTTTTGAGACTTCCTCTTTGACCCATGGATTATTTAGAAGTGTATTGTTTAATTTCCAAGAATTTGGAAAGTTTTCTGTTGTCTTTCATCTACTGACTTTTTTTTTTTTTTTAATATCTTTAGTGGAGTATAATTGCTTTACAGTGTTGTGTTAGTTTCTGCTGTACAACAAAGTGAATTGGCTATATGTATACATATATCCCCATATCCCCTCCCTCTTGAGCCTCCCTCCCACCCTCCCTATCCCACCCCTCTAGGTCGTCACAAAGCATTGAGCCGATCTCCCCTGTTCAGCTACTGACTTCTTGATTTGATTTTGTTATGGACAGAAAACATACTCTCTATGATTTCAATTCTTTTAAATTCATTAAGGTTTGTTTTATGACCTAGGACATAGTCATCATGGTGAATGTTCCATGAACACTTAAATAGAATGAGTATTCTGCTATTGTTGGGTGGAGTGTTCTATAAATGTCAGTTAGATCTACTAGGCTGATGGTATTGTTCACTCATCTGTATTCTTCATGATTTTATCTCTGGTAGTGCTACCAAATACTGCAAGTTGGGTACTGAAATACCCAACTACAATTGTGAATTTGTCTATTTCTCTTTTCATCTCTATCAGTTTTTGCTTCATGTATTTTGAAATGCTGCTAGGTGCTGCACACATACTCAGGATTGCTACATCCTGGTGGGTTGATTAATTCTTTATCATTATGCAATGCCCACTTTTGTTCCAAATAATTTTCCTTGCTCTGAAGTTTACTTTATTTGATATTATTATGGTCACTCTTACTGTTTTCTAATTCCTATTTACATGATACATCTTTTTCTACCCTTTTACTTCCTACTTATCTATGCTATCTGTGAAGTCATTTTCTTAGTCTGTATATAATTGATAAATGTGTATTATTCACTCTATCTATCTATTTTTAATTTTTTTTCAACTTCTGAAGAATAATTGATCTCTTTTAATTGGTTTATTTAAATTAATCATTGATGTGTTAGAGCTTAAATTCTGCCATTTGGTATTTGTTTTCTATTTGTCCCTTTGTTTCTCACTCCTCTATTTTTTTCTTGCTTTCTTGTGAGTTACTTGAACGTTTTTTAACATTATATTCTTCTTTATTTGTAATATTTTTTCATATACCACTTTGTATAACTTTATTGGTGGTTGCTTTAGGTAAATTACCTATGTAATTTATCACCACCTATGGTGTCAGGGTTTTTACCCTTTTGAGTGAAGTATAAAAACCCTATTTCCATTTAGATCCCTTTACCGTACCCACTTGTTAAATATAATTATCTTAAGTGTTTTCCACTATATACATTGAGCACCATATCAAATGGTACTATGATTTTAGCTTCAAACTTAAAGTATAATGAAAGAAACTCAGAGGTGTAGAATAGTCTGTTGGGTTCACCTCTATATTTCTTCATTCCAGGGTTCTTTCCCTCTCTGAAGGTCCCATCATTTGTCTGCTGTCATTTTCTGTATTAGTCTGCTCAGGCTGCCGTAACAAGTACCACAGAGTGGGGCGGCTTAAACAACAGAAATTTATTTCTCACAGTTCTAGAGCCTGGAAGTTCAAGATCAAGGTGTTGTCAGGTTTAGTTTCTCCTGAAGCCTCTCTCCTTGACTCATAGATGGCTATCTTTATGCTGTGTCCTCACATAGACTTTTCTATGTTCATGTGCTCCTGTGTCTCTTCTTCCGGTAAAGACATTAGCCCTATCGAATTAGGGCCCCACCCTTATGACCTCACTTAACCTTAATTATATCTTTAAATATCTTATCTCCAAATACAGTCTCATTGAGGATTGGGGTTTCAACACATGAATTTTGGGGGACACAATTCAATCCATAACATTTTTTTTTATGTTTGGAGAGCTTCCTTTAACCAATCTTTAGATGTAGATCAGATAGCAACAGATTCTCCTAATTTTCTTTCATCTGAGAAGTCTTATTTTCCATTCATTTCTGAAGGATAATTTTGTGAGATATAGAATTCAAGGTTGACAGTTCTTTCATCACTTGAAAGGCATTGTGCTGCTAAGTTCTGGCTTGATGGTTTCAGATGAGAAATACGGTGTCATTAATTTGGTCTTCCTGTATAGTTAATGCATCATTCCTCTCTGATTGTTTTTAAGATTTTTGTTTTTTGTCTTTAGTTTTTCAGGAGTTTAATGATGATGTGTCTTAGTTTGGACTTGTTTGGGTTTATCCTATTTGGATTTCACTTAGCTTCTTGACTCTGAAGTTTTATGTCTCTTGCCAAATTTATGAAGTAATTAAACATTATTTCTTTGATATAATGAAAGAACTATTTGAGTATTTTTTCAGCCACACTCTCTTTCTCATTCCCTTCTGGGACCCTGATGATAGAATGTTATATATTTTAAATATTTAGTTACATATCTGTTTCATAGATCCCTGAGGCTCCATTCATTTTTTTTCAGTCTATATTTTTGTTTTTTTCATATTGTATAGACTCAGTTGATCTATATTCAGGTTCATGGATTCTATCCACTGTCATCTTTACTCTACTATTCAGTCTACCACGTGAGGTTTTTTTTTTTAATATTCGTTATATTTTTCAGTTCTATAATTTCCATATGGCTGTCTTTTGTATTGATAATTTCTATTTTTTGCTGAGATTTTCTATTTTTTCATTTGTTTCAAGAGAATTTATAATTGCTTGTTGAAGCATTCTTATTAAATACAAGGATTTTAAAATCCTTATCAAATAAATTCAGCATCATAGTCATTTCAGTACTGGCATTTTTTAAATTTTAGTATTGGATTTTTTTTTTCCTCATTAAAAGTGTGGTTTTCCTGGTTATTGGTATAATGAGTGAAATTTTATTGTATCCTACACATTTTGGTTATTATATTAGGAGATGAGTGAACTTTTATTGTATCCTACACATTTTGGTTATTAGGAGACTTTTAAATGCTATTTAAATCTATTTTTTTAGACACTCACCTTTTTTAAGTTTAATGTCTAGGTTCTGGCCTATTTTTGTGAGCTGTAGTTCCAGTGACAGTTTAGTTTTCAGAGCCCTTGACATTCTATTCTGGTCTGCTTCATTCTTTGGCATTTCTGGGGCTCTTGCTCAGTCCCTGCAGGTGTTGCCTGAAGGGGTGGAAGTTGCTTTCCTGGGTCACCTAGAGTGCAAGGCCACGTTCAGCCAAGGGAGGTGGAGGGACTGAAGCCACAGGGCCTGGATCTTCTCATGCCATTGGGTGGAGAGTGGAGCCATGCCAGGCTGTGCTGATGCTGCCCCGCGGTGGATCAGTCTACCCACCAGTGCCCAGAAGAAGGGGTCGAGAAGGGGTTGGGTCAGCCCAGTGTGACTTTGAAGGCAAGCGGAACCCTCTGATGTGCCCCCTTGTGAAGTGGGAGTTAGCATTCCACCCCACCCCCCACCATTTTGGCTCTGTTGGGTTTCTCCTTTCTGGGTTCTTTGGCCAATGCCTTTCTTGTCTGTCTGTTTGTTTGTTTGTTTGTTTGCTTGTCTATGCACATTGGTGAGTCCAGGTTTCAGGCCTCTCTGGCACCCATATGAGGCATATAGGAGATAAAAGAACTCACCACATCATCAGTCCTGAAGTCCTGAGGTCTCTAACTAGTCCACCTCTTCTTTCCAGCTTTCAGAATCCTTTATTCTTGTCTGTTGGATTATTTCCAGGCTATTTAGTTGCTTTTTTTGGGGGGGGGTGGGTGGAGGAGGGATAAATGAGCCTACACTTTCTTGTTCTGGAACTGGAAATGCTATTAAAGATTTTGCATATGGAAAGAGGAATGAACCATTTAAATTGCATGGCTGCAAGAGCCATTTCTGGGCTTTGGTACAGAGTGGGCACTCTGTAATCATTATTGGTTGAATGAATGAAAAAAATGGAGTTTTCATACTTTAATTTCAGTGTCCTGGAGGCATGTGTAAGACAGAGCCCCGTTTTCCTGAATTCTTGGACAAGTACTTCTCAGGGCTTTTAGGCTTCATCTTTCTGAGAAAAGACCACAATGAACTGGTGGCCTGAAGGTAGGAGATTGCTATTGTTCAAAAGCGGATGACACTACTATGTCCTTATGTCTGTCTATCCATCCATCCGTCTGTCCATCCATCCATCCATCTCTCTGTATATATATAATCACCTCGAGGATCATTGTTCTTTTCTCTTTTCCAAAAAGAAGAAAACTTGCTCTTAAGTATTCAGATATACTTAGCATAATAAGTCAGGACTCGAAAACACCCCCTTAGCTAGAAACTTTCTTCAAGAAAAAGACCAGTATTTAAGATACAGAAATGATAAAATTTTTGAAATTTTACTCTTAGTAACACCAGGTTAACATGACAGAATGTCAGCATTTTTTAAAGATGTTAATGTTGAGATTTCAATGAGATTGCCTTCAGCTCATATTTCCTTTTCTCTGTGAATATTATGCTGCCTCTCAGATGTGGCTTTTTAAATAAAAACATCTTAATGAAGCAGTAAATAATTCTACAGTGAGGGGATCAGCTGTGAGGGGTGTGCTTCACAAAGGATCACACTCACAGGTTTTGTTTTTGTAAATCTGAATTTTACTCCCCAATGGATACCCCACTTTTTGTATTCAAGAGATGAAATACATAAGGAATTCATTAAGAAATCAGGCTTTGGTGGGGCAGCTTTGATTTGACACTTTTGAAATATGATCTAGGTCACAGTGGTGAATGGTGCAAACCTCTTTTTTGGCAACGGCATCTGGACTCGATTATTTTAAATTAGGTTGTGGGGTGCTGGCATCCACCCCTCTGCAAAACTGCTACTGCAGACAGCCCTTGTTCCCCGAGATGATATGACAGATTAGGTGAGTTCTGAATACTTAGAAATAAACTTTTATATTAATTCTCAACTTTGTTGTTTCAGTACCCCGTTTTTATAAGCTTTTAGAATGTCACCTATTATCTTTCATTAGTAATGATGGCTTTCATGCCAAAGATAAATTAAACCTGGAGCATTTTATTAATATTTAACTTCTTCCTTCAGAAGCATAAGTGACACTAAATAGGTTCTTCAGCAAATATTTATTAAACGAATGGAAAATTACCCCAAGGTAATCTACCATTAAGAACACGCAGCTGTGCTCCGGGAGGTCCGTGGGCAGCTTTGTGGCTACCTGCACACTTTGTCCCACGGGCTTCACTCCCTTTCCATCTCCAGTGTTCAGGAATTCAAAACCCAACTGTCTCCTTCACTCCACCCTGACTGCAGTCAAACAAGAGGGTGTAAAATTGGGTTTAAACCCAGTTTTCGGCAGCTAATATGTACAGTTTTCTGATTTCAGGAATGTTTATATTTGAAAGTTGATTTTTCAGAATCAGAGTCTGGTTAAAAAAGAAAGAAAAAAATACACTTTAACATCTAAAGAGTTTACCAACTGTATTTCCTCTTTTATGTTGTTTCAGAAATAGTCACACAGACATTTCTTAAATAATTTCATAGAAACCAAATTCCAAGTGTGTTTATGTTTCAAAGATGAATGGGTTATTTTGATGAGCTTTCAAATTTGAAAGGGCTTTATAACAAATATTTTGGGAAGAGATTGTGCACCAAGAAGATATGGAATGCGGATCTTCATTTGTACCCACACGTCAGGGTGACACAATTGGATCCCACTTATTCTTCTCCCCAAGACTTAGCTTAAAAGCACCCAAGGGTGTAGACTATTAGCATCTGTCATATTATATCTCAAAGCTCTCCAAGAAACTGAACTCATTTAAGCCCACCCAAAACCCACTTACAGATGAGAAAAGAGACAGGGAAACTAACTTGCCTCTCGTCCTACAGCCAGGATGTCACCAAGACCTGTTCTTGACTCCTATTCACTCCATTTGCTTTACTTTTCTCTCTATCACACAGCAATCCAAAATGGGCTAAAAATAGCCCTGGAAGATAAAATCCTGGGAAAACAATAATTTCCAAAAGGGCCCTCGAATCTCCCTTAATTTCTAACCAACGTGACTTTCCTTTGATCCACTGAACTGTAACATTCTTTGTGTCCCACTCACTTACTTTTAAATTTGGGATTTTTTTTCCCTTCAAATGATGGTGTTTGGGGTTTTTTTGTGGGTTTTTTTGTGTGTGTGTGTGTATCAAAAAATAACTTATAAATCACAAAGTGAGAGAAACGCATTTATTTGTTAGAGAATAGCTGTTTAGAGTCTTGGGAACATTATTGATATTCCTGGGCTATTGTTTCCGAATCCCTTTTCATCTGTTTCTGGACAGGCAGGGCAAACTCTTCCACGTTAAGAACAGAGGACTCTGGAGTTTTTCAGGAAGATAGAATTTCAATAAGGGTCTCCCAGTTTCTTAGCTCTATGACCTCAGGCAACGTTTTGAGCCTCAGTTTCCCCTTCTATGAAATGAGGTGGGACAAGCTGCTTCCCAGAGGTGTGGGGCAATTCCACAAGGCAGAGGTAATCAGATACCCGACCCACTTAGGGCAGAGCCCTGATTCCAGCGATGGCCAATCAGAATGGAAGCACACAACTGACGGCCAATCAGAATGGGCGCCCACAGCCAGCCTCAAACTCAGCTCTGACTAAGCGGGTCATGCAGGGCATCCAGCCTGGTGCTGATTGAATGTCTACTGACTGACTGTGGCTGAGCTTGGGCTCACTCAGAAGCAGACCCTGAAGTGAAGATTAAAGTGACAGCAGTGTATCTGGGAGGTGATCCCGGGAAGCACCTGCAGGGGAGCGGGAGGCACTGACATCTCTCCAGGGATGGATATCAGTGAGAGTGTCACGCTGTGGACATTAGGGGCTCAGTCCTGCTGGGAACCTCTCAGTTGCCTGCTTGGAGAGTCAGAAGGCTGGTTAGTGGCCCTACTCCTGCCCCTCTGGCTGAGGGCTGCTCAGCACATTCTTGCCCACTCTGCACCAGCTCCTGCAGCCACAGGCGCTGGCTGTAGGTGTCACAGATGGGCAGACATGAGCTCTGAGGGGATGTGGCATCCACAGCGTCTGCTACGACTGCTATTACAGGTTTTGCAAAAGAGGACTCAGCATTTAGCGAGTCTCCAAGGGGATAGTGGTCACTTTCAGCAGAGGGTTAAACCTAGGACTTCGGAGGACCTGGAAGCGCCCTGCCTGGTGTGCCGCCTCTCCCTGTTCTCTGCACGGTGAGCAGGCCTGGCCTGATGCTCAAGTTCAACTCCAGGCACCGACAGCAGGCCTTCACCCCAATCAGTCATTGGGCGAGTTGCGCTCCCAAGGAAAGGAGCTCGCTACAACTGAGACAGACCCTGAAGGAGCTGACAGCTAGGGGCAACAAGCCCTTCCTTCAAGGAGTAACTGGATGGCGTGTCTGTCCAGTACGTTCTAGAATTCTGGCAGGCAGGCTCTCAGCTGCCCAGGGCCACCCCCTCTGAGGGTCCTTCTTTGGAGAAAAAACCTCCAAGCACTGACATGTGGAGTGAAAGAACTGGCTCACTCCTAGGAGGCCACTAGCCCCAAACTCCCTCAGCCGGCTTCTCAGCACCTGACTCTTCAATACGGGCAGATGGATGAGGGTCACCGTCGTGGGCGGGACCAAAACAAATGGACAAATCAAACATAATCAGGTGAAGAATTATTTACACACACATTCCCGTGGTTGGATATCATCAGAAATAGAAGAGAAAATTCTGCATTTGTGAATTGAGAAGAATTATCAGAGACCCAAAAAAAACAGCCTAAATTAATTTTTTTTTAAGTTCAGTAGGTGGCATGGAAGATAAAGTTAAGGGAATATCAGGGTAAGAAGGATGGAAAAAATGGAAAATATAAGAAAATTAGAGAATCATTCTAGGAGGAACAATATCGAATTACCAAAGGTATAGAAAGAACGAACAGGAAAATAAAATGTTAAATGTTAGCGGATTTGCATTCACTTGGGTTTTTTAAATTAAATGCTTCCGCTTCAGCCAAATATTCTAGCCAAAGCTGAATTAAAGAATATGGGGCTTAGAGTTATCTACTTCCGCCCAAAACACCAGGGAGAATCGATAATCCTAAACTTCCATAGAGAAAAAAATACAGATCTTCTATTGTGACAGACACTGTGGATGTCCCCAGATCAGAAGCCTGCAGTATGGACCCTCCTGGGGGAATAATCATATCCAGGCCAGGCATGGTCAGCCAGGGCCCCTTGGCCAGTTACTGGACAGGGTGTGTTGTGGCACAGCCCTAACCAAGGAAATGCAGGGAGACATCTACTGGGACTGTTTACTCTTACTGCTACTCTCCTTGTTACTCGGGCTGTGATGTGTGGAGCTGGTGCAGCCGTCTTATCCCAATGAGGAGCACCATTGCTGACACACTGAGGAGGGAGGAGCAGAGCTGGAATGAACCTGGAGCCTTGAAGAGCATGGGAAGGTGCCAATCCAACCTTGGGATTGCTTCCTTCTAGACCTCTCCTTAAGGGAGCAATCAGTGTACTCATGCTACTTTTAGACAGATGTTATGTTCTGGGAAGAATCAGAACCATGCACCCCAAAATATGCCACTTTGGCATAAGGATTATTTTGAGCTGAAAGCAGTTGAGAAGCAGCAGATACAGGAAAGGCTCTCTAGCCTCCCCCTATCTGCCTAAAAACAGGGCATAAGTTTCCCTTCGTGAAGCTGTACCCCTCTCCCCTACCAGGAAGGGAAGAACCACCTTTATCGCTGGAGATGGAGGTGATAAGTCTGCATTAAAAAACCTTACTAAATAATCCTTATCTTTCACTACTTTCTCCCGTATATTTACCTCCCCAGAATTTACTGCCTCTAGAAGCCTAAACCCCTCTCCTTTATCTAATTGCATCTCCACAATTTATCACTTTGTTAAAATGACATAGAAGTCCCCAGGTCTAACCACTCCTTGGGGCCTTTACTTTTTTTCTGTAGAGGTCTCCATGTACACATAAAAATTAAAATGAACATCAAATAAAATTTGTGTGCGTTTTCTCCTGTTAATCTGTCTTTTGCGTTTCATTTGCAAATGCAGCTACAGAAACTAAGAGGGTAGAGGAAAAGTTTTGCCTCCCCTACAGCTCCTTGCTACCCAAGGCAGCTTAATTAATACACATACAAAGAATCAGAAATAATAGTAGCATGGAACTTTTCAGCAGCAGTATGAGAAGTTAAAAGAGTAAGAGATTAGTAGAGAGTGCGCATTTCCCTCTGTCCTCACCAGCACTTCCAGTGGGTACCCCATGGTTTCTCATTGTCATTTTAATTTACATTTGCTGGTAGCCAGTGAGACTGAGCATTTATCCCAGATTTATTGGCCATGTAGATTTCTTCTTCTAGGAACTGTCCACTCATTTTATACACTTTGAATTCCTTGCTCTTTCCTTACTGATGTGTAAATTTCCTTTTGTCTTCTGGTACTAATCCCTTATTCTCTATGTTGAAAATAACTTCTCAGTCTGTAATTTTGGGAGATTAGGGCTTGCATTCTGGCTGTGTCATCTTTTTTTTTTAAAGACTTTATTTTTTAAAGCAGTTTTAGGTTCATAACATAATTGAGAAGGTAGAGATTTCCCATATATCCTCTACCTCCTCACATGCATAGCCTTTCCCCTTATCAACATCACTCACCATAATGGTACATTTGTTACTGAGGATGAACCGACATTGACACATTATAATCACCCCCAAATCCATAGTTTACCTTAAGGTACATCTTTTTTTCATTTATTTCATTTATCTTTTTTATCGAAGTATAGTTGATTTACAACACTGTGTTAATTTCTGCTGTACAGGAAAGTGACTCAGTTATACCCATATATACATTCTTTTTTATATTCTCTTCCCAGGCTATTAAATATAGTTCCCTGTGCTATACAGTAGGACCTTGTTGTTTATCCATTCTATATATAATAGTTTGCATCTACTAACCCCAAACTCCCAATCCATCCCTCCCCCACGCCCCCTCCCTCTTAGCAACCACAAGTCTGTTCTCTATGTCTGTGAGTCTGTTTCTGTTTCATAGATAGGTTCATTTGTGCCACATTTTAGATTCCACATATAAGTAATATCATATAGTATTTGTCTTTCTGTTTCTGACTTACTTCACTTAATATAATAATCTCTAGTTGCATACATGTTGCTGCAAATGGCATTTTTCGTCCTTTTTTATGGCTGAGTAGTATTCCATTATATATATAGAGAGAGAGAGAGAGAGAGAGAGTACACTCTTGATAATTGTACATTTTATGGGTTTGGATAAATGTATTATGATATATGTTCATCATGATAGTATTATACAGAATAGTTTCACTGCCCTAAAAATCTTCTAAACTCTGCCTCTTCATCCCTTGCTCTCTCCCCCTTCAATGACAACCACTAATGTTTTTAATGTCTCCATTGTTTTGCCTTTTACAGAATGTGGTATAGTCAGAATCATCCAGTATGTAGGCATTTCTAGATTGAGTTATTTCTTCCTTTTTTTAATTGAAGTATAGTTGATTTACAATATTGTGTTAGTTTCAGGTATATAGCACAATGATTCAGTTATATATATATGTCATATATACATACACACATATATATATGTATATATATATATATATTCCCTTTCAGATTCTCTTCCCTTATAGATTGGTTGTGTCATCTTTGAGACTGAACCAACTCCTTTGTGATCTTAGGCAAATTACTCAACTTCAGCCTCCTCTTTTCTAACCAGGTGATATAACCCAACTCACAGGATTGTTTGGGGCATTAAGTGAAATAAAGTATGTCAACAGGGTAGTAGATTAATATATGGAAGTAGCTTTTGTGATTTTTAGAGCAAGAAAGAACCTTAGAAATCATTGAGTCCATTGATCATTAAATCAATGCTATTTAGACAACACTTACCAGGTACCAGGGGCAGTTTTGAGAGTTTTACACATATTAGCCTGTCTAATCCTCACAACCACGCTATTCGATAGATACTATTATTACCCCAATTTTAGTATGAGAAAACTGAGAAACAAAGAGACTAGGACACTTGCCCAAGACATCTTGGAGTGGGTAAGCAAGATAAAGCTATTGATACAATTTCTGCTCTTTCATCAACTGGGAGGAGTGCTCGCAACAATTCAGTTAAGAAAAAAAAAAAGAATGTTGTTTAAACAGGAGATCATTTGAAAAGGACTGATAACCACTCCTTAGCTATTGCAAAGACATCTCAAGTTTCTAAAGAACTACTGGTTGGGACCTACACCAGGGTGCGAGGAGCCATGGACCCAGACCTGAAGTGTCAGCTACAGTCCTCCTCCCAAGCCCACAGCGCCCCAGGCAGTGTTCCCTGATCATTTCCCATAAGTTTGCAAGAAATGCCTTTGGATGCTGTAAGGAGGGACCACCCACCCTCATTATACACAACTGTGCTCTTCTGGGAAGAGAGTCTGTAGCTTCCATCAGATTCTCAGAGGGGCTTATCATCCCAAACAAGGTTAATTTACTAAACAAGCTACCAGTCTAAATCTTAAGCTCCCCCCAAAAACCTAAGAGACAGAACTTTCTTCTTTTTACTTTTACAATGAAAAGAGCTCCAGTTTCCCTGAGCTGCAGGGGCTCCTTGAGCAAGATTTACTCATGTGGATAAAGGAGAGTCAAGTGGTGGTGTAATGAGAGGGGAAAAAAATCCAATTTTTCACACTCTTATGTTCAGTTCCTGGGATCCTGCAAATTAAGCTGACAAAAAAAAAAAAAAAACAGATTAAGGTGAGAAAAAGTTTATGTCATATACAAATGAGGGAGCCTCACAGAAATGAAATGAAAAAATGAGTGAAAGATTGTGGAAACAGGACAAAGGAAAGGGGGTTTATGTTTCTAGGGGCAGTAAATTGAGGGAAGATAAATATATGGGGGAAACTAACGGAAGATAAGGGTTGTTTTAGTAAGGTTTGTTGGTGGGGATCCATCTTGGTATTGACTCTGTGATAAGAATGTTCTCTGCTTAGTATGGAGAGAGCACTTTATCACTGGAAATTGATGACCTGCTTTTAGGTGAGAAGGAGGAGGCCAGAGCCCTTTCTGCACCTGCTGTTTCTCAAGTGTTTGCAGCTCAAAATAATCAATATGCTAAAGTGGCATTTTTGCGGTGGCATATTCTGATTTTTCAGTGAGGGGTGTCTCCATCACTCCCCTCCCCACCTGCCCCATCCCACCAGCCTTCTCCCAGGACAGGGTCATTCACTTTCATTAAGCAGGTAAACAGCCTGGAGATTTTTAACCAGAATGGATATTCTATGCAAACAAATGCTCTGGGGACTTGGATGAGCTCTGCTCAATGACCAGAAGTTGTGAGGCCCTGGGATTTGGGCCCCTGGGGGGACCTTCCCAGTGTCAAGGCCTCTGCTGCCCCCCCCTTTCCCTGAACCATCAGGGGCACTGTTTACAGCCACTTAGTTCATTCCATCTCAACTGGAATTCAGGCTGGGCAGCTATATTCCAAATGCTTTCTTCAATGCTTTCAAGGTTTATTGCTATAGAAAGAGTTTTCTGAATTAAACCCATCTAGGTTAAAATCCATTCAAGGTTTTAGCAGAGCTTGGTGAACAAATGCTAATTCGCCTATACGGTTACACTTAGGTAAGGAAACTCGGGCTTGTTGAATTTAATCCAATACTTGGCCCACAGCACTCCAAGGTCTGGAGGGAGTTTGTTTAAGCAATCCTATTTCTCAAAGCCGAAACATAAGTAAATTAAAATTCTTTACTGTATTGGGGAAATTTGAACAGATCACATTTTCCTGGTGGTACTATTTTCAAAAGGAGAACGATGAATCCAATTGTGTGTATTTTACAAGCTAACATAATAATCTCCCTAACACCGTTCTGATGTATAAACAAACAAGTGTGGGTGCCCAAGGGGGAAACAACTGTGCATTTCAATATGAGGAGCAAAACGGGAACGACATCCTGTCTCTTCAACAAAGGGAGATTTCTACTTCATTTTGAGCAGCATTTAAGGGTTAGACTATAAAATCTTTTAAATAGCATTTTATTATGATAGAAAAAAATATATGTTCATTGTATAAAAACTTTAAATTGTTCAGGAAAGCATCAAGGGCAAAAATCACCCTTGACCCTTCCCCACAAAGGTAACAAACCAATTATTATTAATACTTGCAACGAGTAACTTGATTAGTGATAGAGTTAGTTTAGGGGGTAGGGGAGTAACATTTAAAGAAGAAATGCTTGAAGATGGTCCACATAACACTTAAAATCAAAATAATAATAATAATAGTTATATATATATATATAAAATATATATTAATTCCGTGGAGTAGGTATTCACCCCATCGTATAAATGAGAAATGTTTTTCTGAATGAATTTCTGCTGGCATCTTTATGAACTGTCCTATTTATAATGATACTGTTCCTGAGTGATTGGAGCAATAACCATAATTAATGATTAGCATTTAATGAGCCCTACACTTTGTCAAGCACTTATTTGATTTTTTGATTTTTTTTGTCAAGCACTTATTTTGATGTTGCCTCAAAAGCCAGGCAAAACCTCTCACGAATAACAAACTTGTTATGACTAAAAATTTAATCGTTAGGTCCAGATTAATTAGCAGGATATTATATTAAGATATTAGAAAAAATCCAGTGCCTTTGGCATGGAGCACCTGTTGAAATGGTAACTAGCGTAAAACAAAGGCTACCTCTGACTTTAGAACTGTTTTGCATCAGTTACACACACCAGGAGGGAGGCACCGGATTTTGGACCCAAGGGATGACGAATGGAGCAGCCACGTACATAATGGAGTCTAACCCTTTGAATAAATAAATATCTGCAAGTCCATACTGGTGCAAATAAAAACTTGAATAAGTAAATAAATGGGGAAGTAGCAACAGCTCTTTCTTACAGGTGAATTCCAGTTAACAATGGTATAAGGAACGAGGGAAATAGAAAATCAACATTAGGTGGATACAGACATAATAATCGTTGTAGGCAAGATCCGCCGATGGGTGTGAAAATTAGTGAGGAAACGTTTGAGAAGCAATAGGATAGTTGCATTGTCTCAAAATATCCCCCCCCCCTCCAATAATGACACTGCATAGTGGGGACCCCAACAGACAACCTTCCCCAGGGGACTGAGGGTGACCTCACCAAGGATCGGACAGACCCACATGAGGAACCCGGAGAGGGCACCTTGCACTAAGAAAGGTGCAACACCGCTTGGGTGGTTTTCCTGCTGAAAATGTGTAACCTCAACCTAATCATGAAAAAGCATCAGACAAACCCAAATCAAGAGGCATTCTATAGAGATAACTGACCAGTGCTCTTCAAGACTATGTTAAGGCCATGAAGGACAAAGATGACTGAGGAACTGTCCCAGAACCGTGGAGACTAAGGAGCCATGATAACTAGATGCAAGGTGGGATCCTGGAACAAAGAAGGGGCGTAGTGGGAAAACTGGTGAGACTTGAATAAGGTCTGTAATTTGTGTAGTAGCAACCTTTCAACGCTAATTTCCTGGATTTGATCACCATGGTTTGGAAGATGTTACAGGAACCTGGGTGATGGTATGCAGGAACTCTCAGCCCTATTATACAACTTCTCTGCAAGACTAAATTTATGTCAAAATAAAAAATATAAAGAAAAGAAACCATGGCAACAGAGAGAATGGTTTCCTCCCACTATGAGCACCAAATCACGAGTCCCACGGGTGGCTGCTTTCCGTGGCTGGCATGGATTTGTGATCAGTGATCTGGCTGAATCTCTCATGGGCAACTGGAACAGTCCCAGGAGAATCAAGGGCAAGATTTATTTAGTCTCATGAAAAATGGAAAGGTGCCAGTTATTAGTAATAAGAGAACTGGCTCTTGATCACCAAGACTGGCGTATGACTTGAACAGAAAGTCGAATTAAGGAATCTTCAAAGATATGCCAACACATTGACTAAAATGTGTTCATAATTTAAAATGGAAGGCATGCATGATGTTCTCAAGCTTGTGTTGAGATTGCTGGGGGGCAGCAAATAATACCCCTCTTTTCTTCTCCTGAATTCTGAACTAATTGACAAATAAGACAGTCAGTGACCAGGATACCAGTTAAAGTGGATTGGAGAAAAGAGTTTTTCCTTTACTTTCTAAGGGCTTTTTTCTTAATATACTCCCCCAGCCCCATCCAGTCACAGGCAGATCTGAGCCACCACAGCCCCTGAGAAGGCAGAAGAGCCCAATGACCAGATCTGGAGAGCCTGTTACCTCCAAAAGTCATGATGATCCAGAAACCCTCGGCTTCCCCCAAACACCCATCAGAGAAATTCCCCTCTTCCCTTGTGCTGACTGGAGTGAAGGAGAAGAGATTCCTTGCTCCTGGGCTAAGCTCAGAACGCTGGGGGGAGAAAAAGGGAGGATGATTTCCCTACAGCTTATATCTAAAAGTCTAGCAAAACTACATGAATTAAGGTTGCCACGGGCTGGGGGAGAGGGATGAATGCAGAGTTAGTGTTTGATGGGGACAGAGTTGCAGTTTTGCAAGATAAAAAGAGTTCTGTGGAGGGATGGTAGTAACATAACAATGTGAATGTACTTAATGCCACAGAACCATATACTTAAAAAATGGTTAAGATAGTAAATTTTATGTTATGTGTACTTTACCACAATTTTAAAAATTTTAAATTGAAAATGAAAAAAAAGGTACATGAATTAATAACATGGCCACAAATCAATTATGACTTTACTGTACCAGTACTATTCAAAAGCAAAATGAAATGCCATCACTATGTCTGGATTTATGCCTGCTCTGGAGAGAAGCAGAAAATGGTCTCAGAAACTTTCTTTTAATTATTCTTTCTCCAAGGACCACAGCATAGGGATGACCAGAAAAATATTTCTCTAAGCCTTTGTACTTGCTTCAGGAGTGAGTGAGTGAGAGGATGCCGTGAGTTTCCCAGTGATGAACAGGGAAGAAGTTGACATGGGGTCTTAGCAAAGATAAAGTCAGTGGAGACAGTGATTGTGGGGAAGTCATTCAGGATAGCGTTTTGTTCTACATCAAAGGCACAGATGATGGACCCTGATCAAGGTCGCATGGGGAGGTAGAGGGGGCACTGCGTCCCCTTCCCAAGATCCCATCTTGACTCCTCTGGATACAAAGTGGCTCTGAGACGGCTCCAGATGGAGACTGAACCCATGACCTCTCCGCATAAAGACATCATGACACCCACTACGCCATCTGGGGCTCATAAAACCACATTCTCTATCTTTTCTTGGCTCTCAGGCTAGTCAAAAGCTGAAGGGCAATATTTGGGACGGCTCTGGTTTATTCGTGGGCTTTAATTCAGAACACATTTCCACAAAGAGAGGCAGAACAAAGCACAATAGCACTAAAGTTCAATTTACATTCTCAGTCAGTGAAACAAAATGGAAATAAAAAACAGTTGTGCAAGAGTCATTTATAACTAAACTATGGCTCCAAAAGAGCCTTTCCTATAATGTCATGGAATAAAAGACATTTTTAAACCACCAGCAAGAAAAGCTTAAGTGACCAAAAAAGGAGAGGTGAAGGCTTTCTATTAAAAAAAAAAAAATTGAATGAAATTAGAGTACCCGTGGCAGCGTGCAATCTCTCTCTCCGAATTTGGCAGATACAAAGTCATTTCAGTATCTCCTGATTTAAAGTGTTTTCCTCCTGGTGATGTTGGTTTTGGTGCTGCTAGGCATTGGGAAGTCAGTGCTGTCACAGGAAATTCTGCAGGTTTCACTTCACAGTTTGGCGAGACTCCTCCAAGACCACAGCGCTTGTCTGCCATCACATCTCCGTGATTTCCAGGTACAAATTTGCCATAGTGAGTTATGTCTGGCTTGTTCTGCAAAAAAAATTTACCAAGTGCTAGCAGATGGCTGCAATTGCAACCACCACTGGCAGCTCCGCAGTTAAGAACCAGCACACAAAGCACGAGTGTTCTTACAGGATGGGAACCGTTCTAAGATTGCAGTGCTAAATAAAGGGGCTCCCTGAGTTAAATTTCAAACTTGATCTCCCACAGCTAGTCAGCAGCAGAACCAGAAGGAGACTCTTGACTCCACGTCTTGCACATCTTCTGCAAAGCTAAGAAATGAAAGTTCTTAGAAGAACACACACAAGCCCTCACAAGACTGGTCCATAAAGCCGCTCACAGCTCCTCGGGGTGCCAAGCTATCCTCACCACCAGGCCTTCATTTGTGCCGTATTTTCTCTGAAACGTTTCTGAGTCCCCGTGCTAGTTTGTCACTGTCTGTTTAGTGTTTCTTTTACAGGACCTTTCCCACATTATATTGTAACTATCTATTTATAGGCCTGTTTCCACAGTTGTACTGTAAACTTCCTGAGGATATGGGACATCCCTCAGTCATCCTTGTCTCCAGGGATTTCAGCCCAGTGCTTGGTACGTAGTCAGGGTCTTGTGAAATGTTTATGGAGTGGATTAATGCTCCATCCATACTAAATGCAGTAATTTTTCCAAGTTAGGTTTTTTTGTTTTCCTTTAATTTCTGTATGGATACCTACTAAAGAAATCTACCTAGAAGATACATTTCGATAGGGTAGGAAAGAGTTGGAGGGCAAACTTGTTTGTTAGCTCCTCCAGAACCCAATTCATAAAGTCAACTCCTTTGCTTGCCCCTAAGAGAGTTTAGAATGGCTTAATACTTGGATAAACAACAAGGTCCTACTATATAACATAGGGAACTATATTCAATATCCTGTGATAAACCATAACAGAAAAGAATATGAAAAAGAATATATATATCTATAAAACTGAGTCACTTTGCTGTACAGCAGTAGTTAACACAACACTGTAATTCAACTATACTTCAATAAAAAATTTAAAAAGAATGGCTTAATACTTGTTTCCCAGTCTCCCTTGCAGCTCAGTGTGCCATGGGAGCAGTTATGGCCAAAGATATGTCAGTGAAGGTGCCATGGGAGGCTTCCACTTCTTCTTGCACTGAAGGTCACCGCAGCCACCTCCAAACAGGGGGCAGCAAATGTGAATCTGAAATCCATCACACCAAGGATGGAGAAGCAGGGAGACAGAAAGATCCGGGATCTCAGGGTACATCACAGAGCAGCTGAACCTATATCGGCAACTGTTATCCCCAGACTTCCTGTTCTATAAGAAAAAGAAGCCTTTCTTTTTTTGAAGCCATATTTAGCCCAAAGGTGGCCTAATGTCTTTGAACATTTTTAATTCAACAAAAAATAGTGGAGCAATTGCTCCGAGCAGAGCACTGTGCTAGTTTGAGGGGAAAGACATAGTTTGACTAAGACAAAGCATCAAGGAAGAGGCTTTTTGGAATTTATAGCAAAGCCTATTTGAGAGTGTTGTCATGTTCCCAAGTCTTATAATATTTTGTTTTTTCTGCTATGACTCCCCAATATAAAGCTATGTATGTATTTTTTCTGAACAATTATAAAATAGGTTGTAGCTTTCATGACACTTTACCCCTGAATACTTCATAAGGAATCATTTCCAGATGTAATCGAATGCTCAGTCCATATTCAAATTTCCCCAGTTGTCCACCCCAAACATGTCCTATAGTTCAGCCGTCCCCAACCTTTTAGGCCCCAGGGACGGGTTCCGTGGAAGACAATTTTTCCACGGACAGTGGGTGGGGTTCAGGCGGTAACGCGAGTGATGGGGAGAAGCAGATGAAGCTTCTCTCACTTGCCAACCGCTCACCTCCTGCTGTGCAGCCTGGTTCCTAACTGGTTCCTGCTGTGGACCACTACCCGTCTGCGGCCCGGGGGTTGGGGACCTCTGCTCTAGTTGGTTTTTAGAACCACAATCCAAGCATTGCATTCTGTTTTTATCTAAACTAGCCCTCCCAACCCCTTATATCTGCATGATATTGGCTTGTTGGAGAGACCAGGCCAGTTGTCATGAAAAGCGGCTCACTTTAAGGATTTTTTCAGATTGTCTCCTGTTGGTGTTATTTTATTTTATTTTTTTACTTTTTTTTTTTTTTAGCTGCATTGGGTCTTCACTGCTGCGCGCAGGCTTTCTCTAGTTGTGGCGAGCAGAGACTACTCTTCGTTGTGGTGCACGGGCTTCTCATTGCGGTGGCTTCTCTTGTTGCAGAGCACGGGCTCTAGGTGCACGGGCTTCAGTAGTTGCAGCACGTGGGCTCAGTAGTTGTGGCTCATGGGCTCTAGAGCACAGGCTCAGTAGTTGTGGCGCATGGGCTTATTTGCCCTGCAGCATGTGGGATCTTCCCAGACCAGGGCTCGAACCTGTGTTCCCTGCATTGACAGGCAGATTCTCAACCACTGCACCACCAGGGAAGTCCCTGTTGGTGTCATTTTATTGTTGCTCTGTCCCTGTATTTCCTATAACTGGAGTTATGTCTAAAAGTTTGGTGAGATTTGAGTTAAAATGTTTTTAGCCAGAACACAATAGGAGAGACATGTGGATATTTCTCACAGTTTCTTCTCGTCACACAGATCCGTGTGCCACCTTCTACTCCCAGGCAAGCTTCTCAGCCATCGGTCTTGTGACTCCGCTCCTTGTCCAGAGCTGCACACTGTCACGGTGCTTGGTCTGATGCATCTTGCGGTCACCTCCATTCCTCTGTGTGTGCTGGGCTCTATACAAAGATCATTTTTCTCCTGTAGTCCATAGTCATAAGCACAGTGAACATGGCCCTTGTGTGTGGAAAGGATCTGGCACTTGCTTCTGATCAGTAAAATACAGCACTCGTGAAGGAAGGTCACTCCCCTAATTAGGTTGCATACAAGAGAAACTTCCATCTGGCCAGCAGATTCTCTCTCTTGCTGACTTTGATGAAGCAAACTGTCATGTTGGAGAAGTTGATGTGGCAAAGAACTGAGCACAGCCTCCACCAACCCCCAGCTAGGAATGAGCCCCTCAGTTAAATAGCCCTCAAGGACCTGAAGCCTGTCAAGAACAATGAGAGCCCGGAATTGATTCCTTCCCCATTTGAGTTTCAGATGAGACCCCAGCCCTGGCTAACACTTTGAGGGTAGCCTCAGGGGATACCCTGAGCCAGATCACTTAGCTAAGCTGCACAGGGATTCCCTACCCACAGAAACTATGAGATAATAAATGTATATTGTTTTAAACTGATACGTTTTGGAATAATATATTAAATAGCAATAGATAATGACTACAACCCACATACCACAATTCCATATTTCAAGCCAATTAGTCTTCAAGGACCAGCCTAAATACTTTAGTATCCTTAGTACCCTAATGTTCTGAGTCCCTATTGATCCTTCATTGTCAGAACCACACAATTCATGACTCAAACTACACCAGGACCATTAATACTATCCCTCCAACCGAGCCATATGTTCTTTGCAGGCAGGAGCCACATTTAAATGCTGCATTCTGAAGCATCATGCTGTATACATAAGAGGTACTCGCTGAACACTTCTTATTAACAACAGTAGCAATTATTATATTCAACAATCTGTTACAGTGTATACTCACTATAATCCTGGCTTACCAAATGTTGAGAGCTGTATCAGTAGCTATAATCAAACTTGTCTATAATAAAGAGAGATGTTTGGCCCTGGTAAAGAAAACATTGTTATTTGGGATTTCCTCTTAGTTTTTACTTCTTGGGGAAACAATACAAATGGAGTGAGTTAGTGACAACGATGTTTTCCAGATGTTCTCTAGATATGACAATAAAAATATAAACAAGAGCCTTTTCTTATTTTTTTCCTGAGGAAACTCTAATAATAGGTTCATTGTTAAACCAGTTGACCCTTCCCCACACTCACATTTTCCCCTTAGCTCGGTGTGCCAAGCACAGGAAGGACTTAAAGAAACCATGTGTTGGTAAAGGTACTTCAGGGTCCCCAGTTCAAGATGGGGTCCTAAGCATAGTATTTCTTCCCTTAGAAAGCCCATGAAATGGGAGAAAACTTATTTTAAATGACAAATCCATCAGCTTGTTGAAAAACAGCAAAAGGGCTTATCAGGGAATCAAACATTTTGCCTAATCGTAAAAAATTAGGTGGTAACAGAGATGTTTGTCCCAAAACTAAAGCTCCTAGTTCATTTCTCAAGGGTCTAAACAATGCAGAGATCTGACAGCATGGGTATTTTTCTCTTAGAGAAGCATGGGAGAGAATGAGGTAATTTTGGACTAACAGGAAATTGGAAGGAAAAATAAAGATATCTCACCCCAAGGGTAAGAAATATATGAACTTACACCACCCCCTGAATAAGAGCATCCATTGACAGTTATGCAGCTCCCTGCCATGCCTACCTTCTCCCCAGCACACCTTCAGGAAAGGGGACTGATGGGAAGTCCTTAAGGAAACACACAAGAAGGCTCACTTGGATGCCTTCTGTCATTAAAATACGTGGAACATCCATGAGAGAAGGACCAAGATGAGCAAACACAACAGACTTGGAAGAAAACAGAGACAATAAAGAGAGCAGTATGTGCTTGACAGTCTATTGTAAGTAAACAAGGCATCAACAACACTTCCATCTATGGTCTCCACATTGCAATAGAGCCAGGAACCACATTCCCAGAATCTCTTTCCTTGGTTGGTTCTGAGACAGTGTCTGCCCATGAAAGACACGTGCAAGAGATTAGGAGGACAGAAGACGAGAGACCATTATTTAGAGGTGGCAGTTATAATAGAACATGTGAACAGATGTTGAACTCAGAGCATCTCCCTGGATTGCCCTACAGAACTACCCATCTCACTTTTGTGGAGTGAAATTTGGTGGGAGCTTCCGAAGATTTATGAGAATTGCAGCAGCATCCTGGGAATCTCCTGAGAATCACCAGCTTCTGAGGAGCCAAGCTAAAATTTTTAATGGCTGCTTCACTTAGCTTTATCCCCCCACCTTTAAATAGTTATGTGAACCCCTAAATCTTTGTATTAAAAGCCTTAATACCTGGACAACATACATGACATTTTTTTTTTAATACCTGAGAAAACCCTGCCCAATGTGAATTGCAATCATGATCCTTAGATTCAAGTGCATATACTGCATCAATAAAACAAGAATGGGGGACTTCCTTGGTGACGCAGTGGTTAAGAATCCTCCCACCAATGCAGGGGACATAGGCTTGATCCCTGGTCTGGGAGAATCCCACATGCCGCAGAGCAACTAAGCCTGTGCGCCACAACTGCTGAACCTGTGCTCCAGAGCCCATGAGCGACAACTACTGAGCCCACATGCCGCAACTACTGAAGTCCGTGCACCTAGAGCCCGTGCTCTGCAACAAGAGAAGCCACCGCAATGAGAAGCCCGCCCACCACAATGAAGAGTAGCCCCCGCTCACCGCAACTAGAGAAAGCCCACATGCAGCAATGAAGACCCAGTGCAGACAAAAATAAATAAAATAAAATAAATAAATTTATTTTAAAAAAGCACAAAACAAGAATGAGCTGCTAGGAAAAAGGAACAACTAGGGCAAAAGTTGTTAGAACTTTAAAATTTTATATATTATATATATAAAATTGTGTAAATGTATGATTATTATAACTTGGGATTTCATCTGAAATTTCAAATTATTGATACAAAGTAGATAAAGATGGAATTATTTGTGGGCTATCAGGTAAAATCAAGGAAATTAGAGGTGAGAGAAAACTTGAGACATCAAAATATGTATATGTAAGTCAAACAAATTGGTTAGATTCTTTGAAGAAGAGAATAAAGTCAATAGGCAGATAAGGGACAATAAAAGAAATAATTAATGTAAGAATATTTCTTAGAGATGAACAAGTTTTGAAATTTAAAGAATCCACCAAGTACCAAACAGAAAAATTTACAAGACACACACCTAGGTACAATTTGGAGGAACTCCTAACATCAAGGATAAGGAGGAAATCCTAAAACTTTCAAAGAAGATAAACAGTTTATTTCATGAACAACAAGAATTAGACTGAGGTCTCTATCTAATGCTTTTTTTAACACCGGAAGATAAGGAAGCAGTGCTTTCCTTCTTAGGGGAAATTATTTTGAACTTAGATTCCTGTACACAGCCAAAATATCAATGAAATCTGAGCAGAGACAAGGACTATGTTGGACTTGGAAAGGTAAGCTTTTGATTGCAGGCAGCAGGAGCCCTGAGGTAAGGCAGCGGTCACATGGGGTTGCTTCAGGGCTTAATAATGGCTCTAGAGACCCTGTTCCTGTCTGTCCATCTCCCCATTCTACCATTTCTAGCATCCGCTTCATTCTAAGACTCGCTCCCATTAGGGTGTCAAGTTTCCTAATTTACATGCATCAGGAGAGAAAGAGTGGAAACTCTACTTCCTTCCCTTCAATCTGATGAAACTGACTCAAGCCGTGTGTGCCCTGCACAACATAACATGTGCTGATTATCTTAAATTAATCCACAAACTCAGTCATGTGGTTGAAGTGGGAGAGGGGTAAATACCTCAAAAGGGTTTTCTTGGAAAGAAAGAAGGAAAACGGGTACTGGATTGCCAAATAACAATACACTACACACTCTTGTATCCCTTCCAAAAAAATAATTTAAGGATATATTCCAATAAAATAGAAAAGACCTTCAGGAAAAAGGATGACACCTAAAGAAGAATGGTGAGCAAAGAAACGTAGAGATATATCTGATAGTTGTCAATGATATGGCTATAAAGTGGAACTCAGCTTTTGCATAAGCATTCCTTAAACATTAGAAGCAAACATTGTTTTTCTAAAATAAGGTAATCTGGAATCACAATTCCCAATTATTTCAGCAAAATACAGGAGAAAGAAGCAGTTAAAAGACAAAGTCAACAAAAACACCAGAGAGTTTGTCTTGAAAGGTAGGAGAGTAACATAAACATATTTATTCTCAAAATTATAAAATATATATATATATATTTGTCCAAGTGGTAGTGGTGAAATTATGAATATAGAAAAATAACAGATTCTTTCTCATTAACCATTAGGGAAAAGCATGATAAAACAACAAGCAAAAACAATTTCTTTTCTTTTCTTTTTTATTTTTGGCTGCGTTGGGTCTTCATTGCTGTGTGCGGGCTTCAGTAGTTGTGGCGTGTGGGCTCAGTATTTGTGGCTCAAGGGCTCTAGAGCACAGGCTCAGTAGTTGTGGCGCACTGGCTTAGTTGCTCTGCAGCATGTGGGATCTTCCCGGACCAGGGATTGAACCCGTGTCCCCTGCATTGGCAGGAAGATTCTTAACCACTGCACCACCAGGGAAGTCCATCCATCATTTTGGTAAACACTTGTTTTTATAAACTTGAGTTTTGGTAGGGACAAAGGGAAATATACTCTTGTAGAAGTATAAATGTATAAGCCGTCTGGAAGGGGATTTACTAATATCTCTCAAACATTCAAACACATATACACTTTTAACAAGCAATTCCCCTTCTAAGGAACTTTAAGAAATATTTGCACTTGTTTATACAAATAAATGTTGACAATGATCCATGGAATATTACCTAAAATTAAAAAAATGACCTATAAGCCCTCTAATAAAGGAACGACTGAATTGTTGAATATCCATACCACAGAATCTTCTGCAATAGTTTGAAGCAGAGTTTGGTTAAGTTTTCTCTGTAAAGGGACAGATAGTAAATGTTGTAGGTTTTGGGTGCTTTATGGTCTCTTCTTCAACTGCTCAGTTCTGCCACTGGAATGCAAAAGCAGCCTTAGGCAATACTAAAATGAATGAGCAAGGCAGTGCTTCAGTAAAACCTCATTTATACAAAGAAGCAACGGGTCGGATTTGACCACAGATTGCCTGCCATTCATTTAAAGGGTTTCATTTGATCTAATGTACTGATAAGAAAATGTTTCTATCATGCATTAGTTTAGAGAATCAAGTTGGAAAACAATGTACTATATGGTGCAATTTTGAAAATTACATGTGCATTTACATATACAGTCAATTCTCATTATTCGTGACAGTCGTGTTCTATAAAGTGACTTCCTACAGTGAATTATCCAATACTGAACCATTTGCTCCTATGGGAAATACAAAGTTAGGTTTCTGTGAGCTGCTGGTCACAATATTTTCACCAACTGCTTAATATATACATAACCTTGTTTTATGTGTGTTTCTACTTAAGGACACCTTATTTACATAATACATATTGTTGATTCATGAACATTGAACTCACAGCCAGCAGCACTGTATCTCATGGGTAGAGGAAGCTTATCTGACACATGATTTCTCCATAAGACACATCACAGCCTTCCTGTGCTTAGGACACCAGGTAGCACTTCAACACCACGCTGAAATAACCACCAAATGCACAAAAATGAGAAAAATATGCTGAGTGGACCACGAAAAGGACACTTCTGTACAGCGTGAGCTGAAACAAGATGACAGAATGTCACGTTGTCGACCTCAGCTGAGAACATGGATTCAGGTAACTCACATTTTTGCAGTTCCTTGAATGTGCAAAAATGACCTTGAAAGTACCACGAGTATTGATTTTGAGGTTACAAATAAAATTTAGTGAGTAGATAAATTTGTATATACAGAATCCATGAATAATGAGGACTGACTGTATATGTTTGCAAACATAGAGGAAAATATTTTAGACAAAAACACTAGAAATAAAAGGTTTACTTCTGGGAAAGAAAGGCGAATTGGGAAACACAGAGGGAGTTACCATTTTTCTCGTCAGCAGTTCTCAAGTGTTTTAATTTTTCATGAGTCCATATTACTTCTGTGGTATTCAAAATGACTTAAGGATTTTTAAAAAGTAATTGAGAATATGGCTTGCTGATCAAAATATTTGAAAGGTAGCCTAGAAATTAATTTGAAAATTTTAGCAAGTACCCAAAAGTCTGTCAACTGATGCATGGGTAAACAAAATGTGGTGTATTCATTGAATGGAAATGTATTCAACAATAGAAAGAAGTGAAGTACTGATATATGCTCATATATGGACCTTGAAAATATTTTGCTGAGCAAAAGAAGCTAGTCATAAAGACCATATATTGTATTCCATTTATTTAAAATTCTAGAATAGACAATTCCATGGAGATAGAAAGTAGATTAACAACTGCCTAAGGCTGGGAGGTTTCAGGAAAAATGGGGCTGGGAAATCTTTCTTTTAGGGGAGACAAATGTTTTAAAATTATATTGTGATGATAATACATTCATAACTCTGAATAAACTAAAAATCACTGAGTTATACACTATAAATGGCTGAATTGTATGGTGTGCAAATTATATCCTAATAAAGCTATTTTAAAAAATATTTCAGTGAGAGACTTCCCTGGTGGCGCAGTGGTTAAGAATCTGCCTGCCAATGCAAGGGACACAGGTTGGATCCCTGGTCGGGGAAGATACCACATGCCACAGAGCAGCTAGGCCCGTGTGCCACAACTGCTGAGCCTGTGTGTTGCAACTACTGAAGCCCATGCACCTAGAGCCCGTGCTCCGCAACATCTAGCCACCGCAATGAGAAGCCCACGCACTGCAACGAAGAGTAGCCCCCGCTCGCCACAACTAGAGAAAGCCCGTGTGCAACAACGAAGACCCAACGCAGCCAAAAATAAAATTAATTAATTAGTTAATTTAAAAAAATTTCAGTGAGTTATTTCCCTCCAGCTCAAATTTAACTTCTTGCATATTTACCTCAGATGACTCTGTGTTCTTTTCTCTGATTTTGTCTTCCTTTGTATCCATCGAATTAAAAGAGAGGATTTCAAAGACTCTTAAAAGTCACATGCTGGAAAGAAAGAGTTGTTCGCTTTCCATGATAGCAGTGTTTAAAGTCATCTTTATTTTCTACTTTTTACCCTTTTGTTTTGATAATACAAGTTTTTTACAGTGAGCATTTATTACTTTAAATACATTTATATTTTTCTTACAAGACTTTCCTATGGCAACTGTTTTGTATTTAACTTCAATTTCCAAATAAAAAATTTGAATTTTTTTTGAAATTTGTTTCTTTTTTTTTCTGATTTGTCACTCTGGAATTAAAGAAAAATGTTTCTGGGTGCTTCCCATAATATGCTTTCATGCTCCAAGAGTGAGTCATCATATTTCTGAATGGAGCAAAGACAATAAAGATACAAGTTTAATCTTCTGATGAAGCGCCCTGGCACTGTGATTCAGTAGTTACCTTCAAGTGGGTTTTGAAGGTCTAAACTCAGTCAAGGCCACTAAGCTCCATTATTTACTAAAGAGGGTGGGATCTACCCTTGGTATTTGTAGGAGACCAACAATAATGGTCCCCAATGAATCATGCCTCTTCATGTCCAGTGCCCTCTGCTGAGTGACAGTGATACTCTCTCCTTATAAGTGTGGAATCTGTTTCTCCACCCCCTGAATCTGATTTGCTCTGACCAGCTGATGGTGGCAGAAGTGACAGAGTGCCATATCCAGAGGCAAGGGGCCTTGAAGCTCTCTCCTTTTCCTGGTAGAACCAAGAGGCCACCCATTCTAGCCTGTATTGGATGGAGGAGAACTGAGGTGCCCCAGCCCATAGCTAGCACCTAGGAGTAAGACCATCTGGGACCCACCTGTCCAGGTTACCCAGGAGAAACCACCAGAGGACCCACCCAGCCCATCCACAGAATCATGAAAAACAAACCATTGCTGTTTTAAGCTATTAAGCCATTTGGGGGTGATGTGTTTTACAGCAATAAATACTTGATCCAGTAATTGAGAACTTAAAAGGAGTGAATATTGGCCCTAAGGGAGGAACGGGAGTACAGAAGACCAGGGAACTGCTAGTGTGAGAGGTGGTGGAGTTCTGAGCCTGGCAGGGTATCAGTCTCGGGAAGTGCAAATCTCAGTGCATGGGCAAGACATGCATCCTGCCATGGCCCAAGGCTAGGGGACCATCCCAGCACTGCAGCCTCACACACACTTTCCACTTACTCATCTTCTGTTAACTGGATGAATTGGACCAAAGCAGATATACTATGGACGTGTCATCTGGAATTTCCCATCAAATCACCTAAATGCAACTGAGCAACATTCTTGGATATGAAAGACTAAACCCTGTAGCACAATCGTGGATTCACCTTGGAGGACCCTCAGACACCTAATGGGTGGGGGCTAGTTTTGTTGCCTTGTGTTGTCACCAACCAGTGTATGGGGAGCTCCAGGGCCGCCTCTGAGTGCACAGTCTAGAGCCCATTTGAGTCCTCAAGGATGGAGAACGTGAATGACGAACACTCTTCTGAAATCATTTTAGCCTTCTTTCCATTATATATTGAGCAAACATTTAAAATTTCCTTGCTTCCTACTTTATCTAATCCTCTCTTACCTGGAACTTACTTTAACTGTCATGCCACTTACTACACTATGTGTATTATTTATTAGGGCTGCTGTGATAGTTTTATGTGTTGACTTGTCTAGGCCACAGTACCTGGTTTTTGATCAAACACCAGTCTAGATATTGTTGTGAAGGTATTTTTTAGTTGTGATTAATATTGTAATCAGTAGACTTTGAATAAAGCAGATTATGCTTCATAATGTAGTGGGCCTCATCCAATCAGTTGAAGGCCTTAAGAAAGAAAGACTGAGATCCCTTGAGAAAAAAGGAATTCTTCCTCCAGACTGCCTTCAGACTCAAGTCTTCAATTCTTGCCTGTGTCTCCAATAGATACATATGTCCTATTGGTTCTCTTTCTCTGGAGAACGCTAATACAACTGCTGCAACATAGAACCACAGGTTTCAAGAAGAGAAATTTATTGTCTCACAGTTCTGGAAGTCAGAAGTCTTCCAGAGATCGAGGTGTTAGCAGGTTTGGCTCCTTTTGAGTTTGTGAGGGAGATCTGTTCTAGGCTGCTGACCTAGCTCCTGGTGTTTTGCTGGCAATCTGTGGCATTCCTCGGCTTGTAGATGCATCACCCTGATCCCTGTCTTCATGTTTACGTGGGGTCTCCCTATGGGGTGCCTGTCCCCAAATTTCTCCTTTTCAGAGAAGACACCAGTCCTGATGACCTCATTTTAATTTGAATGTCTCTTTAAAGACGCTGTTTTCACATATAGCCACATTCTGAGGTACTAGGGGTTAGAACTTCAACATATGAATTTTGGGGGACACAGTGAAATACAGGGCCATTATTTATAAATTACCTCCACTTTCCTCCTACAATCTTTAACTTTCCATAATTTTATTCATCCTCCCTACCTTCAGTGGGCATTTAGAATTTGTTTCCCCAACAAGCACCACCCATGCTTAATGATATCCTTTTGAAGAAATACTTCTGCCCTATTGTGTGCTGGCAAAGGCGCATCCAAATGCACCTCTGCCACTGTAAAAGCCAGAGACAGCTTCTCACTATGACTGATGCCAGTACAACCTGAAAGAGAGACCTGTGCACTAAGTACACCAACTGGACACCCTCTCCCAGAGCTCAAGACACAATGACAGAAGGAGTGATTGGAGGTTATATATTTCAGCAGGGTCATACTCATCAGACTGACTCTATTCTAGAACTAAGGTAATGAGTGGGTCCTAGGGCATACATAACCCCATTGGTTTCCAATGATTTCCAGGCTCCCGTTTATTTCTTGATATTCTTCCATACAAATTCCTCTTTGCTTAAGGAAACTTGAGTTTATTTCTGTTCCTTACAAAAAATCATCCCTAAGTAACACATTAATTAGTACAAGTTGTGGGGTAAATGTATATGGCAGATTAAAGATAGCCACAAATTCTTTGATACTTTTCCCATAGAAGTGGGTGTCTTTCTCCTCCCTTTGGATCTGGGCTGGTCTGTGACTGCTTTGACCAATGGAGTATGGCAGATATGAAGCTATGCCAGTTCTAGACATAGCCTTTAAGACCAATACCCAATATCTTGCCCTCTTGGAGCCCTGAGCTGCCATGTAAGAAGCCTGACTAGCCTAAGGCCATCATGCTACGAGAAGCCCAAACTGTGAGAAGACTCACTGGAGAGTAAAACACCATGTGAAGAGAGAGAAAGGCCAAGAAAAGGCCAGTGAGCACTGAAACACATTGAGTAAAGAAGCCATCTGGAAGGAAATGCCCCAGCCCAAGGGACCCTGGTTGACCCTATGTAGCTCAGAGATTGACTCTCCCGTTGAGCTCTTACAAAATTTGTGACCCACAATATCACGAGCAAAATGAAATCCTTGTTTTAAAACCAAGAATTGTTTTTAAATTGTTGTTTAAAAACAAGTGGTTGTTTTAAGCCACTAAGTTTTGGGGTAGTTTGTTATGTTGCAGTAAGTAACTGGAAGAAAGTAACAGATCCTCAGGAAAAGATGGCATGATGCCCTATGGGATGACCATGATGCCCTATGGGATTAAAATAGCCAGTGATATTCTGTAGCAAAACTTGCATTCCTAGGATAAACTCCACTTGGCCATGATGTATTATCCTTTTGACATCTATAGAATTTGGTCTACTAAAATATTACTTAGACTGTTTTACACTGAGTTCTTGAGAGATATTAGTCTACAGTTTTGTGTTTTTGTAATGTCTTTGTATTATTTTGGTATTCAGGGTAATGCTGGCCTCATAAATTAGGCTGAGAAATATTTCCTCCTTTTCAATTTTATGGAAGACTATATATTGAATTGTTGTTATTTCTTCTTTAAACAGTTTTTAGAATTCACCAATAAAATCATCTAGGTCTGGCTTTTTCTATGGGAGGAAGTTTTTAACTATAATTTCAATTTCTTTAATAGATATAGGGTTATTTAGTTTATTTATTTCTTTCAGAATGAGCTTTGGTAATTTGTGCCTCTTGAGGAATTAGCCTGTTATATCTAAGTTGTTGAAATTATTGGCATAAAGTTGTTAAAATATCCTTTATTATCCTTTTAATGTCTGTATAATCTGTAATGATGTCACATTGTGTCACTCTAGCTATTCATAAATGTTATTGATCTTCTCAAAGACTTGGTTTTATCAATTTTCTGTTGTCTGTTTCATTTAATTCCTCTCAGATCTTTATTAATTCCTTCCTTCTACTTACTTTTGGTTTAATTTGCTCTCTAATTTCTAGTTTCTTGTGGTAGAAGTTGAGGTTATTGATTTAAGACCTTTTTTCTTTTCTAATATATGCATTTATGCTATTGATTTCCCTCTAGTATTGCTTCAGCTACATCCTCACAGATTTTGATATGTGGTGTTTTCATTTGCATTCAATTAAAAATATCTTATTTCTCTTTTTATTTCTTCTCCATCCCATGGGTCATTTAGAAGTGTGTTATTTAGTCTCGAAATATTTGGGGGATTTTCCAGAGACCTTTCTGTTATTGATTTCTAATTAATCCATTGTGGTCAGAGACCACCCCTTGTATGGCTTGAATCATTTTAAAGTTATTGAGACTTGTTTTATGGTACAGAATGTAGTCTATCTATCTTCAAAATTTTGATATTGCGTGGAGTATTCTATAAATATCATAGTGTAGTTCAAATCTTCAATGTCCTTACTGATTTTCTGCCTACGTCATCTATCAGTTATTGAAAGAGTGGTGTTGAAACCTCTGACTATAATTATCAATTTGGCTTTTTCTCCTTTCAGCTTTTATAGCAATTATTTTGGAACTTTGTTATTAGGTTCATAAAGGTTTACACTCTAGGACTGTGAGCATTTTCATATCCTCTTGATAAACTCACCCTTTTATTATTATGAAATAATCTTCTTTACCCTTGGTAATATTCTTCACTCTGAAATTTGCTTTGTTGGATATTAATATAGCCATTCCAGCTTTCTTTTGACTAGTGTTACCATGGTATATCTTTCTCCATTTTTTTACTCTTCACCTAATTGTGTCTTTTTATTTAAAGTGCATTTCTTATAAGCAGCATATAGCAGGGTCTTGCTTTTTCAATTCCATCTGATTATCTCTGACTTTTAATTATGGTGTTTAGTGATTTATACTTAATGTGATTATTAAATTGATTACATTGAAGTCAGTCATCTTGCTCTTTGTTTTCCATTTGTCCTATCTGCTCTTTATTCCTTTTTTCTCTGTTTTTCTGGCTTCCTTAGGATTGAGTGTTTTATGGTTCTATCTCTTTTATTGGCTATTAAGCTGCAACTCTTTGTTTTGTTAGTTTAGTGGTTGCTTTAGAGCTCATAGTATAAATCTTTAATTCAACACAACCTCCTTACAAGTGATATTACACCACTTTATGTATAGTAAGAGAACCTTATAATACTATACTTCCATTTTCTCTTTCTTCTATTATTCTGTTTATTCTTTATTCTATTGTTGTCATACATTTTACTTCTACATATTTTATAAACCCCACAAACTGTTCTGTCACGTAGTCTTAGAGCCTAGATTGTCTGATCCAAAGTCCATTTTTTTAATCTATATGCTAAGCACCTTGACAGAACAAAACAAGAAAACAAATGAAAAACAAATAAACAAAAATCCTCTGCTCAAATTTGGGCTTTGACAGACCTCAGCTAGGAAAGGTTATGCTGATTAAATGTAAGGCAGATCCTGGGTAAAATGTAACACAATCAGGAAATTCAACTGTATGTTAGTAGAGAGTGTTCATAGTTTGAACAATGCATGTTCGTTTAGGCCTCAAAAAGTTCTAAAGTAGCTGTTGGGATAAAATTGATAGCTTTACAGGGTAATGTTACTATAAACTATTTTTTCATGTGGAAAATAAAATACATAATGTAACAAACAGCTTTGAGTTCTATAATGAGTAATAATTGCTTACACATATGCTGCTTCTGGTATACTAGGCACCATTCTCAGTGCTGTATGTATATTAATTTATTTAAACTTATTTCATTGTAAAGTAGTCTATTTACATCAGGGCAGTGAGAATTGCTATATATGGCAATTCAGAAAATGTTTAACTTGAGAGTGTAATCAATTTTGAGGATGGTATGCATCCTGTTATATTACTTCGCTACATTGGTTAGATCATGATTTACCAAAACGGATTGAGTTTCCATCCCATGTGAATACTAAATTTCTTTCTCTCCTTAAAAAGAAAAACACTTTGCATTTTATTATTTCAGCACGTTTTCAATCTTATTGTTTCAACTAGTACCAATAAATTTTAGTTCTTACTGTTCATATCATTTTTATGATATGGCATCAGACTCTCAAATAAATACTGACAGGAGCAGGGTTGGAATTCATGGCATAATACATTGTTTGTATAATCTATACCTCCTAAGAGATGAATAAATCATACATTCTTGTGTAACAGGATAGAAGGAGCTCCCATGTGCTCCAAAGAAGGAACTCTGAGCACATCCGTGGAATGTCAGAGCCCCGGTTCAGGAGGAAAAGACCACTTGAGGTGGCAGTCCCATGTCTGTGGGCACAGATGCCAAAGGAAAGTGGTGACATATCACCCCAAAAGGTGAGATGGGACCAAGGAGCAGACCAATAAAGCCATCCCACCATCAAGGTTACTGTGCTCTCTGCATGGATCTGAGAACTCGTCTCCCTCCTCATCATCAGGATGAAGTAAGCTACACCCATGCTCCCAGACGATGTCTTATGGAAGCGAAGAGGTGAAATCTGAAAAACACCCATTTGGATCAGCTCATGTGGCGAGTTGAATACACACTCAATGAGTTAAATGTATAGTGTTATAGACAGTGATACATGCTAAAGATTAAAAATAGAGCAGCCAAGGGAGACTGGAATGGTCAGCTTTGGGGACAGAGTGGTCAGGGAGGGCACCAGTGAGAAGATGACATTTGAGTAGAACCTGGAGGAGGTGAAGCAGCATGCCATGCAGTCTGTTAGAGAAGTGCATTCCTGGCAGCAGCAGTGGCAGTGGGCCTAGCCTGTTGAAAAATACTAAGGAAGCTGGTGAGGAAGCAGTGAGTGAATAAGGGCCAGGGAGGGCCATAGGAGCAGAGGATACCATGTGAGATGGAAATGGAACAGCTTGGAGGAGAGTTAAAATTTCTAGTCTTTTTCAGAAGAACAGGCTACTTGCTAACTTCAGACTTTAAGTGTGTATATTTGTTGGGAGTAATCAATAAAAATAGAAATATACTGGATAACTATCAAGAAAGTAAAGTTAGCAAAAAATATATTTTTAATTCAACAGGAGTCAAAAAGGGTAAACAATAGAAATAAAGAGAAAGCATAATAAATTGGAAGCTAAAAATAAGTTGTTAAAAATAAGTTCTGATATATATGGTATATGATATATATATACCATATATATATAAATTTTATCTGAAGAGTTGGAAAGAATTAGATTAGATAATAAAAATATAACAATATGCTCCATAAAAGGCACACGTTAAATATGAAAGGGAGGGCACCAAAAGGACACTTCAAGCAAAACACATAGATTGAAAATGGACTTGAGGACATGGGGAGTGGGAAGAGTAAGCTGGGACGAAGTGAGAGAGTGGCATGGACATATATACACTACCAAACGTAAAATAGGGAAGCAGCCGCATAGCACAGGGAGATCAGCTCGGTGCTTTGTGACCACCTAGAGGGGTGGGATAGGGAGGGTGGGAGGGAGACGCAAGAAGGAGAGGATATGGGGATATATGTATATGTATAGCTGATTCACTTTGTTATACAGCAGAAACTAACACACCAAAAAAAAAAGAAAGAAAGAAAATAAGTGAACACAAAAGCATTACAAGGCAAATATTGTACTATAAAAACAAAGCTACTATAGCAATATTAATATTCTGTAAGACACAATTTAAGTCATGGAGCATAAAAAAGGACAAGAGGGGCCATTTTATACTGTGATCAATTAGGATTTCACATGTGGCAGTAACAAAACCCAACAATGGCTACTTCAACAAAGAGAGTTTATTTTGACAATATAATTAATTCATTACCAGGCAAGCCAGACCTGCCTCAGGGTCTCATGCTGTCAGCAATCTCCTGGCTTCTTTCTTTCTCTATGTTCTGTCATTCTCATGGTTTCCTAATGGTACTAAAATGACTCCTTTACCTCCTCTGTTTCAGAGAGGAGGAAGAAAAAGGAAATGCCAAGAAAGAGTGGTACCTATATCAGAAGTTATACCCATGGCTACTCCTAAATAGAAGGGAAATCAGCAAATGCAAATAATTAGCTGAGTATATTGTTACTCAAACCAAAATTGGGGTGTTGTTGCTAAGGAATAAGGTAAGAACACGTATGACGTAGGCCACAACCAGTGTTTATTATACACAGTGACAAAACAAACTGTAGTCTAACTACATAAAATTATCAGAAACTTCTGTGTACCTAACAACATCACTGAGAAATACAAAAGGCAAAACATAATTACAGAGACAAATTTACAAAATCACAATCATAGTATAAACAAGCCTCTTTCAGACACTGATAAATCAAGCAGACAAAAAATAAGTAAGAATAAAGAAATGTCATCAAAAAGTCTACACATAGGGAGTTCCCTGGTGGCCTAGTGGTTAGGGTTCTGGGTTTTCACTGCGTGGCCCAGGTTCGATCCCTGGTTGGGGAACTGAGATCCCGCAAGCCATGTAATGTGGCCAAATAAATAAATAAATAAAAGTCTATAAATAACAAATGTTGGCAAGGATGTGGAGAAAAGGGAAGCCTTATACACTCCTGGTGGGAATGTAAATTGGTGCAGCCACTATGGAAAACACTACAGAGGTTCCTCAAAAAAACAAGAATAGAACTACCATATGATCCAGCAATGCTACTCCTGGGTATATATCTGAAAAAATTGAAAACGCTAATTTAAAAAGATACATGCACCCCAGTGTTCACAGCAGCATTATTTACAATACCCAAGATATGGAAGCAACCCAAGTGTCCATTAATAGATAATGGATGAAGATGTGGTATATACACACACACACACACACACACACACACACACACACACACACACGGACTATTACTCAGCCATAAAAAAGAATGAAATTCTGCTATTTGCAACAATGTGGATAGTCCTTGAGGGCATTACGCTTAGTGAAATAAGTCAGACAGAGAAAGACAAACACTGTATGCTATCACTTATATGTGAAATCTAAAAAATAAAAACATGAATGTGTATAACAAAACAGAAACAGACTCACAGATATAGAAAACAAACTAGTGGATACCAGTGGGGAAAGGGAAGAGGGAAGGGAAAAGATGGGGTAGGGAATTAAAAGATACAATCTACTATGTATAAAATAAATAAGCAACAAATATACATTGTAGAGCACAGGGAAATATAGCCATTATTTTGTAATAACTTTAAATGGAGCATAATCTATAAAAATATGGAATCACTATGCTGTACACCTGAAACTAATATAATATGGTAAATAAACTACTCGGCAATTTAAAAATAAGCAAAATAAAAAGAATAAAGAAGATTTAAATCAGTGCTACTCAAAGTTTGGTCTGTGTACCACTGTGCTACAAAGTTAGGAACTTATGCCAGAATGTACATCAATTATGCCACTAAGCACACTGTTCAGTTCAGCTAATAGCTTTTTTTTTAAATAGTAAGAGTTTCTCGTTGAAGAAAGATTTTTACATTGGTTTACTTTCTAGCATAAGCTCCTTATCTTGTCATAGACCTGATAATGTGTTCACAGACCAGCTATTTTTTGAGTAACATTGATTTAACTCTTTTTTTATCCCCACATAAAGATTTGTTTTCTGACCAGCTACTCTACTTTGATTAATACTGGTTTAAATAATATCTTAACAAGGTTGAACCTAACAACAGATGATAATTACTTTTTCCTAAGAGTTACTGTGTGCCAACAACTCAACCCTGACAGAAACCTGAGGGCATGTGAATAGAAGAGCCAGATTTGAACCCAGGCAAATCTAGACGACATTGCTGTTCATCGCTCTGCCTCTATGGCCAGCACAGTGGGTCGGTTCTGTGGTGGTTAGCCTAAGTCACAGTGCTAGTCTCATCCTCCACGCAAACAGTGCAGTGTGACACACTTCATCTGCCAGTGTGTGCACAAAATCTGTGCTGGTGCAATTTTCATCGCATGGAGAATGGTTGATAAGTTATAAGTTTGAAACTTGCACTTCAATCTTACCTCTTACTAGTTTCATTGACTAAAGTCAAGTCCATTTATGAGGTTTATTTTCAGAAATTCCTGACCCTAGGGTGGAGGAACAAAGATGTTCAATTCTTGTGCTTGAGGGGCTCAAGGCAAAGGCTTGGGTGAGGTCTCATTCTCTGTTGTTCGTCTTTGGGGCACACTGAGGAGTGTAGAAAAGACAGAGCCTTGTTCCACAAATCTTATCTGTGCTCAATGTTGTACTTTCAGTTTTCTGTGAATTGAGGGTAGACATCATTGTGAGGGAAATAAGGAAACACTTGGAATCATGGATACGACTTACCCGTGACTTTTACCCCAATCTCATTTCTTCTTCCCCACAGACAGGCACTGTTAACAGCTTCAATTGTATCCTTCAAGTCCTTATAATATGCAATTATATAGTACAGATTGGGTATGGGATTATTGTTTTATTATTATTATTTTACAAAAAATCCTATGTTGCTTGTATTGTTCTGTGACTTGCTTTTTTCTCTTAACATGTCGTGAAAGTCTATCTGTCAGTGTATGTAGCTCTATCTCATTGTGTTAAACTGCAGTTCAATATTGTGGGAAATATACATATGTATATGTTCATTTAGAATTTCCCTATTTATAGATATTTAGGTGATTTCTAATTTTTTGCTATGACAAATAATGCTATAGGTATTAGTGCCTAGTCTCCAAAGATGGCTCCCAATAAAGTACACCTCCAGGTTTTCATGTCCTTACAAAGTCCCCTCCCACACTGAATCTGACATTGTGACTTACTGTAGCCAATAGAATGCAGGGGAATTGGTGCTGTAATAGCTCTAGGACTAAGCCTTAGGAAAGACTGGCAGCTTTCACTTCTGTGGTCTTTGGAGCTGGCCGCAGTGTAAGAGATCCAATACCCTTCTGAAGAGAGAGAGGCCATCCCACAGAGGCCTTGGAGAAGGACATACCCCACACTTCCCCTGGAGACAGAGGCCAAGTGGAAGAACACAAAGGTGCCAGACATGTAAGTGAAGAAGCCATCTTGGATGTTTAATCCAGTTGAGCCTTCAGTGTCCTACACCCCAATGGAAAATCGTCCAGCTGAGCTCAGTCAGACCCATAGAACCTTGAGGGCTAATCATGAATTGTTGTTTTAAGCTATTAAGTGTTGGGGTTTATTAAGTGTTTTAAGCTATTAAGTGTTTAAGCTATCTATGTGGCAAGAGATAAGTGAAATTCTGCAATAAACAGTACAACTCCTCTCCTTAACTCTGTATACAGAGAACTAAATGGCTAGGTCATAAGGCACGCACATCAAATTTTAATGAATCCTGCTGAGTTCCCCTTCAAAATGGCTGTATACCACAATGATTGGGGGTATCGCTTTCTCCTAAAGTGCTTGCCAGATCAAAAATGAGATTTTACTTCATTTTGCATTTCTCTGATTACTAGTCAGTTAAATATTTGTTTTTCTTTGTGTACTGGCCATATATGTTGACTTTTCTGTTGACTGCCTGTTATAGGAGAGACCAACAGGATTGTCTGCAGTGCTTCTCTCCCAATTACCCTTCCAGGGTGATTCTCTGCCTCAACTTCCCAGGGTTTCCAGGTACTATTGACACTGGTATGCAACTCCAGCTGACAGACAAGGTATTTATCTTCCTGCCTTGGCAAAGCCACTCTCATGTCCACAAGAGCCCCATTGTCATACATTCAGGTGGGTATCCCTGATGCCCTCCCAAAGTCTCAGTGAAAAAGGAGAATGGCTGTGTGCCATTCTGGGATGATGAGAGACTGGACATTGTGTACATCATCCTGCTACTGGCCTTCTGAACTGTGAGGGAATCATGACCCTCAGCTCCTGTTCTGGCCACAACACCCCATCAGCTCACATTTGAGGACTGCCTAATCCCAGAGAGAGCCACCACATCTTGCAGCACTGAAGTACCAGGGTGGTTTCATTTGCATCTCTGTTAGACCTGTAACACCTTGTGGGAGGGGTTGCAGAGTACCCACCACATCTAGCACCAGTGTACCAGGATTTCCTAAGTATGAAAACACTGCTCCCTCCAAGGGGCTGCACGCTGCTGCTCTACTCGCCTAAAGTTGGAAGATCAAGTCTTTCCTGGAAGCTCTGAATCTCGCTCTGATGACAGCCCTTGGAGTGGATCCAGTTCTGGTCCTCCTACCCCCCTCCCAGAAAGCAAGAGCATTCACATGGATGAAGCAATCGCTGAACTAGCACTCACTCCCTCATGGAGGAGAAGGCACTGTGGTCTTCTTCCTCTAACACAGGAAATGTGTGTGTGTGTGTGTGTATTTCATCTAGTTTAGATACTTTTTTTTTAAATTAATTAATTAATTTATTTATGGCTGTGTTGGGTCTTCGTTTCTGTGCGAGGACTTTCTCTAGTTGCGCCAAGCGGGGCGCCACTCTTCATCGTGGTGCGCGGGCCTCTCACTATCGCGGCCTCTCTCGTTGCGGAGCACAGGCTCGAGACGCGCAGGCTCAGTAATTGTGGTGCACGGGCCCAGTCGCTCCGCGCATGCGGGATCTTCCCAGACCAGGGCTCGAACCCGTGTCCCCTGCATTGGCAGGCAGATTCTCAACCACTGCGCCACCAGGGAAGCCCTAGTTTAGATACTTTTATATTGGACAATCTTGGGTTGTGTTTAATACTTTTATAATTAATAGTAAGTAATTTGAAAGGACTACGTCTGGGCTGCACCCATGTATTACATTATATTAGCGTCCTGGGACTGCTGCAACAAACCACCAGGGCAGGGAGGCTCAAACAAGAATTTATTGTCTCATAGTTCTGGAGGCCGAAGTCTAAGATCAAGGTGTCAGCCGGACCAGGATCCCTCTGAAGGCCTCACTCCAGCTTCCTTGGCTGTGGCAACATAACTTCAATCTCCCCAGTATGTCTTCCCTCTCTACGTGTCTGTCCCTGTGTCCAAATTTCCCCTTTTTAGAAGGACACTGTCATACTGTATTAGGGCCCACCCTGATGACCTCTTCTTAACTTGATCATCTGAAAAGACCCTATTTCTAAATAAGATCACGGTCACAGGTACTAGTGGCTGGAATTAGTACTTCACCATCTTTTAGGGGACACAATTCAACCCATAACATACACCAAAACCAGTGGGCTGAATGTAAGACAGCTGAATGTAGGTCTCAGGCTTCCAGAAGCTTGAACTAGTGGAATCAGGACAATTTTCTATGTATTCCAGAGACTCTGTTACATAGGAGAGGCGCTGGATATATAAGCACAGACAATAAGACTAATAACTGTTGACTCATAAGGGATAGAGATTCTACATTTGCTTTTAAGACTGAGAAATAAATTATTTTTAAAGGGGATTTGGAAGATATTTTAGGCATGGAATATTGTTGAACAAGAACCTTAGCAATATTAGTACTTTCATCCAATAATCCTATTGTTGTGACCATGATGATTTAAATACTTCTTGGTTTTATTGACTTTTCTTTTCAAAAAAAGAATGGACTATTATTATTATTATTATTATAATTAATTAATTTATTTATTTATGGCTGTGTTGGGTCTTCGTTTCTGTGCGAGGGCTTTCTCTAGTTGTGGCAAGCAGGGGCCACTCTTCATCGCGGTGCGCGGGCCTCTCACTGTCGTGGCCTCTCTTGTTGCGGAGCACAGGCTCCAGGCGCGCAGGCTCAGTAGTTGTGGCTCACGGGCCTAGTTGCTCTGCGGCATGTGGGATCTTCCCAGACCAGGGCTCGAACCCGTGTCACCTGCATTAGCAGGCAGATTCTCAACCACTGTGCCACCAGGGAAGCCCTGGACTATTATTTTTAATTGCCCTGTTAGGAAAAAATATTCTAACCACATGTATGGTATAATTTGGTATAATGTGGTATAATCTTTGTCCCTGGTGCCTGGCACAGAGCTCCTAGAACCCTTGAAATCTGAGTGACAGAAGTGTCTTTTGTTATTCACAATGAACCCTTTCAACCATACCTGAGTTTATGTTAATGAGGTGACTGACTTTTGGAGGGGTCTAGAGAGCTTTGGGATGGGGGCTGGTCACCGGAAAGACCAACCAAGGCATGATTGAAGAGTCACCCACTCCCAGCCCCCACCTGCCTCCCAACCCGACCTCTGCAGGGGGAAGAGGGGCTATATGTGGAATTCAATCACCAATGGCCAATGATTTAGTCAATCATGCCTATGTAATGAAACATCTGTAAACCCCCCCTAAATGAAAGGGCTTGGAAAACTTCCAAGTTAGTGAATATGTGGAGGTGCTGGGAGGGTGGTGCACCCAGGGAGGGCATGGAAGTGCCACGCAACCCCCCTTATACCTTGCCCTATGCATCTCTTCCATTTGGCTGTTCCTGAGTTGTATGCTTTATAATAAACTGGAAATATTAATTAAAGTGCTTTCCTGAGTTCTGTGAGCCATTCTGGCAAATTATTAAACCTGAGGAGGGGGGTGTGGGAACCTCCCCGCATTGTAGCCAAGTTGGCAGAAGAGTAAGTATCTTGAGCACCCAATACCTGAGACGGGTATCTGACGTGAGGGTTTCTTGTGGGACTGGGTCCCTAACCTGTGCAGTCTGATGTTAACTACTGGTAGTGAGTGTCAGAATAGAGTCAAATCATGGGATTCCCAGTTGCTCTTTGGATCATTGAAGAATTGGTGTTGGAAAGACACCATGCATTTGCTATCCTGGGAAGAAAAACCTTCTCAGCATGATTAAGGAGATAAAGGCTTGAGCTCCAACCAGTAGTGGGCCTTCTTGAGATGACCCCCTGCCAGGTGGGAGTCACTGCCATGCAAAATAATAAACTACAAAGGAAGAGATTAATTCCTGTCAGTCTCTTTCTACTGCCCGCATTTCTTGACATAAAGATTGGAAATTTAAGATAAAGTTTCTTTGTTTTAATGATTGTGCTCAAGATTTAGAACTTCTAAAGCTTGTAGTTAGTGGTGGAAACTGGAATCTTTGTTTCATCGTACCTGAATCTGAACTTTTGGGAACAAAAAAGCCTACCTAAGCTGTATGTAGGCATAAATGGTTTGAGATAAAATATACTTTATAAAACCACTATAGTAAAATATACTTTATAAAACCACTATAGTTTGGGAGGGATGTGTAATTTTGGGATAGACCCATAAAAAATTATTCAGTCATGTAAGTGTGAAATGGAGAAACTGCTAGCATTATTTTATAAAGATTTGCTACACATTAGAGAGAAAGGCAGTAGGCTGGTAAATGAAGGAATTTATTGTTAAATCAGCGTTCAACACATCAGAGTTTTTCTGCCTTGCTTCCTCCTTCCTTCCCTCCCTCTCTCCCTCCCTCCCGTATATGCTGCTATCACATCTCAGGCATTGGTGAAAATACACCAGCCTGTTTCTTACGGAGGTTCAGATCGATAGGGAAAATCGACCTAATCATGTCAGCTTGCATCATATGGGTAAGATTATAACTGTGATGTGTGCCTCCAGGTGGAGTCCTAGGTCCTCTGTCTACATGGAGCCTTGATCCATCGTGAGATGATGGTGATAGGAGGGGTGTCCCTGAGGAAGTGACAGCTGAAGGGAGGAGTAAATGCTACCTAAGGGAAGGAAGTCAGGGAGAGCACGTTCCAAGCAGAAAGAACAGCTCGTGGAAAGTCCCCACGTGGAAGGGAGCCTGATGCTTTTTGTGTTTTTGAGGAAATGAGAGACTAAAATGGCTGGAAAGTAAGAGCAAAGATAGCATGGTGTAGAATGAGGCTGGGCATTTGTGTGGGGTCAGGCCCTTTACGTAACGTAAAGGTTTCAGTCTTTGACTTAAGAGCAGTAGCAAGCTATTGGGCAGCAACTTGGTTAGACTTGAGTTTGAAAGATCTTTCCATATACGTGTGTGGAAAGCATACTGAAGCTGGGTGATAGTAGAAATGGGGAGACTGGTACGGAGGCTCTTATCTAGGTAAAGGTGCTATTATCTTGAGTTATGGTGATGGCAATGGTGATGGAGGACAGCAGACAGAAGGCACCCAGAAGGTAAAACCAATAGGATGTAGCAATGGGGTGGATGTAGGGAGGTGTCAAGGGCAGGGCCTAGGCTTCTGTCTTATAGAGGTACACGGATACCATTGCATGAGGGAGGGAATTTAGGAAAAAGGCTAGGTTTGAGGCAGAGTTCAGGGTTTGGGGGATGTAGATCACAAGTTCAAGTTGGTTAACTTTAGTTTGAGGTGCCACTGGGACAGCCAAGTGGAAATGCCAAGGAGACGATTGAAAATGTAGGGCTGGAGGTCAGGGGAATAGTTCAGGTTGGATGTGTACATTTAGGAGTTGCCAGGTGTATAGGTGGCAGCTGAAGCCATGAGCTTGGAAGAGATTTCTCATTTGGGAGTGTGGAGTGAGAAGAGAGTATGGTCTAGGACCGTGCTCGGCATAACTGCCAAGTGGAGAGGTTGAGTAACAAAGGAGAACAGGAGGAAAGCCTAAAGAAGTAGCAGTGGAACCAGGAGAGCTTGGTGTCATAAAGCCAAGGGGAAACGTGTTTTCCAGAAGGAGTGGTCCAGGATAAAGTGCTGCAGAGAGGCTGAGAAAGAGAGAAACAAAGATGTCCACCGGGTTTCATAGTCTAGGGGTCCCAGCTGACCATGGCTGAGCTATTTGTGTGGACTCAGTGTGGAGTGAGGAAATGGAGCCATCTTGTTTTACAAGTTTTGTTATTTATCTTGTTTTGCACTTAATTTTTGTATCACGTGTTGCTGTCAGAGAAGTGTACAATTCAGTTGAGGATGTCCCAAGCGAAAAGAAAAATGAGCAAGTGACAATCTCACTGCACTAGTTTGCATGTGCTCCCCACAAAAGCCCAGTGGGCGGAAGCCTGTGAACTGTAGTTATCAACTTTTCACATTAGGGCAGTAAAGTTTGGTATGCTCAAACACTCCAGATTCTCACTGATTGTTTTGGTTGGAGCTAGCATCTACTGAGACTCAAAAAGCACGACCCATAAAAGCAAAAAATTGATTAAATTGAATTTCATCAAAATGAGAAACTGCTGCTTATGAAAAGACATTGTAAAAAACGTTAAAAGACACATCAGAGGCTGGGAGAAAATATTATCTATGTCCAAATCTTTATTTTCCTGAAATGGGCTTATATCCAGAACATATTAAAAAAACACTTAAAACTCAAAAATAAGAAGTTAAGAGATGAGCAGAAGATTTAAACAGACATTTCACAAAAGAAGGTATACAAATGGTCAATAGACTGTTCTTCAGATACCCCAGGACCCCTTGGTCTTGAAGCCTTCACACTGGCCCATTTCTGCACCTGGAATGCTTTCGCCCAGATATCTGCATGGCTCCTTGCTCATGGTCTTCAAAGGGTGCCTGGCTTCTTCCTGTTACTCTTGCTGGCTCACACCATGATCATTTCCTCTCCCTCCTGCCTACTGCCTGTCCTGGGGACAGCATGGCTGTGTTCAAGGTACATGATGTGGTAATCGGTCTTCTGGTATACATGCCTCCATACAGTTTCCTCCTACAACGAAGAGGTCTGGCCTGCAAAACCAACAAGATACTGTGGAAATGACTGCACGTGACTTCCAAGGCTGAGTTATAAAAGGCTCTGCTGCTGACACCTGGCTCTCACTCTGGGGGAGGTCAGGCGCCATGTTGTGAGGATGCTCAAGGAGCCCTGGGGAGAGGTCTGTGTGGCCAGGAACAGAGGCCCTCCTGCCCACACCCTGCACTAACTTGCCAGGCATGTGAGCAAGCCACCTTGTGAAGACCTTCCTGCCCCAGTGAAGCCTTCGGATGATGCAGCCCTGGCTGACATCTGACTGCAGCCTCATTGCAGACCCTGAACCAGGCCTAGCTAAGCCTCTCCTGAATTCTTGACCTATGGAAAGTATGTGAAATAATAAATGTGTACTGTTTTAAGCTGTTAGGTTTGAGGGTGACTTGTAATGCAGCAATCAATAGCTAATACATGTGGGAGGGAATAAGTAGGTCCAATCTGGCTTGGGATCTAAGCCACATTCTGCCAACTATTTAGAAAATGCGTATTTCAACCCTACCCATTTATAGGTGTAAACTTATTGCGTTTATCCCTCAGTTCTGAACCTGTAGAAAGGGGAGAAAGGAGGGAGTGAGGGGGAGGTTGGGGAAAGCAGGCCAGAGTTATAGGTAGGGATATTTTGGGGAAAGAGAAATCCTGAAAAGATGATTTTTAAAAAGCTTTAAGAAATCATGTGTGATATAACCCCCATTTCTGACCCCACCCAAGAAACCGTCAGCAAAAATACATGTCACTGTTTAAACTGTCGGGTCAGGTGGGGAACCCAGTCATGTGAAAATTGCAGACAGATGGGGGGCTGAAGCATGATTAGGTCATTTCCCCAAAGTTCACACCAAGAATGTGGCAGAGCTGCTCACCCAATGGTTCTGGAAGGACAACCTCAAGCATATGCAGTGGAAAGCAAAAGGGGCGCAGGTCCACGAAAAGGACAAAGCTTTGCTGATTAACCGGTTTTTGAAGGCAAGGCTCATAGGACCTTTCTCTGCCCTCTGTCTGTTTTTCATTAAATCCGGAATGGAGGGGTCTGGAACTAGTGCTTCAAGACCAACTCTTAAAGCCTTATTTACTCTTAAAGCATCCTTGAGGGCCCCCAGGGGAAGAAAAGGGAGGAAACACCCAAAGATAAACACCTGGCAGTCCTCACACAACACCGGGGAGAGCGGTCCGCGGTTCAGACCCGCACCAGCGGCGGCCGGAGTAGCAGCTGTGTGCGGGGCGCTGGAGCTGGATAATGATTTTACCATCTTCTCCCATTCTGCCCTGGATCCCTGGCCGCCCCTGGCCAGTCAGAGTAAGAGTCCTTCATCTGCTTTAGGAATGAGAACTGTGTGAGACGTTCCCCCAAATAGATTCGGCAGAGACAGACAGACCTAAATAATTTGAACAGGCGTAACGGGCGGGGCTGGCTCAGTCACGTTGTCAGCAGACCACAGCAAGAGGACTTTTATTTCCTGCCATGTGTGAGGCGGTGGAAGGGCATTTCCAGGGGGGAAAGCTCAGGGGTCTGCGGGTCTGGCACCCAAGGCCAGGTCTCTCCCGAATTCACGCCACTCGCAGGAAATGGTGTTTGAGCAAAAGCGCCAAACAAACTGTTCGATAATCAGTTAAAAGATAAATCGCACAAAACAAACAACTGAGCCCCTGGAGGTTCCGAATCCTTTCTCCGAGAGAGCAAAAACAAAGAAAATTCCTAAGTTACAAACAGGAGAGTCAGGCCTTCCAATTCCAGACCTTTGCATGTGTTAAGCAAAACCAAGAATAAGCAAGAAAATATGCTATTTGAATTGCGTTCAAAATGTCTTTTACAAGTGAAGCAAATTACTTCTGCATGTTCTGAGGCTCTGCAGAGAACAAATAGTGGCCTTTAATGGGTAAAATTACACAATTTGCTTTTAACAGTAAACCCAAAGCCGCGGTGGCTTCAAATAGCATCGCGCTCCCGAGAGCTCCCTCCACGCAGCTCCATTCTTAGCAGTTTCTGAGCATTTTGGAGGGACGAAGTTGTCCCCACCGGGCGCAGCGTGGCGAGGAGGGGCCGGGAGTCGCCGGCGGGAACGCGGCCTGTTTCTTTCCTTGAACGTTCTGCTTCTCTTCCTCCCGCGCCGCCAGTTTCTGGGACCGGGTGGCTCTTTGGTTTGCCCTGGTGTCGGCTGGCGGGGCGCAGTGTCGTCCTGAGTTACAGATTTATGACCAGGCCCCCGGGGGTCCCGCCCCCTAAAGATGGGTGCCAACTGCCCCGGGCGTCTCTGCGGCGAGGGGAGCCCCCCCCGAGGTCTGGCTGTACGCCCCCAAGGCTCCAACTTTGCGGCCAAGCGTCCCGAGGAGCAGGCCCAAGGGCGGGAGCGGGAGGCACGTCCGGGGACTGAGCTGCGGCCCCCGGTCCAGGCCCCCAGCTGCCCGCGCGCCCCGCCCGCCGCAGGCGTGTCCCTCCGGCAGGGGGCGCCGGCGCCGGCCTCGCTCTGCCCATCGGGGCGGGCGAGCCTGGGACCCTGCCTCCCTGCTCGCCCACTCCCGCCCCCCGTGCTTGTCCAGGCGGCCGGAGCCGAGAGGCGCATCCCGGTCGGGAGAGGAGGAGGACCACGAGTTCCTCGAAAGGGACCAACTCGCAAAGTGCCCGGGAGAAAGGGCAGCGGACGCGCGGCCGACAGGGGTGGTGGCGCCCGGACCCCGCGCCGCGCCGGTCCCAGCGCCCCGGCCCCCACGGCCCGCGGCATGGCCCGGGGCTTGGCGCTGCCGTTGCTGTGCGTCCCAGCCGTCTGGGCGGCCGCCGCTCTCCTGCTCTGCGTGTCCGGGACCTCAGGTAGGACCAGCCGGTCCGCGCCTGCCTGGGCGCACCTCCTCCGTGCGCGGGCACGGGGCTTTCGTCTCGTGCGTATTTCCCTTCCTTCGTGATTCTGCCCGGGCCGCCGCGCCGGCGCCGCTGCTCCCGAGAGAGGGGCGCCTGACTGGGCCCCTCCGCACCCGCCTCGGCCCCGCTCCCCTGCCCGCGCCCCGCCGCGCGGGGCTGCTTTCAATAAGGCGCGCTCTGGGGACGGCTAAGTGTTTCCAGAGGCCGGGGCGGGCGGCGCCGGCGCCCGCGGGGAGCCCCTAGCCGGGGGTTTCTGAGGGTCGTGAGTGTGAATGTGGCCGGGCCCCGGGTCCGCAGACGTGTCCGAGGTTCCCAGGACCTTGACTCGGCCCTGCTCCCCGAGGTTCCCTTCCAGGGCTCCTGGCCCGCGGCGCCCCCCTCTGAGCCGGCATCTCCCCAGGGCGGGCGCCGCGGTGGGACGAGGCTCGGGGAAGGGGGCTCCCAATCCCCGCCGCTTGGTTGAAAGGGGATTTGGCTTCCCTTTTGTTGGCCCCTCACCCCCTCCCCCACCGCCGGGAGGTGGCCGAAGCGGCATTTCCTGTGCCTGGGGTCCCCGGGCGGCCTTTCGGCTGCTGGGGACCTGGCCTCCTTCGGGCAGGCTGGAGGGGCGGGCCCGGCTCCCGGGTGGCGTTTTCCTCGAGGGTCGCGCGATCTTGGGCGGCGTGGACCGCGGGGCGCGCAAGAGCTGCCGCCAGGTTCGGGGAGAACCTGGGGGGACCGCCCTAGGGGGGCCAAGCCGTCCCGAACCCCGGGGCACCCCTGGCCTGCACCCCTCGCCAGATTCCCGCACCCTGCCGCGGCGGGGCCTCCAGGTTTGGAGGCTGAGGGGGTTCGCCTCACGTCCCAGAAATCCGTGAGCCGCCCCTTACACGTGAGTGGGTCTCAGTGTCTCCACTCCACGCATTGCTTCCCCCCCCTCGCCCCCGCTCCATTTCTGCAGGAAGGTGAGAATAAGGCAACAGGCGCGAGAAGGGGGCTCAGCTCTTCTCGTATCCTGCTGCCAGCTGCGCGTTCCAGGGACCAGTCCTCCGATATAGGAATGCTGGGCAGCCTTTCCTGGGGGGCGTTTGGGTTTAAGCAAGAGCCGATTACGTCACACATCCCTGGTTACTTGATTTGGGAAAGGGGTTTGCATTTATGTCGCTGTTCCTTAAAGCATAAGCCGCTCAGGGTGCAATGTGCAATGGTAGGTAAACCAGACCTTCTAAGTCAGTCTTTGGGGTTTTAACAACATCGCTGTGGATTTCTGCACCCCTCACCCCGCTAGAATCCCTCTCCCCTTTCGAGTCAGGGGATGCATTTGCTGCGCTGTGGGAGGGGGAAGAGGGGGCTTATCCCGGCGACTCGACGTGCTTTTGCACAGCGTTTGCGTGGTGGCCTCGTGGGGATTAATTGCCCTGCAAAACCGTACCTCGCAAACTTATGCCCGGCGGCGGTTTAAGTTGCATTTGTCAGGGAAGAGTTGGAGGTGGCTGATGTGAGAAAAGGTGATAGGTTTGTTGCTTAAATAAAGGTTGTAACAAGACTGGAAAGGCTGCTCGCATTTTAAAAGCGCAGAGTAGTTGAAACATTGCCGTCGTTTACAGTCGAGTTTAAGAAACCTCTGAGGAACAAAGCCATCCAATATCATTTTCATTAATTTTTGAACCCTGTGTGGAGGTAATTTTCTTTTTCCAGTAAAATAATAGTAATCTCTATAGGGGAGGGAGCAGGGAAGCTGTTTATAATTCTCTTCCTTCTGGAATGCTAGGCTAGCTGGAAATTCAAAGAATATGATCATATTCAAAACTATGAATACAATTTTATGATTACAGGAGATTCGAGTGTTTGGCATATTTTCAGCTGTAAAGAAGAATCCCTGTAATTTGAGTGTATTTTATACACAAAACATAAGTTACTATGTAAAAACATGGAAAAGTTATTCTAAAAGGATTTTGAAGTTCTACATTTTTATAGAAGACTCTGTTCCTTAACGAGATAAATACCTGATTTGGGACCGGTGGCCCACCTGGGTAGGTTAGGCTGGGAGTTTTGGGGTCCCCCCACCCCAATTTTGACAGTGCAGTGTTTACTTCTGGCCCAGATCCCTGGAGTGATGGTGGTAATAAATAATGATAGTGATCCATTTGGAAGTAAGTAAATGAAAACATCTTGAATAAGAAGACTTTATGGAAAAAGAAAAGTTTTTATATACTATATAGTAAGGAAACATGTTTTTCTTATTATGGCTGTGTACCAAGCAAAGAAGAATCACACATTTGAAAATTTTCAATGTTTAACAGTGAGAGCAAGTTTAACCCTCACGTCTACTTGATAAAAATGCCATCTGGAGACAATGACCACCACTGACCCTATGTGACATTCCGTGTGAGCTGCTATACTAAACTGTTTATAAAAATGGCGATAGGTGACCGAGGGGCTCTAGTCAGTGAGGCTGAACTCTTGATTAGTAAAGCAAGTCATAGTTAGAAAACAAGAAATTTGCTTAATATTTTGTAAGCAGAAAAGCAACATGGGTTTAAAAAGGTGCGTTTACCAGGAGTAGTTTTTGGTGAGAGTGATCTGCAAATTTACGAGGCAATGTGAAATAACATTTCTATTTTTATTGCTAAACCGTTTTTGTATTGTTTGGTCAAAATACCGCCGTAATTATTGTTTGTATGTCAGTCTCTGTTATGGTGTGATTTGTAGTGAATTACTTGTTCCCCGAGAACGTTTTGTCTCTTTAGCCTCGGTTTAACCTCTGAGACATTTAAGCCTGGCAGAGTTTGGGTTTAATGCCTATCCTTTGGAATCTTTTTCTGAGATCAATGGGATAGAAATGCAGGAGTAGGGGAACAGCCCGTCTGACAGGTAGGGAAGATTAATCTCCTAAAGGGGGATTTCTAAAGCAAGGTTTCAGCTGGAGAAGTGGCGCTCCTTTAAAATGCATTCCACGGGAGGCCAGGATGTGGAAAGTTATCATTATCATTGAAATGGGAACTGGGTGTGAAAGCCTTGGCCTCCCTAATCTGCAGAACTCTGACTTCTCTGATTAAAAAGTATAGGAAATCTGTGTACTCTGTAACTCTTTTCCCAGGGAGAGCTGTAATTATACAATTCCAAGTTGTCAGGGAAAAGAAAGTGGGCTACTGTTATCTGAGCCCAAGGTTTAAAACCATCTTCTAAAATGCTCATTGATGTCAGGGGCCTTTTGGTGTTTATCTCGTCCATTCCCTGGGAACCTGGAGGGGATCCGGCAGCATCCTGTGCTTACCACCTGGAGAAGGGCTGGGCTGCGGAGCTTTGGGTTCACCCTGCTGTGCCCTACAGGGAGCTCCTTATGGGCCGTGACATATTTCTGTTCATGGTGAAGAAAGTTGTCATTAAGATATTTCCTTCTTTGGGGACCTGTGGTGACTCCCAGGTGGACTCCATGAGTACCGTGCGTGGAAGGTGTCAAAGCAAAGTAACCAGGGGGACTTGCTTTGCAGAGGAAGCGTTGCTGGTTAAGTCTGAATTTTACATGGCCAATAGTAACTTCGTGAAAGGACAGTTGGGCTGAAAGGACTGGTTTTGAAAACATCGCTTCTCAGTGACTCTGGGTTCTTTGGTTTTGTATTGTTGCACTGCATCACTGTAACAGAAACACTAGGAGTTCGGTGGGTAGTGCGGGCTTCTTGAGTTTTGAAGTAAAAATCTAAGCAACAAGAGTATCTCTGGCCCACTAATTATGGCTGCAGCTGGCTGGGGTTTGTACCAGCCTCCTTTTTCTAGTATATATTGATTCGGTTTTGCTGAGGAGCTTGCCGAGTTGGAAATCAGGGTGGGATAGCTCTGCTTGCATGTGCTGCTGTCTAAAATACGTCTGGGGTGTGATCTGTTTAAAATCATATTAGCAGAGTGACCAAGGAATTGTTGAACATTAGGAAGGCTTTTCAAAAATAAGGAATTGTGTTGGTGTGGTTTGTATTATTTTGGGGATTTCTGGTTTTTTTGTTTTTTGTTTTTCAAGTTCTATCTCTGAAAGAACCAAAAAAATCAAAAGCCAAAGGGAAGGAGATAATTACAGAAAAATTTAGCCTAATTAGACTAAGTGGCTTGTCCTCTAGAAAGTCTTAAGTTCCAGTGGGATGTGGTGTGTGTGTCTTTAATTGTCACTGGAATGAGCTTCAGTAAGCACTCTGTCACTTTTGAGATGTTATCTGGGGAGAATGTGGCTGCTTCTTCAAATCCCCCTGGAGTGGGGGAGGGTTTTCCCCAAGTCCCAAAAGCTCCCAGCCTAATAGTTTCCACACCCCAGTGCCCTCCTGGAGGGCTAGTTTACCCAGCGTGCACTTCAATGACAGAAATCCTCATTGTAGACTTGTGCTGTGGAGTATAGTAGCCGCTAGGCACATGTAACTATTTAGGTTAAGATTAATTAAACTGGACTGAACTGAAAGATTCAGTTCCTCCACCCTACCAGATGCATTTCAGTGGCGGCGTGTGGCGGTGGCTCAGATGGCCCAGGTACGTAGAGGACGTTTCCAGCATTGCAGGAAGCTCTGTGGGCCACTCTCCTGTTTGTCCAGGGTCTGTGTGTTGGCCACTGTTGCTTCAGGAACAGTCTTGTGGAGTCCAGAGCCAAGGAGGAGCTTCACCTTGTTTGCTTAGAGTTCTGTTTGTTGACTGTGGGAGATTTGAAGGCAAAAATGAAATGGATTGACTCTAATCTGTGGAACTAGAGGGCCGTGCCCCAAGAGGGGCTTAGCAGAGGTGTGATGATGACCGAGGCAACAAAACCTTAGCGTATATGCTTGCATACTGTACAGTGCTGATATGAGGGAAATGTTAGCTTTAAAGAATTCGCATGTGAGGGGCTAAACGAGATTATGTGAACACGTGTGTGCACACTCACGTATGTGTTCGCGTGTGTTTGGGAGAGGGCACACCGTGGCTTCAGTGCCATTAACAAAGCGCATGAAATGTTGATAGTGACGACTGTTTTCCTCAGATTAGGCTGTCTGACGTAATGGGAGATCTTCAAGTGGTGAAAGGAAACAAATGTCACGGGAAGAAGGTTTAAAGTGCAGATTCAAAAGAAACCCAGCACAAAAAAGGCGAAGGAAACCTGCCCCGGGCCTGGCACATTGGGGGCATGCAAAAGCAGTTTCCCACGTGGGGAACGAAATCACAGTAGGGGAGGAAGAGGGAGTGGGGAGATGACATTTGAGGACATACATATGGACGAATTCACAGTCCAGTCTGAACTGAGTCTTATGTGCATCAGCTGTGATTTGCCAAAGACTTCCTGGAGCAAGCAGATCTGTGATAATGCCTGTTAGCGGCCAACCCTCGCAAGATCTTCTCCTTTACCTCTGGTAACTGCCACGTGGGATGCGGTGGAATGTGCCTGTGGAATGTGTTTGCAGACCGGAAAGGGCTGAGAGAGGAGGGCAATTGTGGGAAGAGGCAGTAGGAACCGAGAGTAGCCAGAGCACCGTCCTCAGAGAAGGGGAAATCGTGTGGAGTCAAGAGTCTGAGGATCTTAGCTCCCAGGCAAATGCAGGATGTGATGAGATAAGCAGGACAAGGCATGGCGAGCTGCAGCCACGTTTTCGGAGGATAATTTGGCAGCACCCGGGGGTGGGGGTGGGAAAGCTAAGAGGGTAGTGGTTGCACCCAAGAAAGGAGGTGCATGAAGAATCAAGGGCCTTGGTCTTGGATTTGTTGGGGGGAATTCCTGGGAGAAAATTGAAGCAGAAGGGAAAGTCCAGTCATTCCTTAGGGGTCTGGAGCAGGGATGCACACAACATTTTGGCTCCTGGAAGACAATGGGCATTGGGAAGGAGAAGGAGTAGGATTTGTGGGATGATGAGGAATTGAGTGAGGACATAAGAGTTCCATCTAACATAGGGAGCAGCCCACAAATGAATGGTAAGAAGGGTGTAGGAAGGGAGTGAGGGGTCACAGGCTGAGAATGCTTTTAGGCACAACCTCTGGGTCATATTCATTTCAGTGGCCACCTTGCTGTCCTATTGTAGGATGTTATTTTATGTTTTCAACTCTTATAGAACATTTGGAAATAACACTTGGAAATTGGGAATTTTCCTCCCAACAGTGAAATAACTCCCAGGTCGCCATAGTCTTTGTATAACATTGGATACGTTTCTAGAGGAGCTTAAAGTCTACAGGAAGAATGGTGACGAGGGGGAGCTCTGTCTTAAGTGAACGTGAGACGTGGAGGGAGGACAGGAGTGGAGGGACTGGCTGGGTGTGCATCTGCTTATTTTGCAAAAAGAAACACGGAAAGGAGAAACCGTAAAGTGACACCTCAGATCTTTTCTTAATTAAGGTAAAATATGCATAAAATAGACCTTTTAAGCCATTTTTAAGTGTACAGTTCACTAGCATTAAGTATCTTCACACTGTTGTGCCACCGTTGCTACCATCCATCTCCAGAACTGTTTTCATCCCCCAGACTGAAACTCTGCCCCCGATTAAACAACAGCTCCCCATTCCCCCTTCCAGCCCTGGCAGTTACCATTCTACTTTCCATCTCTATGAATTTGACTACTATAGGTATCTCAAATAAATGGAATTATATTATTTGTCCTTTTGTAACTGTCTTCTTTCACTTAACATAGTCTTTTCAAGGTTCATCCATATTGTAACATGTGTTAGTACTTTTTTTAAGGCTGAATAATACTCCATTATACACACACGTGCTCATACATACCATGCATAGACCACATTTTGTTTTTCCGTTTTTTCTGTCTGTTGGTGGACATTTGGGTTGTTTCCTCCTTTTGGCTCTTGTGAATAGTGCTGTTATGAACATGGGTATACAGATATCTGTTCAAGTCCTTGCTTTCAGTTCTTTTGGATGTACACCCAGAAGTGGGATTGCTGGATCATATGGTCGTTCTATGTTTAATTTTTTGAGTAACCGCCGTACTGTCAACATTTGTTAGTTTCTGTTTTATTGATAACAGTCATCATAATGAGTGTGAAGTGGTTTTAATCTCATTGTGGTTTGGATTTGCATTTTTCTAATGATTAGTGACGTTGAGCATTTTTTCATGTCATTTGTATATATTTCATGGCCATTTGTATATCTTCTTTGGATATGTCTGTTCAAATCCTTTGATCATTTTTTAATCATATTGTTTGGGTTGTCTTGGTTGAGTTGCAGGAGTTCTATGTGTTCTAGATATTAACTCCTTATCTGATATATGATTTACACATATTTTCTTCCATTCTGTGGGTTGCTTTTCCACTCTGTTGATAATGTCTTTTGACGCACAAAAGTTTTTAATTTTAATGAATCAATTTATGTTGTTGTTGTTGTTTTTTTTTTTTTGGTTTTACCTGTGGTTTTGGTGTCATATCCAAGAAATCATTGCTAAGGTCAATGTCATGAAGCTTTTCCACTATGCTTTTTTTGGAAAGTTTTTAGTTTTAGCTTTTTTTAGGTCCTTGATCCATTTGGAGTTAATTTTTATAGATGGTGTAAGGTAAGGGTTCAACTTCATTATTTCAAATGTAGATATACAGTTTTCCCAGCACCCTTTGTTGAAAAGTTTGTTCTTTATTCATTGAATGGTCTTGGCATCCTTGTCATTTGCTACATATGTAGAGTTTATTTCTGGGCTCTCTATTCCATTGGTCTATGTGTCTGCCCTTAAGCCAGTGTTTTGATTATTGCAGCTTTGTAGTATGTTTTGAGATCAGGAAGTATGAGTGTTCCAACCTCATTTTCTTTTTCTAGATTGTTTTGGCTATTTGGGATCCCTTGAAATTCCATATGAATTTTAGGATGGATTTTCTATTTCTACAAAAAGCGTCACTGGGATTTTGATAAAGATTGCACTGAATCTGTACATTGCTTTGGATAGTATGGACATCTTAACAAGTCTTACAGTCCACAAACACAGGCTGTCTTTCCTTTTATTTAGATGTTCTTTAATTTCTCTCAACAACATTTTGTAGTTTTCAGTGTACAAGTCTTTTATCCACTTGATTGAATGTATTCTTAGTATTTTATTCTTTTTGATGCTTTTGTGAATGGAAATGCTTTCTTAATTTCATTTTTGGATTGATTTTTGTTAGTGTATAATAGTGCAGCTGATTTTTGCCTGTTGACTTTGTATCCTGCAAATTAGTTTAATTTGTTTGGTAGCTCAAATAGAATTTTTGTGTATCTGTATGTAGGGTCATGCCATCTGTGAACAGAGATAATTTTACTTCTTTCTTTCCAATTTTGGATGCCTTTATTTCTTTTTAAATTTTTGTCTAATTGCTCTATCTAGAACTTCCAATATTATATTTAATAGAAGTGGTGAAAGCAGACATCCTTGTCTTGTTCCTGATCTTAGAGAAAAAGCTTTCAGTTTTTCACCATTGAGTATGAAGTTAGCTGTAGGCTTATCATTTATGGCCTTTACTATGTTAAGATAGTTTCCTTCTATTCTTAGTTCATTCTGACATATTTTTGTATGAACATGTTAATGTTCTACATGTTCAAAAAATAAAGTTAAATCACTGAAAATGGCAGGAAACTAAAATTGAATACAAACAAGTAAGTCCAACTATAAAAGAAACCTATTGGGTGGGCCGAGAAGTGCCTTCGGTTTTTTAAGTAAAAATAAAAAAGACACATTTTTCATTTTCACCAAGAACTTTATCGAACAGCATATTCACCCTTTTGTTCCACTACTTTCTGCCATTTTCCAGGCAACTTCATAATTCCATCTTCCCAAAACTTTTTATCTTTTTGAGCAAAGAACTGTTCCAGGTACCTTTTATAGCCTTCCAGGGAATTGAAATTTTTTCCATTAAGAGAATTTTGTAAAGACTGAAATAAATGGAAATGCAAAGGTGCAATGTCTGATGAATACAGCAGATGAATCAGAACTTCCAGCCAAGCTGTAACAGTTTTTGCCTGGTCATCAAAGAAACATGGGGTCCTACATTATCCTGATGGAAAATTTGTTTTTTGTTGACTAATTCTGGATGCTTTTCGTGGAGTGTCACTTTCAGTTGGTCTAATGGGTAGCAGTACTTGTTGGAATTAATCGTTTGGTTTTCCGGAAGGAGCTCATAATAGAGGACTCCCTTCCAATCCCACCAGAAACACAACATCACCTTCTTTGGATGAAGACCGGCCTTTGGTGTGGTTGGTGGTGGTTCATTTCTCTTGCCTCACGATCTCTTCTGTTCCATGTTGTTGTACAGTATCCACTTTTCATCGCCTGTCACAATTTGTTTCAAAAATAGAACATTTTCATTACGTTTAAGTAGAGAATCGCATGGGAAATACGGTCAAGAAGGTTTTTTTCACTTAACTTATGTGGAACACAAACATCAAAGTGATCCACATAACCAAGCTGGTGCAAATGATTTTCAACGCTGAATTTGGATATTTTGAGTATGTTGGCTATTTCCCGCGTGGTATAACATTGATTGTTCTCAGTTTATGTCTCGATTTGGTCACCATCAACTTCAACTGGTCTACTTGACCGTGGAGCACTGTCCAGTGAGAAATCTCCAGCACGAAACTTCGCAAACCACTTTTGACACATTTGATCAGTCACAGCACCTTCTCCATACACTGCACAAATCTTTTTTTGCATTTCAGTTGCATTTGTACCTTTCTTGAAATAATAAAGCAGGAACTTCCCTGGTGGTCCAGTGGTAAAGAATCCACCTTTCAATGCAGGGGACGCGGGTTCTATCCCTGGTCGGGGAACTAAGATCCCACATGCTGCGGGGCAACTAAGCCTGTGCGCCACAACTACTGAGCTCACGCACATCAACTAGAGAGCCCGCGTGCCACAGACTACAGAGCCTATGGGCTCTGGAGCCTGTGCCACAACTAGAGAAGAGAAAACCCGCACACCACAACTAGAGAGAAGCCCGTACGCCTCAACGAAGATCCCACGTGCTGAAACGAAGATCCCGCCTGCCGCAACAAAGACCCGACGCAGCCAAATAAATAAATAAATAAATAAATAATAAAAGAAATAATAAAGCATAATAGGCCGAAAATGTTGCTTTTTTTCTTCCATCTTCAGTATTAAAAAGGCTACACAAAAATTCACCAATTTTGATAAGTCTTTTTTTAAATGCACACTGATATGACAGCTGTCACATACAGTCTAATGAACGGGTTTCCCATGAAGTTAAAGACAACTAAGTGCTATTAGAGCCGTCTTACAGAAAAAACCGAACGAACCTTTTGGCCAACCCAATAGTTCAAGTGAATGTGGACCCAGTACTTTGACTATACATCCTCAGTCTAGATGGAAAACAAAACCTGAAAACAAATCTTGCACTTTTAGGGGTTTATTTTTCATAGCAGTAGGGGTGTAACAATTGTGAGACTGTTTTGTGTGAATTGTGGGATTGGGCAAATAAGGTGTGTTGGTAACATTGGAGCCAGGGTTCCTGCTGTGGAAGAAGGGAGATACAAATGAGGAATGAGGGAAAACAAGGAAGAACCCAGAGGGGTTGGATTGGAAGTTGGAGAGATTAGTATAACTCATGATTTATGCATATACACACACATTTACATATATGTATAAAATAATGTGTTAGGATTATAAATTCATAGTTCATAAAATAGATTTTTTTCTATACATAACAGTTATTTCTAGCACCTCATTAGGAATGAGCCCTATTAGTGCCCAGATCTTGGTTTCTAAATACTGTTACACATTATAGGAACTAGGATACCTTGGAGAAATGACTGATTATGGGGCCAGGATAGGGAAAAATATAAGATGAGCCAGGAGCGTAATCTTGTGATAGAAAGTGAACAGAAACAATGGGAACATATCAAATGTACAGTTGCCAGCTTGGAGGCGTTCCAGTGGTCAAATCTCCGACAGGTTAAGCGTCAAATAAATAAGGACAAGCATGGATTATACGTGGAACAAAATAGGAATCTATGATTCAACATCGATAAGTAAATAAGTACAATCGCCCCTCTGTATCTGTGGATTCTGCATCCTCGGATTCAACCAACCATGGATCAAAAATATTTAAAAAATTCCAGAAAGTTCCTAAAAGCAGAACCTGCATTTTCTGCACGCTGGCAACTATTTACATAACATTTACATTGTATTTACAGCCTTTTACATAACATTTGCATTGTATCAGGTGTTATAAGTCATCTAGAGATGATGTAAAGTATACGGGAGGATGTGTGTGTAGGTAATATGCAAATTCTACTGCCATTTTATTTTATTTATTTTTTTATATTTATTTATTTATTTATTTATTTATTTATTTATTTATTTATGGCTGTGTTGGGTCTTCGTTTCTGTGCGAGGGCTTTCTCTAGTTGCGGCAAGCGGGGGCCACTCTTCATCGCGGTGCGCGGGCCTCTCACTATCGCGGCCTCTCTTGCTGCGGAGCACAGGCTCCAGACGCGCAGGCTCAGTAGTTGTGGCTCACGGAGGCCTAGTTACTCCGCGGCATGTGGGATCCTCCCAGACCAGGGCTCGAACCCGCGTCCCCTGCATTGGCAGGCAGACTCTCAACCACTGCGCCACCAGGGAAGCCCCTACTGCCATTTTATATAAGGGACTTGAGCATCCTCGGATTTTGGTATCCGCAGGGGGTTGGGGGTAGTGAGGTGGTCCTGGAACAATTCCCCACAGATACTGAGGGACAACTATATATTTAAATACATATATTATTTTCCTAGGGCTGCTGTAATAAAGTACCACAAACTGGGTGACTTAAAACAAGAAAAATTGATTTTCTCACAGTTTTGGAGCCTGCAAGTCCAAAATCAAGGTGTCAGCAGTCCATGCTCCCTCCGAAGGCCCTGAGGGAGAATCCTTTTTTGCCTCTTTCAGTTCCTGGTGGCTCCCATTGTCCCTTGGCTTGTGGCAGCATCACTCCAATCTCTACTCCATCTTCACATGCCCTTCTTTCCTAGATGTCTCTCTGTGTCCATTCCTCTTCTTATAAGGGATGGCAGTTATTGGATTTAGGCCCACTTTAAATCCAGGATGATTTCATCCTGAGATCCTCAACTCATTACTTCTGCAAAAACTATTTTCAAATAAGGTCACATTTGAAGTTTTGGATGGATATGAATTTTGGGGGACACTATTTAACCCACTACATTACATAAATGAACAGAATAGAGAGGGAACAGAGGACACTTCCTTACAGTAAAAAGCCAGCTAATAAAATTGAGGTGACTTTAAAAAATTATGATTTGCAACAATAATTGTGCAAATTGATTTGGGCGATGAATGTTGAATGCAATTAAATGGGGCCATGTTTGATGGGGAGCAGGGAGTGCCCATGGCTCAGAGTATTTCCCCACAGAGCCTTTATTTGCAAGGGGGCAACTAGCAGCTACAGACTGGAGAAAGCAGACATCACCTAACTGGGTGACCAAGGCTCACATCACCACTGTGGGCAGGTGGACATAGTCCTTCCAACAAGGGCATTGATTAGCCTGCATTCCAGCTGGGGATGCAGAACCTGAGTCTCATGGTGACAAAAACCAGCAAGCCCAAATGGAGGGGCATTTTATTAAACAACTGGCCTGTAGTAGAAAACCTCAGTGTCGTGAAGGAAAAAAAACAGCCAAGAAACGGGTCCAGCTTAAAGGAGACGACAGGAGGAGACAAGTAAATGCAGAGTGTGATTCTGGACAGGACTGGGTTAGAGTGAAAACTGCCGTGCACATCATTGGAACCTCTGATGAAATTGGAATATGGAGGTAAAGTATTTAAAAGTGTGGTCAAAGTTCACTTCCCTGAGTTTGTCAATTGTACGGAGATTCTGTAAGAGGACATCTTTGGTCTTAGGAAGTATGTACTCAGTGTTAAGGGGTAAAAAGCATGATGTCTGCAACCTACGTTCAGATAGTTCAGAATAAAAAAACCGTGTGACTATGGAGACAGAAAGGTGAAGTATGTGGGTGAAATGTGAAAAATTAGTGAATCTGGGTAACGAGTATGGGGGAGTTTCATGCATGAATCTTCCAACTTTTAGGTAAATTTGAAATTATTTCAAAATAAAGGACTAAAATCATGTTAATTGACACAAATCTATGACTGTAGCCAGTGGAATCAACAATAGAGTTCAGCATATTCTCTTAAGAGAAAGACTCAAATAGTTATAATTTTATGGGAAATGGTGTCAGACCTCACCCAGGGATGGGGCAGGGCAGGCTCCATGAGCCTTTCGGACCAGACAGAGTTTCATCAAAGAATGAAAATCACCAAGTCTTAGTCCAGTTTCTGGATCGCCAGAACTTTTTTTTGTTTGTTTGGTTTTTTTTTTCTCTTTTTTTCAATCGCCAGAATTCCTAACATGTTTTTCCTTAGCCTTTTATTATAGAAAACTTCAAACATACATAAAATTAGACTAGTACAGGGACCCTCTATATATTTTTCATCTAGCTTCAACAATTACCACGTTCTGTCAATTTCATTTCATTTCTTCTGGCCCACTTAACGTGTCCCGGACAGCTTTAATTTTTCACTTGTAAATACTTCAGCATGAATGGTATGAACTGTTTTACACATAATCTCTATACTGTTATCACAGGCAAGTGTTACTTGATACCCAGGCGCTGCCCAGCTTTCCTGGCTTCCTGGAAAATGGCCTTTTATACTTGGTTTGTTCACAGCAGGACCCAGGTAAGGCGCGCCCATGAACCTTGGTTTTCACCATCAGAACGGCCTTCAACGAGGGGGGAGTCCTATTGGATCTGAGGTTCTGAATGTCAGCAGGTGTAGGCAGTGCTTCTCTGCATTCTCAAGCCTACACTCTATGCAGCAGGGACCTGCACAGAGCTGAGTCCTGGTGCAGAGGCCCGGGTACCCCACTCGGAGGAGCGAAGTTCGTGGTGTGTGTGTGTGAGACACGGGGAGGGACCCATGAGCTGTGTTCAATCCAGCCCTTCATTCTGGACCCCTCTTTTGGCGGGAAGCTCCTATGACTGCCTCCAGGAAAAATGCCCTGCAGAGACCAGGGCATGGAGCAGGCCAGTCTACACCCTTCTCAGAGCCCGGGCTTATTAACACGCAGATCTTTAAGGTGTAGAAAGGGAGGGAGGAAGACATTTTAGCTTTCAGGTGTGTACTGTCCCCCGCCCCCCCTTTCAACAACATAACACAAGACTAAGTTTTGTGCTTCCTGGTTTGACATCCCACTGGCAAATCCAGACTGTCGGTTGGAGAGAATGTGTTTACCAAATATAGGACAGATGAGGGGGTCTGTATCCAGAATACATAAAGAAGTCATAAATAAAGAAAGTAAATGTTCCAGTTAAAAGAGGGACACAGAGTACAGCAGGCAGTTTGCAGAAAAACAAATACAAACGGCCCAAAACTTAAGAGTTTGGCCTTAGGATTCAAGAAAACGCAAATTATGAGGCAGTTATCCCAGTGTTCTTCTGACTGAGCTTTGCCTGAAGTCAGAAGTGGGTGATAAGGAGCATGTTAGTAATGATGTGGGGAGGGTGGGTGGCACAGTGGTGTGTAAGTTACCACTTTGAGGGCGGTGTGACATTTAAAATACACACATTCTGTGGCCTGCTCTAAAAAAAAATACGTGCATGCCTGGGAGGCGTCCTGTTCACAGCTCCACCATTTCTAATAGTGAAATTTGGAAATATCGACATGCCTTTTAATGGAAGCCAAATAATCGAACTGGCACCATGTCTCAATTGTGGATTATTGTACGGTGGCTAAAATGAAGATGGAAATCTGTGGATGTCAACGGAGGGAGAGTTCAAAGCAAGATTCTGGATAAGGAGAAAATCAAGTTGCACAGGGATATGTGCTGCATGGGATTGATCTAAAAATCCCACCTCCCTCCCCCATTTCTGTGGATATAACGGTCTCTAGAATGAGGTCTCCAATCTACACGTCAGACTGACAACAGTGGTTACCCTGGGGGAGATGGGAAGACGTAGGAATCTTCAGGATCTTTGATTCCATCATATCTCCTGTGCTAGGGATTACTTTACTGGATCCTGTCTTTTAGCTCCTGGGGGATGACATTTATGTCTACACATTTAGATAAATTAGCAGGAACCTGTTACACGATGACTTCCTCCCTCCCATCATCTTTCTCTTTGCTTTGTGAAAAGTTCTCGTCCAACTCTGGCCAGAGGGGAAGGGGAAGGAAAAACATGGCAAGTCAATTTGTTGAGGAGATTGTGGAAGTTCGTAGGTAATTCATAAGCTCTTCAGGGGTGCGTCTTCATCTTTGGGGTGTTCTATGAGCGGGTAAAGAAATGGAAGTTTGGGGATGCAGGAAACTCATGTCAGTTAGTTCTCTGGGTTGTCAGATTCTCTTGGCTTTACAAGTATTTGATCCAAATTCCATCCTGAACATATTTAACGTTTTTAGAGCTGTCACGAAGAATCCCCCTAAAGTTGCTTCATACCAGCCCAGTGGTGGTGTGTCAGTGGGCAGCTTCAGGTCTGCTTGTTTTGGTGCAGATGGGAGCAGCCGTCTCTGTTTAAGCCTAGAATCCTAAGTTTGCTCCGAGCGCTGCTGAAATACTTTTCCTTTGTGTAAATGCCCACAAGAGTCAGAATTTTCTTGATATTCTGAAACTAAAGCAAAACACAGGAAATATAAAAGGACGTTGAGGTGGAAATATGATTGGAGCTGTCTTTCAAAATGTACAGTTTCATGTTTTTATGGCTAGTAAGATGAAGTTCATTGCTTTCACTTAATGACTGTATTATAAAGAGAATATTATACTGTTACGGGTTGAATAGTGTTTCCCCCCAAAAGATATAGTGGAGTCCTAACCCCCAGTACTTCAGAATGTGACCTTATTTGGAGATAGGGTCTTTATGGAGGTAACCAAGTTAAATTGAGGTCATTAGGGTGGGCCCTAATCCAATATGATTGGTGTCCTTATAAAAAGAGGAAATTTGGACACAGAGCCCGACATACACAGAGGGAAGACCATGTGAGGACACAGGCAGAAGGTGGCTGTCTGCAAGCCAAGGAGAGAGCCCTCAGGAGAAACAACCCTGCCCACACCTTGATCTTAGACTTCCAGCCTCCAGAACTGTGGGAAGATGAATGTCTGTAGTTTAAGCCCCCCAGCCTGTGGTGCTTTGTTAAGGCAGGCTGAGCTGACTCGTACATACACATCTGCACTTACCTGCGTGCTAATCAAGTACTGCTTTCTATTGATTTTCTTTTCGGAGCATCTGCATTGGAATTTATTTGATAAAAATGTTCCCCTGCTGACGGACACTCCTATCAACGAGCCCATTGTGCCTGGGGTGGTAGCTCACTGGCTTGACCCCACGACTGGTTAGTATTGTGGTCAGGAGTCAGTGTTACCAGGCCCAGCATGGACTGCGGTCAGGGTGCCTCTCTATGCCTGTGGCCTGACTCAGGCGAGTCCCTTGGCATCAGAGGGCAAGTCCACTTCCTGGAAAGCTTGTTGTCTGGGGCTGCTGCTCTGGACAGCGCTGCGGCCAGGCCTGTGTGGCCTCTGGAGCACCTCTGTGTAACCAGCCCTGTGTCCAGGCCTGCTCTGTGGACATCACTGGTCCCCTTCACCTTCCTCCAGCTGCTTGCCTGGCTGTCAGGAGAGGCTTTGATGGGGACCTCCCGGAGGTCAGAGCAGAGAGAGGTGGCCTGTTGAGGCCCTGAGATGCCAGGCACCCATCCTTTGTTTCTCTTGGGGGAGCCTGGGTAACAGAGAAAACAAAATTCAACAAAAGCATACATCCTCAGGCCCTGGGATGGTGTGGCTGTCAGCATGTGTGATTTATCTGGCCTGGAAGCCTTTGAAGCAGGAGGTGATTGGACTCCTTGAAGGCTGGCCCCGTGGGAAGGGCCTGGAAGCGCCAAATGGAGAGGAAAGAACAAGTGGGTCCAGAGGGCTGGTGAGGGAGGGAGCCCTTGGAAGTGTATTTCTCTGTCCTTCGGATCAGAGGCTCCTTCCTTCACCCTTGTCCTGTTCCAGAGCACAAGGGTAGCTCTTGGAGGCAGCAGGAAGATCCTGTGGGCAGAAAAAAGCATTGACTTTGTGCTGGCCCTAAACTCTGAAAGCTTTGCCAAGGGGGACCCCCAGGCTGCTCCCCAGTAGCTTTTTGGAGACCCCAGGCAGGGGCGCGGGGGGAAGAGGCCAGCTGCTTCCCGGAGAGGCACCTGGTGTAGGCAGCGTTGGGTGTTGGAGAGGGGGCTATGCATGGAGCTGTGCAGAGGATGAGAGTTAGTGATGAGCACACGAAGGGGTGTCGGCCTGCACCAAGTGGCTGCTGGGGCTTCTCACTGGAAGGCAGCTTTGTAAGAAGGAGCCCAGAGGATGCTTTCTTGAATGGCAACAAGACGTGTAATTCTGATATAACCTTCTGATTGTATCAGTCATGGTCAAGCACATAATTGTTTCATTGTTAAGATTCAGCTAGCTATTTTGACATGTACATACTAGGTTTCCTTCACTATTTGCTAACCTCACTATGTCTTTCTCATTTTATTTTGGAAGAAGGAAAATCCTTTGTTTTGCAAGGCAGAGCCCAGGCACAATTAACCTCTAATTAGTGAAGTGTTTTCAGAGTTCAGATAAGGTTCACCTACTTTTTTTTTTTTTTTTTTTTTGGCTACTCTAAACTTTGAGCCCATTTTTTTTCTTTCTTTAAGAAAAATAATAATTAAGAAAAAACCCCAAGATAGTCACGTTTCTTCTAGTTGACTAACCACAAATTTCTATGGGGTCTAAAAGCCAAGCTGATTCAAAACAAAACAAAGGGAAAGAGGGAAAGCCAAGTATGGGTATAAGTAGATCTGCCTGGGATTAAGTTTTTTAAAATGCTCTTTATAATTACTTTTTTCCCCATGGGTGGAATGGGGCCTGCCCTGAGTTTTGGGTGTGTGTGGGGCGTGGGGTGTCCTCATGATATTGAGGGAACTTTGGCTTCGGCCCAATTGTCTATTTGTAATTGAAGGTATTTATTCAAAAAATCACTGTGTGAAAACTCCCACAAAACAGTACTATATACTTTCTTTCTTTTCTGTGGGCAAATACTTATAAGAGGGCCCTCCTGGCACTTGGGTGTGATTCAAAGGGACTTCATGTAGCTTCCTCTGGATTGTTTTCATTTTATTATTATTTTTTACATTAACAATTTTTTACTTGGCCACGCCGCGCGGCTTGTGGGGATCTTAGTTCCCTGGCTGGGGATGGAACCTGGGCCCCCTGCAGAGGAAGTGTGGAGTCCTAACCACTGGACTTCCAGGGAATTCCCTATTTTCATTTTAAATCAGGGGAATGCATTTATTCCTTGATTAAGTAATAGTCACGAAAAACAAAAACAAAAAACCCAGTAACAAATTGCTTATGGCTTGAAAAACAAAACTGAGAAGGTGTAAAATGAAAAGCGCCTGTCACTTCTCACCCCACCCCTGCCCCACCACAGCCACTCTCTCCCCCGCAAAGGTCCCAGATGATCTCGGCCCACAGTCTTTGTACTTCTTTCCAGACATTTCCTAGGTTCATGTGCTTGTCGGTGCATCTCTCTTGTTAATTTTTTTTTAAGTTGTGGTAAAAGGCACATAACATAAAATTAACCATTTTGAAGTGCACAATTCAGTGGCATTTCGTACATTCACTTTATTGTGCAATCATCACCTCTATCTAGTTCCAGAACATTTCCATCACCCCCTACTTTAGCAGTGACTCCTCACTCCCCTCCCTCAGTCTCTTGCAACCACTAATCTACTTACCGTCTCTCTGGATTTGCCTATTCTGGAAATTTCATATAAATAGAATCATACATGCTGTGGCTTTGTATCTGGCTTCTTTCACTGAGCATAATGTTTCCAAGGCTCTTCCTTGTCGTAGCATCCTTGATTTGTTTTTATATACAATGAAATTATACCATACATACTGAACTGAGGTTTGCTGTTTTCACATAACAATAGTTCTTACAAATCTGTGTATCTTAGCGCACGCCATGCACCTCCTTTTTTTAAATCTTTGCTGATATCTGTCATTTGGATACACATCATTAGTTTCACTGGTCTCCTATGGATGGATACTTCTGATTTTTAGCTATTACAGAAAACAGTGCTGCAGGGAACATCTGTACATACATTTTTTGTTCTTCTATACTGTGTATCTGTAGAGTCAGTTCCCAGAAGTGAATTTTTTTTGTCCAAGGTATTGATATAGATTTTTGATAGATTCTACAAGGTTACGCTTCCAGAAGGTGGCAGCAATTTATGTGACAGCAAAAGTGTGTGAACTTCTCTGGTGTTTCCAAGCCCTGACCAACTCTGGAAATTATCAGGCATTTTAATCTTAGTAAGTCTGCAACAGAGAAATGGCATGTTAGTTCTTTCTTTTGACATTTAAAAAATTGTCCATGAAGCTGAATGTTTTCATAAGTCATTTACTTTTTTTTTTTCTGGGAAATAAATGTTTGCTTTCTCTACTACTTTTCTACTAGTTGGTCTCAATTGTTTCACTGATTTCTAAGACTATTTAGCTCTATTCCAGATGATATGAAAATTTTTTTTCTCAGGTTATCCTTTGACATTGCTTATGATTGTTTCCATACAGAAAGTTTTATTGAGTCAAACTAAGCTAGCTTTTATTTTATGTATCTTGAGTTTTGAGTCAGACATTGGAATCTCTTTTCCATTCCAAGATTATTTTAAAAAATTAACCTTTTTTGGGGGAGTTTTAGGACTTTTTTTTTGGTTAAATCTTTCATTCAAATGGAATTTAGATCCAGCTTTAGTTGCTCTCCTCAGGAAAATGAGTTGCCCTGAACTCCTTTATTGAATAATCTGCTCCTTTTCAGTTATTGGAAAAGCAGCCTTTTTTTTGGTATTATAAATTCCATGTTTGTTTGGTGTTATTTCCGGATCATTCAGTGTCTGTCCTGCTTTTAATTAATTACCATAACTTTATAAATTTTAATATTTAGTAAGATTAGTCTGTCCCTTTGCACATTTCCCCCAGAACTTTCCTGGCTATTCACACTTAGTTTTCTACATGAATCTTAGAACAGTGTTATTATAAGTAAGGCAAGTTCTTAAGGGTATGAATTTTCTTATGAGTGTAGCTTTGGCTATAGCTTTTAGATTGTGTTACATGTTGCATAATGTTTTAGTTGTTATTTTCCAGATAGTCTTTAATCTCAGTTTTTATTATCTCTGTGATTCAAAAGTTAAGAAGAACATTTCATACTTCTAGGGACTCATTTTGTAGTTTCATTGCATTTTGTTTATAGAGAGTGTGGTCTACTGTATTTGGGTGTTGGGGAATTTGATGTTTTTTAATGGCTTAAAATATGGTTATTATTTGTTATGTACAGTGGGGACTTAGATGTAATCTCAGTTTACAGCAACCTCATTGATTATGTAATTTCATTTTTCTTTATCTTTACTTACTTTTTTTTTCTTTATTTGCCTAAGGCAGAGAGGTGAATTCAGTATCCTATGCTATTACTTCTGTCTATCATCTCTCTTGATTTTACTTCAGTTTTTGTGTTTTAGACACTGTATCATTTGCTACATGTATCATGAAAGTTCCTCATTGAGGATTGTAACCTTAATAATTTAAAAGTGTCCCTTTTGCTTTTTGCTTCTAATTAAATCATGTACATTAATATTATGTAATTTTTTTGTTCTTAATTATGGCATTTGTCTAGTAAGTCTTTGTTTCTAAAGATGTTTCTGCTTCCTCATTGTTTGATTTTAGATAGATATTTTAAATATTGATATAATGGATAGCTTTATTTGGGTTTTGATCCTGATTGTTTTTTTCTTCTAGATAATAAGTATTCCTCAGTCATATTTATTGAGATATGACCTTAAATCTATTGTCTTTTTTGGGTTATATCTTCTATTTCTATTTCCTTTTTCTCTCCCTTTTGTTTGATTTGTTTTCTTTGACTTTTGTGTAACATAGCTATCTAAATCCAAGTTACTAGAAGGTAAAAAATAAAAAGAAGGGCAAAGATTTACCAGGAAAATATTTTGAATTCTTGAAATTGAGTGATTTTACCAGTTTGTGCCCCGAGAATGGCTGATCTGTTTCCATTTTTCTTGGGACCCATTGTGCAAATTAATCGTCTTCCTTTATTTCAGTTCCTTTTCATCTGTTATACCTTTGAATATGTTTTTTTGTTTGCTATATTCTCTGGGACAACACTCGTGGGTATATTGTGTCTCAGCTTGTGTAGTCAGCAGCTCTACCCTTTTTCTCCTCGACTCCCTCTATGTGATTTTCAGCCTTGCCCGTGAGGTGGACTCAACTGATGGAGCTCTTCATTTGTCTATAGTGAGATCCACGTCAGGTACCAACGTTTCCAGTGACTCTAATGAGAATCTCTGCTTTTCTGGGGAGCCTTTCTCTGAGGCCCTATGGGTGGCTTTTCTGCCCAGGCATCCATCACTGTTGAACCCAAAGTGGTGTCCACTTCAGGATCTGCCCCCCAAATTCTGTGGAATGAATAGGTTCAGTGAGCAAGGTTTCATCTCTGACCGGCACTCCTAGTATAGGATCACTGTCATTCCAAGTTTGAGTTCCTGTGGATTGCCTGTCCGTAGATTTGCTGACTTCTAAGAAACTTAGTGATGTGTGAGCATTTGGGGTCAGGGAATAATCATGGAGAGGGAATTGGGAATTGAGGCTTGTGCAGAAACGAGTCACAAGTTCAAGAAGTGGGTATTTATGCCAAGCACCAAAAGCAAGCAAGCGCATGCATGTGCGCACAGACCAGAGGCCGAGAGCATCTCTGGAGACCTGGCTCAGTGAGCCCACCTGCCCTGGGTGAGGGTGGAGCACATCTGGTGGTGGGGCTTTGGTCTCATTTGTGGAAGGCTGTATCTTGGGGCAGTTCTTTCCTGAGGGCTGTGTCAGTTAACGTCTGCAAGATGAACAGACGTTAGGTGCTACGAGGGTATCCTTTTCCAGAAAACCGGAACCCCATGGTAGGGATTGTCTCAGTTTGGTCCCTGGTCCAGCAGCGCCAGCAGCACCTGGGAATGCATTAGGAATGTGAGTTCTTGGACCTGCCCCAGAACCTCCCGAATCAAAAACTCTGAGCTGGGGCTCAAAAGTCTGTGTGTTAACAAGCCCTCCAGGGGCTTCTGAGGCGTGCAAAAGTTTGAGAACCACCAGTTGTGATTCCTGTAGCGGGCCTGGGACAGGGGCAGGCTGGCAGAGGCCACTAGCCTTGAGGGTGTCACTCAGCACCAAGGGATTAAAACTGACGTCAGCTTCCTTCTGCCTTTTCCTCCTTCTCCTCCACGGCAGGGACCGGGCAGTCCCCAGCCTGACTGCGGAATTCCTGGTGTTGGGGATGGGACAAAGAAGTAAGGAAAGGGGGCTCTGTGGTCAGCACCTACCACAGAGGAGCAAAGCCCTCACCCCAAGATGTCCCTGGGGGCATGGAATGCCGGGCCATTTGTCCACAGTGCGTGTGGGCAGCGGGGCAGCGGTTTGGGGAGAGCTGGAGGGGATTATGATCAGTCAGTATGGCCAGGATGCATTGCAGGGGAAAATTAAGGGTGTCAGCATACAGTGGATCAAAGTGTGGCCTGCAGTGGGAATGTGTGAGAGCAGACCCTCCTGCGAAATTCGGGGGAGAGGAAGGCACCCATGTACCCTGAGGCTGTCCTCAGCTCTCTCAGTGTGAGTCACATAGGGCAGTTCATCTGACACTTTTGCCACCTACAGAGACCTAGGGTCCCTCCATCTCTGTGTCCACAGGGGCCTGACTCTCCCAAATCGTAAGGGTATACCTGTTGGATAGGCATACCGTCCAGAAAATGTGCTCCTTTGTATGTATGTTGTCGTTAACGCGCCACAAACTTATAAGTGCTTCGATAAAATCGTAGGTCAGGGTTAAAGTATTAAAGTCACTTGAAAGTTGAAAGTTGTCACTTGAAAGTTGAAAGTTGTCACTTGAAAGTTGTCTGCTTGAAATAAATTATAAGACATTGGTTACTTAGGAAGAATATAATATTTGTGGTCCTCCCATGTGCCGTCTTCGATGCTTTTAGTGTAAATTTTAGGAAGAAAGCGTTCAGATCTTTTCCCCAGCCTGTGGTCTCCGTAACTGTTTTCCTCCCCAAGACCTAAATTCACTAGCTGCAAATTCTCTTATCTTGGACATTTCTGGAATGTAATTTCGCGATGCCCGGGGTGTGCATTGTTCTGTAGCTGCTCTGTCCAGCAGGTAGCCACTAACCGCGTGTGGCTACTTAATTTAAAGTCATTAAAATTAAGATTACAGACGGAGGTCCTCAGCCAAGCGTTAGTGCTAAGCAGCGGCAGGTGGCTGGTGGCTACCGCGGGGGGCAGCACAGATACAGAGCATCATTATCACCACGGAGATTTCTGCTGGGTTCTGTACTGTGTCCTCTTGTTGCCATCGTTTTAACCAGCCAGTTATTGAGCACCTGCTGTATGCCCAGGAGCTGCTAATTTGTCGGTTTATTCAACAACATACACTGGGCATCTCTGTAACAACATCCCCTTTTACTGTTATTATTAGTGGGTTTTTTTTTTAAAGTTGGAAAAAGCCTTTGACATGAAGGAGTGGCTTTATGTGAAGGTGGAGGTGTCTTGGGCAAGAGTACGTGGTGGGGCTGAGGGAGGCCATGCCCGCAGAGCCCTGGAGAGGTGGGCCCATGGGGGACAGTGTTTGGAGGGGCTGAGGGCTGTTCCCCAGGAAGGAGGGGTGGGATCGGGCTGTGTGGCTCAGCCACAGGGCTGGTTTGCCCAGCTTGCCGGGAGAGGAAACACTTAACACAGGTGAGTCGACAGGCTTTGGAAAAGATTCCCATCCAATGGTTTTTAAAACATTATTTAAGTCTACTTAACATAAAACATTTAGTATGGATATCACACAGTTAATATTTAAACTCTTTCTCACTGGATTGCAAAGAAGAAGATGCGATCTGTTGGAGAAGTCGGTGTGGATTCCCACAGTCACATTTCCTTCACACAGACCATTTTCAGCTCTCCTGGGTACACCTAGGAGTAGGATTGCGGTGCAAGTCCAATAGTCATCTGATGCTGGCTAATGTTTGCAGCATCTGGCGGATTTCAGTCTTAGCTGGTTCTATATTTTAGCCGCTAAGGAAGTACTTTATATAAAACCTCAAACCTCTATTTTTTTTTCCTGAGAATTTGTTTTAATTTTAACTTACACATTTCAGTTTAAGCCATTAAACTTTTAAAAATGTTAAAGCCTATTTATTCTGTTTTTCAAAACTTTTTTTTCTTCCAGTTTTATTGAGATGTAAGTGACATGCAGCACTGTGTAAGTGTAAGGTGTACAGGGTAATGATTTGACAATCATTTCATAAATTTAGCGAATATCCATCATCTCATATAGATACAAAATTAAAGACATGGAAAAAATATTTTCCCTCGTGGTGAGCATTCTTTTTTTTTTTAAATTAATTAATTAATTAATTAATTAAGTTATTTTTGGCTGCGTTGGGTCTTTGTTGCTGCCCGCGGGCTTTCTTTTTTCTAGTTGCGGCGAGCGGGGGCTACTCTTCCTTGCAGTGCGCAGCCTCTCATTGCGGTGGCCTCCCTTTTTGCGGAGCACAGCCTCCAGGCGCGCGGGCTTCATTAGTTGTGGCACGTGGGCTCAGTAGTTGTGGCTCACGGGTTCCAGAGCGCAGGCTCAGCAGCTGTGGTGCACGGGCTTAGTTGCTCCACGGCATGGGGATCTTCCTGGACCAGGGCTTGAACCCGTGTCCCCTGCATTGGCAGGCGGACCCTCAATCACTGCGCCACCAGGGAAGCCCGCCGTGAGCATTCTTAAGATTTATTCTCTTTACTCTCACATGTAACGTACAGCACTGTTAATTATATTTATCATGTTGTAAGTTACATCCCTGGTACTTATTTATCTTATAACTGGAAATTTATACCTTTTGACTGCCTTCAACCAGTTCCCTCTCCCCCCACCCCTGCCACTGGTAACCACAAATCTGATCTCTTTTTCTATGAGTTCGTTTGTTTTTGAAGTATATTTGGCCTACAACACTGTTAGTGATTCGATATTTCTGTGCATTTTAAAATGATCACCATGATAAGTCTAGTTATGATATGTCACCATACAAAGATATTACATAGTTACTGACCCTGTTCCCCACACTGTACATTTCATACTCATGACACATTTGTTTTGCAACTGGACTCAAACTTCTATTTTGTTACAGACCAATGAGGCACATCCCTTGGCTTATACCTGATTGCGGCCACAGTAATTGAATTATGTTCACTTCACATCTCTCCTTGGTGCCCTTACTGGGTTCCACTTCCCATTTTGTACACTTTGTCTTTGGTATGTTCCCTTTGAACATACCATCTACTTGATCTATTGATGATGTGTTCGTTTTTTGTCTGCTTCCCAGCCCGAGGGCAGAGATCCTCCTTCCCTTTGTTGACGTATCCCCCAGGCTCCTGGAAGGGCATCTGAAGCATAGTGGGTGTTCAGGACATGCCTGCTGAGTGAAGATGTCAGCTTCCTCCACTGGACTCTGCCCCTTCTCCCCTCTCTGCATTCTCATGCGGGAGGGTAAAGCACAGTGCTTATTCTCAAATACATCCAAAGGCCTAAAGTTAAAGAAAAAAAATGTACATCGTAGTCCCAGAATTTTCGAATCAGACAGTATGCTCTATATCAATATTTGGGTCCTAATAAAATCTCATATGTAATTCACTAAGGATTAGATTCTTTTCTAACATTTTACGAGTTACTCCAAAGGGGAAAGAAATATCTCTTCAAACTTTCATTTAACACAGAGTGTCTTCTTAGGGGTTGTGGATTTCTGGGCGCTGGGGAGGGCCTTTGGTTACTTGCAGACATTCGGGGTAGGTGGCCTCAGTGGGGCAGATGCGGGGCGCGGGGAGGGGCTAGGCTGCTCAGAGCAGTCCCAACCAGCTCGTCAAACATGTTGCAGAAAAAGGCACGTTCAGTAAATGTGGGAGCTGACAGTCGGTCCTTCTCTCCCTCAATTCCACCCGGTAGTGCACAACAGACACTGTAAGGGGTGCAGAGGAACCTTTCCAGTGAGGTCAGAGGAAGCAGAATCTAAGACTGGGTGGGGGGCCTGGGTCCACCCCTTCCACCTTCCCACCTCCACCTGGCGGGCTTAAAGACCTGAGCACGCTGGTGGAAGCAGCTGGAATGAGAATTTGTATCGCCAGCTGTCAAAGGGAACAAGTTTGTCTGGAGACTTGGCTAAATTGGTATTGTAGGAACCCAGGTTCATGTTTGGTAAGAAGAAAAAAAATTAAATGAGGCCGTTAAACATGTGAAATGATCCTCTGAGATTTTTGAGTGACATTAATACTGGAAGTGAGGTGGAGGGGTGGAGGGGGAGGAATAATATTTGGAAGGCTATAAATCTCGGGTTAGTTGTTCAGATAGTCCTGTGCTCAGAGGCAGAGAGGGATCTGTGGGTTTATTGAACCATTATTTTTACAAGCTGGCCTTTGCTTTAATAGGAATTTATACTGGATGAGTTTGGTATTTAAAGAAAGAATGGACTCAGAGAAAATAGGCTCATGTACAAATCCAGAGCACATCATGTTACACAGTTTGGCTGAGGAATTTTGGTTGCCTGAGAAATCAGCTGTTTAAAAGCAAGGGATCTTGTGTAAAAATCCTAATTATGTTAGTAGCTATAAGGAACACTTACTGAGTGCTCGTTTAAGAGCAAAGTGTTGCCTTGGGCACGTGAAGAAGTTTGTTCACAATGTAGTATTTGTCCTTAGAGATTTTCCAATGTATTTGGGAAGCTGGCCTACATACATTTTAAAACGATGTAAAATCCTAGACAGCGATTGTGTCAAGAGGAGGGGGCTGGAAAATCAGGTCAGCAGGGGATGTAGACTCCAGAAAGTGACCACTGTGGTATCTAGGGGAGATCTGGGGATGGGGATCTAGGGAAGGTCTGGGGATGGGATCTAGGGGAGGTCTGGGGATGGGGATCTAGGGGAGATCTGGGGATGGGGATCTAGGGGAGGTCTGGGGATGGGATATAGGGGAGATCTGGGGATGGGGATCTAGGGGAGATCTGGGGATGGGATCTAGGGGAGATCTGGGAATCGACAGAAGCTCAGTGTACAGGCCTGACAAGGGCCAGAGGAGGCTGATTGCTAATTCTGCCCTGTTTGTTCCCTCAGCTTCATTCATCTGTAATGAAAGCAGTTTTTGCTACATTTAAGCAAGCCTCTTAGATTTGACCAGAAATTATGTGCTCAGGACATTTGCAGGTGCTTCCTGCCCCTTTTATTTCAACAACAGAATTATTGAGATGATCGAGTACACATACCATAAAATTCCCTTTCAGCATGTGCAAGTCACTGTTTTTTAGGATAGTCTCAAAATTGTCCAGCCACCACGGCTATCGGATTGCAGAACGGTCCATAGCGTGTGCCTGTTTTGACGAGATAGGAGGTTGTACCATACAAGATTGACTGCCTCTGACCATTTTCAACCTACAAAGATGGCAATCTCCTATGTTCCAGTTTTCAAACATTGTCTTGAAAGAGCTTCTCCTGAAAGCTAGCATAAGATTTTTCCTCCATCTTAAACTACCCCAAAAATGTTTGGGCGTCAGGAACCCTGTGTGTGGAGAAGAGTTAAAGGGGATTTATGGGCAGCCCACTCTTGGGCCACCCTCAGGCCCTTGAAGTCTGTCACATGGGAGAACTTGCCCAATGGCTCTGTGTGCTTTGGCTTCTAAGGGGAACAGTAGTAAGGGGGAAGGAGGGATTGGGACACAGATTTCAGCTTGATACAGCAATGAGATTTCTAGGTATAGAGCTGCCTAACGAACCAGCTCTGTGCCGTGTCCAGTCATCACTGGGTGAGCTTGAGCTAAGATGGGGGACGCCTGGGCTGGGGCACAGGTGGGAGGTGCCCCCACTGGCCTCTCTGGCTTCTTCTCACCTGTCCAGGTGCTCTCCTGGGGAGTGCCCTCAGCATCCTCAACCTGCAGGAGCCACCTCTTCTGTCCGAGAAGCCCCCCACGTTTGCCTGGTCAGCGCTGCTCCCAGAAGATGCCAGCTTCAGTGTGTCTGTGTCCTCGTCTGGGGTCCCCCAGGCTGAGGATGGTGTGACCCCACTCTGGGCCCTGGCTCCCCTGCTGGACCAGAAGCTCCCTGAGGACAGGGCTGTGGCCACCTTTCTCATTGCTGCACCCCCGGCCCCCTCTACGGTGGGCCCAGGTCCCGAGGTTTTCAGTGTCAGAAGAAATGATGGAACTTGCCTTGTAAGCAGGTGTGAGAGTGTGCACACAGATATGTGTGTGTGTGTGTGTTTTATTTTGTGTATATCCAAAGGAAAATAATTCTATTAGGTTACAATGAATGGTATGAAATCACTGCCTTTGTGGGTTGAAAATGGCTGAACATTGAGTGATAGCAGCCAATCCGAAAAGGCTACGTACGGATCCCAACCATATGATGTTCTGGAAGAGGCAAAACTGTGGCAACAGTAAAAAGATAAGTGGTTGTCAGGGGTTAGGGAGGAATGGAGGGCTGAATTTTTAGGGCAGTGAAACTGCTCTGTATGATACTATAATGGCAGGTACATGACTCGGACATTGGTTAAAACCCCTATAACTTTCTAACAAAAAAGAGTGAACCCTAACGTAACTATGGACTTTATTTATTTATTTATTTTTTTAGCAGAATACAGGATAGGTGAGTTGTTTTTTTTTTTAAACTTGGGTTTATTTATTTATTTATTTATTTTTGGCTGTGTTGGGTCTTCGTTTCTGTGCGAGGGCTTTCTCTAGTTGTGGCAAGTGGGGGCCACTCTTCATCGCGGTGCGCGGGCCTCTCATCATCGCGGCCTCTCTTGTTGCGGAGCACAGGCTCCAGACGCGCAGGCTCAGTAATTGTGGCGCACGGGCCTAGTTGCTCCATGGCATGTGGGATCTTCCCAGACCAGGGCTCGAACCCGTGTCCCCTGCATTGGCAGGCAGATTGTAAACCCCTGAGCCACCAGGGAAGCCCCTAACTATGGACTTTAGTTAATCATATTTTATCAGTATTGTTTCACTAATTGTAACAAATGTACCACAGGTTGAATAGGAGCAGTTTTTATGATTCAACCTTCCCTCTGTTAGATTCTTCTTAATAATAGTAATAGCTTTATATGATTCACGTGTCATAAAAGTTTAGAAGTATACAATTCGGTGGTTTTTAGTATATTCACAGAGTTGTGCATCCATCACCACAGCCAATTTTAGAACATTTTCATAGCTCTAAAAAGAAACCCTGCACCTCAGGCCCTGAACCATCTGCTTTCTGTCTCTATGGATTTACCTGTTCCGGATATTTCATAGAAGTGGAATCATACAGTAGGTGGCCTTTTATGACTGGCTTCTTTCATTCAGCATTATGTTTTCAAGGCTCATTCGTGTCATACATCGTATCAGTACTTCATTCCTTTTTAAAATTAAATTCTTTATTTAAGAGCAGTTTTAAATTTACAGAAAAAAATGCCAAGATAGTCCAGAGAGTTCCCATATACCTCCCACTCCATTTCCCTAATTATTAACACCTTACACAAGACTAGTTCATTTCTCAAAATTAGTGAATCAGACTGAAGTCCATAACTGTATTTGTATTTCGTAGTTTGTACCTAATGACCTTTTTCTGTTCTAGGATTCTACCTTCCGTTTAGTTGTCAGGTCTCCTTAGGCTCCTCTTGGCTGTGGCAGTTTCTGAGCCTTGTTTTGGATGACCATGACAGTCCTGAGGAGTACTGGTTGGGTAGTTTGTAGAGAGCCACTCAATTGAGGTGTGTCTGCTGTTTTTCATATAACTAGACTGGGCTTGTGGGTTTGGGAAGGAAAACCACAGAGGTTAGGTGCACGCATCCTATTAAGGGACCACGCTATCACCATGCCTCATTACTGATGCCGTCCACCTGGGTCACCACTCTTTCCTTGTTGTTGCTGAGTGTATCCCATTGTATGGAAATATCACTGTTTATTTATTTATTCATCAGCTGATGGACATTTGATGTATTTCCACTTTTTGGCTATTGGGAATCATGCTGCTATGAACATTTATGTACCAGCTTTTGTGTGAACACACATTTCCCGTTCTTTTGGGTATCTACCTGGGAGTGGAATTGTGGGGTCATATGGTAATTCTATGTTGAACATTTTGAGGAACCTCCAGACTGTTTTCCATAGTGTCTACACCATTTTACATCCCCACTGGCAGTGTCTGAGGGTCCCAGCTTCTCCACATCCTCATCATCACTTGTTATTGCCTTTTTGATAGATTCTGTTGTTGTTTTAGAGACCCAGTCTAACTCCTTGAAATTACCTCTGGGCATTTTCTCAGTGTCACATGCGTCTTCTATGCTGCAGAGTTTAGCTGGCCCATGTATCTTGCAGCTAAGAAGCAGCAGAGAGTTGGGTCTGCGCCTGCTGTGGAAGAAGGTGGGGGGCGGGTAGGCAGGTATTGGGTACTCAGGCCCTCCTGGGCAGCTTTCTAGTGTTTTTAGCTCATCTGTTTCGGCACAGAGGGCTCTTTGAATCAAAGGTCCAGGAGGTTGGCATGCCGCTGCCTCTGACGGTGAGGGCACAGGCCTTCCCCCCTGCTGCATAATGAACAGTGTCAGCTGCCTCAGCATTAATTATACTTCCCCAGAAAACCTCTCTCTTGGTAGCTTCTCCCCAGATATCTTCTTCCCACAAGTATCTGGGTTTTGGATTCTTTTTCCTGAGTAGATTTTTAGATAGCTGTGGCTCAAGAGTTTAGAAACCTACAGACCAGTGGAGGGGGGGACATGACAGCATGAAAGACAGCACACAGATTCCGTGTGCAGAGGGAATTTGAAATCCACGCCAGACCAAAAGCGGCTGAGCTGAAGTGTTGCTCTTACACTGTTCAAGAGAGTAGGAGGAATGCAGTGGGGTCAGGAGGAAATTAATGACTGTGGACGGATGGTTGGTGATGAAACAGATAAGCGACACTTGAATAAACACGGGGAATTAATTTTGGAGCCACTGGGAAGAAGTAAACCTAAAGAATTATGGAAGACACAGTGTCTTGTGGTTTTATTTGTTTCCCGAGACTCAGAGGCGGCAGATATTTTCCATCTAAGGATGGGAAAACCTTGAGCCAAGTGAAGCTTTGTTCTTTTTAAAGACCTTGAGAGGGTCTTTCTACCATGCTGGGGGCCACCTGCGGTTTTTTTCCTCCTTTGCCTGTTTCTTGCGAGAAAGCAGTAGTCCAGTGCCATTTATATAATGAGGTTTCACATTCTAAAGGAGTGTTGCTAAGTTTTTCTTCTTTTTTTTTTTTAATTAGTTGATTAATTTATTTATTTTTGGCTGTGTTGGGTCTTCGTTGCTGCACATGGGCTTTCTCTAGTTGTGGAGAGTGGGGGCTACTCTTCGTTGCAGTGTGTGGGCTTTTCATTGCGGTGGCTTCTCTTGTTGTGGAGCACGGGCTCTAGGCACGTGAGCTTCAGTAGTTGTGGCTCGCGGGCTCTAGAGCACAGGCTCAGTAGCTGTGGCGCTCGGGCTTAGTTGCTTCGCGGCATGTGGGATCTTCCCGGACCAGGGCTCGAACCTGTGTCCCCTACATTGGCAGGCAGATTCTTAACCACTGCACCACCAGGGGAGCCCTAAGTTTCTCTTCTTAAAAATTTTTATTAAAAATTTTATGAAATACCGGGCATCAGGGCATGGAAAAGGCCCCCAAGTAATTGTCACCTGTTTGGATGCTTTGCTTGAGATCTGAATTACCATGAGGAAAACCATGACCATAATGCAAACGGATGAGATCAGTTGGCTCATGGTTACAATTCTTATTTTAAAGAAGGGTTTTTAGATTTGAAGTCTAGTGAATGTTGGCAGTTGGGTGGAGGAAGGATAGTGAGGAAAAAGGTGAGGGGCAGGAGTGACTGGAAGCCAGGGTCCCTCAGGGTTACTCTGCAGGAGGCAGGTGACCAGTTGAGGCTTTGGGGAGGTGGCAGGGAAGCGGTGAGATGGGGGTCGTTGCTGACTGAGCACAGGCAGGGCATTGCACATTGGAAATACTTGGCTAGATTAAAGAATTCACCGACAGAAGAGTCATGGAAGCTTCCCCTGAACAAAATTAGCTAACAGGACTTGGAATTCTTCTGAGATTATTCATGACTTCAAGTTTCTAATTTCATTCCAGAGTTATGGACATCTGTCAAGACCATGGAAGAATTCCATGTGCCAAAGTGATTAGTGGCTGAGGAAACCAATTTCCATGATTTGATCAAGTCAGCAGTAGCTTCTAGGAAGAGTCACCCTGCCCTTCTGAGTGGAGCCAGTTGTAGCCAAGACGTGACTTCACATCCATCCCAGAGGCCACTGGGCACAGTCCTTTGTGAGACTGAGCTCTTAGAGCCTCTGTTCACAGATGCTGTGATATGACTGAGGAAGAGACATTAAGGATTGCCGGACACTCAGTTCTAGAACCTAAGCTAGCAGCCTGCCCTTTACATCTCCTGCCTCACTTCCCCAAAGGGAAACAGAAATGTACTCAACTCCTCCCCTGAGGGTGCCAGAGAGAAAGACGGATTCTAGTTAGAAGGAGCCACTTATGGCAGGCCACGTGTGCAGGCCGTCTGGTGGGGGCCACATGTGGCAGTCAGAGTCCTGTATTCAGTTCAGGACCCTGTGTGAGGTGGAGGTTGTGGAACCTTGGATTCGTCCTTCTCTGTCACAAAGGGGCCGACACAGGCTGGCTGCTGAGCTGGTGTTGAGACCTCAGCACCTGGAAATACCAGATGTAGAAAGCCACTGCCACTGTTGCTAGGATGGTGGCCCCTGTGTTTGAATGGCCAGTTGCTGACCTTAGAAGCAGTCCGGATGTCAGATGCTACACTAGGGGGATGGGGAAGTTCTGACATGGGTGGTGGAGCCTCCTGTGGATGTAAAAGGTGGCCGATTGGCTCTTAAGTGGTGGTGTTGAGTAGACTTGAGATGTTTTCATCCAGAAACCAGCAAAATAAACAGCAGGATTAAGCCCTCTGTGAGGGCTTCCCCTACCTTCCCTGAGGCCTTCCTTGTTCACCTTCTTGCAGCCAGTGTTCAGGTGTCCTGGAGCTGGGTGAGGCTCTGAGCTCAGACACAGTCCCTGGCCCACCTGACCACTAGTCATGGTTGGCCAAGACCTGTCATGGCAATCACATTCTTCTTTGCTAGTGATTGGTCTGGGGCCAGTCCATCTCCTGGTTCTGACCAATGAGATGTGAGGGAAGGAGGGGCTTCTTCCGGGAATAAGGAGAGTCTGTTGGAGAAGGCCTTTGGCCACTGCCCCTCCTTCACTGCTGATAGCTGGTGTGATCCCTGGAGCTGCCATCTGTGACTATGAAGTAACCAACAGGAGGGTAGAAAGCTCATTGCTAAACATGATGGGATGGACAGATAGAACCTTAGGCCCCTATGATGTCACTGGACCCCTCCCTGAAGACCTCTTCCTAAGTAAAGACCCTTATGGTTAGGATTTTTTGTCATACTTAGAGTCCCAAACATCCTAACTGTTGGACACAAATATAGATTTGTACTGTATGCATATCTCTCAGGAATTCAGTCTCATTCTGGTGATTGATTTACTGAACAAAATTGAACTGAGCTTTTTTGGAGGCTTAACCTCTCTGCAGATACATTTGGGATATTGTCATGTTATGTTTAGCAGGAAAAATAAAGTTTATGAAGCTATAAGCTTACCTCATGAGCTAAAATGAGGCTAGCTGGTGGCTGAGTTCTTAGCTCTTGAACTTGAAGTTGACTTGATTCTGCAGAGCTCTGTCTGCAGCTTCCCTCTTTCCTAGGGCCCGGCTGTGGTTGAGGCCTGCTCTGACAATGTAAACACACAGGTAGGCACCTGGGCTGGTGGCAGTGGTGGCATTAAGTACATTCACATTGTTGTGCCAGCATCACCACCATCCATCTCCAGAGCTCTTTTCAGCTTGTAAACTGAAACTCTAAACGATTAAACACTAACTTCCCATTCCCCCCTCCCCTCAGTCCCTGGCACCCACTGTTCTACCTTTAGTCTCTGTGACTATTTAAGTTACCTCATATGTAAAAGCTTTATGAAAATCAGATTTCTTAAACTCTCAAGACTTGTGAAAGCATTGACTGGCCAGCACAGAGTAGGATTTGGGGATAGCTTGGAAAAGAAATGGGGGTTAGCTTCCTGGGAAGCAGAGCTCATGACCTTGGGGGAATTTTTATAGAGCAAGAAGTGGGCATTGCATTTGCCTGATATAGTCATTCTGAGTTGAATCTCTGCCTCTCACCGTTATTCAGAACTTTCCTTGGGCATTTTAATTCTTGCCTTCCCATTGCCAACTAGAGGTAATTAGCTTCCTCTCAATTGATGTCGTCTTTTTAAGTAATAATGGGTCCTGGGGCAGTTATTGGTAATTGTCTTCCCCTTGGTCAGCTTTGGCCATTGAGTCTCTAGAAGGCAGCTGAAAAGTTCTAGTGAATTCTCTCAGCTCACGCAACATAGAATTCCATGTCCTTTTCATTGACTTGAAAGGCTAGGGTCTTTTTGTAGAGAGAAAAGAGACTAATCTTTCCAGTGTGATTCATTCCAAAGAATAAAAGTCTGCTCAGCCTGTATCAAGTGAGGATCCTTGTTACCAACGCATTTGAAGGCTTTCTGTCGTATAGTGTCATCTGATAGATTTTTGTAGTCAATTTAAATGTTAATAAATTATCAATTTTTCCCTTAAAAAGATGTACCATTTTATATTCTTTGCTGGCTTATTGCTTAATTATTTATGTCCATTTTTATGATCTTATGAAAATATTAACTAAAGATCTAATTACTGTATTCACTAATACAATATAGGAAATACAATATTAAAGAAATATTATATTTAAACATTGCTTAAAGAATAGAGTTATAACTGATAAATCAAGAAGATCCTAAATTTTTACCTATTGCACGTTTGATGGATTTAATAATTTTTTTCTGAAAAATTTATTCTTCACATTCTTTCAAATACATTGATTTTTTTTTTTTTTTTTTTAAAGAATCAAGGGTTATCTTTTTTTTTTCTATTATTTTTGGCTGCGCTGGGTCTTCGTTGCTATGCGCAGGCTTTCTCTAGTTGTGGCGAGCTGGGGTTACTCTTTGTTGCGGTGCGTGGGCTTCTCATTGTGGTGGCCTCTCTTGTTGTGGAGCACGGGCTCTAGGCACACGGGCTTCAGTAGTTGTGGCACGTGGGCTTCAGTAGTTGTGGCTCACGGGCTCTAGAGCACAGGCTCAATAGTTGTGGCATGCGGGCTTAGTTGCTCTGCGGCATCTGGGATCTTCCCGGACCAGGGCTTGAACCCGTGTCCCCTGCATTGGCAGGTGGATTCTTAACCACTGTGCCACCAGGGAAGTCCTTGATTTTTGTTTTGACTTTAGAAGAAAGTGCATCCTAGCAGAAGAATACACATGCACACGTGCACATGCACACACAAATACTTTTATTTTGAAATAAGTTTAGATGTATAGAAAGGTTACAAAAATAGGGCAGTTCCCTTAACCCTTCACCCAGCTTTCCCCAATGTTAATATCATATGTCGAGGTGCACATTTATCAAAACTAGGAAATTAACTTGGTGTGATACTGTTAATTGAGCCACAGACCATATTTGAATCTTGACAGTTTTCTCAATAATGTCTGCTTTTGGTCTGGGATCCAGTCCAGGATTCCACATTTCATTTGATTAACACCTTTCTTTCTTCTTTTTCAGTCTGTGACAGTTCCTCAGTACTGCCTTGTTTTTCTTGACCATCACACTTTTGAAGAGCACTGGTCAGTACTTTTGTAGAATGTCTTTCAGTTTGGGTTGGTCTGTTTTCTTATGCTTAGATTCAGGTGATGTATTTTTGGCAGGAAGAAGACAGAAGTGATGATGTATTATATCAGTAGGTGTGTTATGTCCACATGTTCCTCTGCTGGGGAGGTTAGCATGATCACTTGGTTAAGGTCGTGTGTGCCAGATCTCTCCACTGTACAGTTTCTATTTTTTCCTTTTTGATTAGTACATATCTTGCAGGGAGATACTTTGTGAGTATGTAAAAATCCTGTTTCTCGTCATGGTTTGTCCAATGATTTTAATAGCCAAAATAATTCCTGTGGTTTTCGATCAAGTGGCTTTGTATTTCCATCATCCCTTCTACATTTAGCAATTGGAATATCTACTTTCAGAGAGAGCTTGTGTTTAGAGCACTGAGTTTTGTCTATTTTTAAAAGGAGCAGGTGACAGGGTTGGGTGGAGTCATAGTGATGGGACCAGCAAGGGCTAGTCCCTTCCTTTGTCCCAGATATGTATTTGAAAACATCATCTATAGTGAGTGCATAATAGTATTCTTAAATATTAACAAAATGAAGAATAAAAAATCATATGATCATCTCAATAGATACAGAAAAAGCATTTGAAATAATTCCACATTCATTTATGGTAAGAACTTTCAATGAAGTGAGTATAGAGGGAACATATATTAACATTATAAAGGCCATGTGTGACAAAGCCACAGCTGACATCATACATGCTCAACACTGAAAAACTGAAAGCTTTCCCTTTAAGATCAGAACAAGACAAGGATGCCCACTCTCTCCACTTTTATTCAACATAGTATTGGAAGAGATAGAGCAATTAGTCAAGAAAAAGAAATGAAAGGGATCCAAATTGGAAAGAGAGAAGTAAAACTGTCACTGTTTTCACATGACATGATATTATATATAGGAAACCCTGAAGACTCTACCAAAAACTGTTAGAACTAATAAATTCAGTAAAGTTACAGGATACAAAATCAGTGTACAAAAATCTGTTGCCTTTCTAGACACTACTAACAAACTCTTAGAAAGAGAAATTAAGGAAACAATTTCATTTACAATTGGATCAAAAAGAATAAAATACCCAGGAATAGATTTAACCAAGGAGGTAAAAGACCTATATATTGAAAACGCTAAAGAAATTGAAGAAGACACAAATAAATAGAAAGATAGTCCATTTTCATGGATTGGAAGAAGTAATATTATTAAAATGTCCATACTACCCAAAGCAATTTACAAATTTCAGTGGCATTTTTCACAAGAATAGAACAAACAGTTCTAAAATTTGTATGGAACCATAAAAGACTCTGAATAGTCAAAGAAATTTTGAGAAAGAAGAAGAAAGCATGAATACATGCCCTGATTTTAAATGATATTACTGTAGTAATTAAAACAGTGTGGTATTGGCATAAAAACAGACATAGATCAATGGAACACAGTAGGGAGCCAGAAATGAACCCATGCATATATGGCCAATTAATTGACAACAAAGGAGCCAAGAATATACAATGGGGAAAGGACAGTCTCTTCAATAAATGATGCAGGGAAAATTGGACAGCCTCATGCAAAAGAATGAAATTGGATCACTCACTTACACCATACTCCCAAATTAACAGAAAATGGAATAAAGACTCGAACTTAAGACCTGAAACCATAAAGCTCCTAGAAGAAAACATAGGTGGTAAACACTTTGACATAAATCTTGGCTATGATTTTTTTGAATCTGATACTAAAAGCAAAAGCAACAAAAGCAAAAATAAACAAATGGGGCTACATCAAACTGAAAAGCTCTGCCAAAGGAAACTATCAGCAAAATGAAAAGGAAACATACTGAGTGGGAAAAAATATTTGCAAATCATATATCTGATAAGGGGTTAATACCCAAAATATATAAAGAACTCATACAATTCAATAGCAAAAAACCAAATAGTCCGATTAAAAAATGGACAGAGAATCTGAATAGACATTTTTCGGAAGAAGACATACAGTTGGCCAGCATGTACATGAGAAGATGCTCTACATCATTAATCATCAGGGAAATGCAAATCACAATGAGATATATGACTTCACACCTTTCAGAATGGCCATTATCAAAAAGACAACAAATAACAAGTATTGGCGAGGATGTGGAGAAAAGGGAAACCTGTGCACTGTTGGTGGGAATGTAAATTGGTGCAACCACTATGGAAAACAGTATAGAGATTCCTCAAAAAATTAAAAACAGAACTACCATATGATCCAGTAATTCCACAAATTACTTTACTTTGGATAAAGTAATTTCTTTATCCAAAGAAAATGAAAACACTGATTTGAAAGGTATATATAGCCCCACGGTCCTTGCATCATTATTTATGATAGCCAAGATATGGAGACAACCTAAATGTCCAATGATGGATGAATGGATAAATTAATTTATTCACACACTCACATATATATATGTATATATACACATACATATATGTTATTTAGCCATAAAAAAGAATGAATTTTTGCCATTTGTGACAACGTGGATGGACCGAGAGGCCATTATGCTAAGTGAAATAAATCAGAGAAAAATAAATACCATATGATCACTCTTCTATGTGGAATCTAAAATAAATAAATAGATAGATAGGTCGATAGAGCCAAGCTCATAGCTACAGAGAACAGATTGGTGGTTGCTAGACACAGGGGGTAGAAGGTGGGAGAAATGGTGAATTTTTTTTTTTAGTTTAAATAAACTGAATAAAATTATTTTCTTTTGTCCTGTTTTAATTTGCTTCTATTGTGCTATATCATTAAAAGGGTCACATATTTTATGCATTAAATATAAAGCCAGATTTCTTTGAATATGGGCATCTCTCTGTATTCAAAGCTATTTCTTAAACATGGATTCCCACATGTGAAGCTAATAGGTCCTCACCATATTTTGGGGGTGCAGATATTAGCAGTCATAATAATAGGTCCAGGTATTTTGAAGTGGTGTGATTAATCTGACCAGATGGCCTCTAGCACACATTCACCCATCTGCTCTCCAGTTAGCAGTGTCTGTTAGCAGTGTCTCCAGTTAGCATAAAGCTTAAAAAAAAAAAAAAGCAGATGATTTGAAGTAAAAAAGCACAGTATTTCTTTTCTTTTGAAAGAAATAAAGTTTTTTCAAGAGATCAAAATCCACAGATAGGACAGGAGGGAAAAACCAGGTCTGAGGTACAGTTAATCATATGTGTCTGAGAGACAGAAGTAGGCGAGGATGCCTGTCGAGAGTTTGGTCTTCATTCTTGTTTCCCAATCAGTGGGGATAAACCTCTTCTTTCCGCAAAGAAGAGGAGCTTCCCTGGTTTCTGAACTGGGAACCAACGTGTACAGCCTCATGTATACTGTTGTTATCCGCTTGTTTGGGCCACTTCCCTGCGAGCAGTGGCCAAGGAAGCAGCAGCTGTGTGGAGGGACTGGCCCCTGGCCCCCGGGGTCGAGGGTGTACAGACTTGACTCTACCTTGGTGGGCGAAGCACACCCAGGCCCAGAGATTTGAAGACAGATCGCAGGATAGGAAAAGCAATTAACAAGCAATTTAAAATTTCTCTTCTGAGAGAAATTCTATAGGTTGTTTTTGGCAAAGTGGCGTGTTGCGTTAGGCTCCGTGGACTCTGGTGCTCTGTAAGTTAAAGAGGTCGGAGTCATTGTGGTTTCTTCTTAAATTCCTCCTGTTGGCTTGATGCCGCCAGCAGCTGGATCCACCATGATGTGCAAATTTGGGGGGATGGAAGAGAAACTTTCCCTCCTGGTCAGCAGATTCCAACTGCCCAAGGTGTCAGCTTTATGGGTTTCCATAATGAAATTGTAAGGGGTTTGATTTCTAGGAATTTGAGTCATTTTTCTTAATTGGCATCTTCCACTTGAAACTCAGTGCTGTTTCTTTTGGCTCTATTGAGTGTTTTAAAATCTCAGTGCGGCTCATTTTGGATAATCTCTTAATGACATTAATTTTATTTGTTATTCATATCAATTAGTTATCAATTTTGAAGGAACAGTGGAGGGATGTTTAATTTATTTTAAGCATCTTTCTTTGGGACTAATATTGTTTATTTCCCCATGGAAATGATGTCCTCTGGATTCCTATGTAAATACCCCTTCCATAGGGTAAGTACCAGCACCGACCTACCTCACAGGTCATTGTCTTGGGGATTAAATGATTTAATAGTTATAAAACCCTTGGGACCATACTGGACTTGCAGAGAGTGTGAGATTGGTGTTTGCTAAGATAACTTCTATAGAGCCTGTTTGTGCTTTTTGTTAAAAAGTTGTTAAAACCTATATTTTCCCTAGCTAAATATTCTATTTGAAAAACTGTCTTTGTTCCCATTGTTGGGAGACGTTTTGGTGGATGTTTTCCATAGATCCATTGCTACAACAGGTCTCGCACTGGATGTGCCGGGGGTGCCTCAGAGGCTACAACTCCAAAAGCAAACTTGTCATCAGCCTCCTTTGGGGTCTACCAGCCTGTCCTTCAAGGCACGGAGTGTCCCCTCCATTCCTCTTGTGACCAAGACAGAAGCCAGGGAGTTGCTCCCGACTCGTCCCTCTCTTCACATCTCTCCTCTTTCTCCCCAGTTGATAAAACAGCCATGTGTTAGTTTCAGCTCCAGACTAATTGTGGATTCCCCTCTCTATCTTATCCCTCTCACCCAGCCTGTCTTTGCCTGCCACCTCTGCTGTGGGTCCCACTGAAATCTGCACAACATCCTCAGGTTTATTTCATGGTGTCCTTACTGTAAACTACAGGGTGCCCCTCAAGCTCCTCCCGGTGTGCACAGGTGACTCACACGGCTGTAAAGACGTGGGCAGAGATGCCGCCTCTCCACAGGCGCTTTGAGGTGCCTTTCAACAGAGCCTCGATGACATTCAGGCTGCTGCAGAATTCAGGACTGGCTTCTAGAAGCAGTGAGGGTAACCAGGCTCCTTTGTCATGCCCTCTCTTCCAGGCTGCACTCCTGGTGGCTGGTCTTATCTCCCTCCCCCTGTGATGCCTCATTTAAAAGCAGTGCACAGGAGCTTTTAGGATGGTGGCTGGCTTTGTTTCAGGATGGACGGTCCTTCATGCTTGCTTCTGCTCTCTTCAGCCTGGTGACCTTCTCATTCTGACCCTCCTCCTCATTTTGTCTTCACTGCACACATTTGGAGGGAGCCCTCTGAGACTGTCATTGATCGGAAGAGGCCAGTTTCTGGGAAAACAACAAAATTTAGGGGGGAAGAAACCAGAAACTTCTCTGAGGGAAAAAAACAAAGGCCACCCATGCTTTGTAAGGCCCCACCCATGAACCCTGGTATTAATTAATTATTAATTAATTTTTATTGGAGTAGGGTTGCTTTACATTGTTGTGTTAGCCTCCACTGCACAACAAAATGAATCAGCCATGCACATACAGATATCCCCTCCCTTTTGGACTTCCCTCCCATTTAGGTCACCACAGTGCATTAGGTAGAGTTCCCTCGGTATTTAGAAGCATGTTTACAAAATCTCGAATCTGTGGTTTTCAGGTACATAACCTAGCACGTGTCTGTGTAAGGAGCTACTTGATTCCCGGTTTATTAACCTGGAAGGGGGATGCACCCTTGAACCTCTTTCCCCATTGTATCCCAAATGCCCAGATGCGTGGAAGACACTTAATAACTAGTCTTGGGTTTTAAAAAAATCTTAAAAAGTTTTTAATCGTGGTAAATTATATATAACATAAAATTGACCATTCTAACCACTCAGTTCAAGCAGTTAAACAGTTCAGTGGTATTAAGTACACTCATACTGTTGTGCAACCATCACCACCATCCACGCAAAGAACTTTTTTTCGTCCTCCCGGACTGAAACACTGCACCCATTAAACAACAATTCCCCGTTCCTCCCTCTTCCCAGGCCCTGGCAACCACCATTCTACTTTCTGTCTCTGAATTTGTCTACTCTCTATACTTCATTTTTTAAAAATTGAAGTATAGTTGATTTACGATGTTGTGTTTATAGTTCATATAAATGGAATCAGACGGTACTTGTCCATTAGTGATGGGCTTATTTCACTCAGCATAATGTGTTCAAAAATCATCCATGTTGTAGCATATGCAGACTTTCCTTCCTTCTTAAGGCTTAGTGTTCCATTGCAAGTGTAAACCTCATTTCGTTTATCCATTCATCGGTCCATGGACACTTGGGTTGCTTCCACCTTTTGACTATTGTAAATAATGCTCCTGTGAACACGGGTGTGCAAATACCACTCTGAGACCTTGCCTTCTGTTCTTTTGCTCTCAATTCTTTTCAATACCCAGAAGTGGAATCGCTGCATCGTAGGGTAATCCTATTTTTAATTTTTCATCGAGGAGTTTTTGCATCGTGGCATTTGCAGTCGCCAAGGAAGTTATTTGCCTTTACAGTTCAGTTTCATCACAAACCCCAGACGTTTCCCAAAAACCAGACTCTTTCTTTCCCTTTACTCTGAGGCTTTGCCCCGCCCCCACTGGGGGCAGCTTGTGTGGGGTCTCCGGGGTTCCCTGGATTCATCCTAAGCCTGGGGGCGGGGGTGGCCCCCGATCCTGCACTGAAGAGGCTGGTAGGAGGTGAGAGGCTCACAGTTCATTTCACCCCATTCTCGGGTCCATTTAGAACATGAGATGATGACTTCTATTTAAGGAATGGAAGCTGCCCCTTTAGACATTGAAGTGCGTGGTGTGCTGGCTGAGGAGGCCTGTCGTATAGCTGCTTAGAGTGTGGTTTTCTCAGAAAGATGGCTTAATTGATTCATTTTTGATCCCTTCTGTTTTCAAATCCCCTTTCCCAGCCCTTTAGTTTTTGGTTCCTCAATCTGCAGAATCTCAGGTCACTTGTGGATTAATAAGGTGATGCCCTGAAAGAACTTGGGCTGGGCAGCCGCAGAGTAGAGGAGAGTCCGTTCTTCCCTTCCTTTCCTTGTGGCTTTTGGAGAAATTCTTTGCATCCATTTGTGTTTGGGAAGGGCATTCCCATATGTGTCAGCTCCTGTGACACAGGCACTGTCCCACTGGTCATGCAAGGAGGAGCCTGGGGGCTGCGGCACCACTCAGCTGGGAGAAAAAATGCGCGCTGGCTCCTGAGAATGTGAAGCTTGACCCCCTTGTAGGGAGTTTGTGAATAAATGGCTTCCTGTCTAGGGTTTAAAGATAATTATACAGATTTCTCACTTGATGAGGTTTTATTTGCTGCTGTGATTCAGCCCCTGCCGGTTTATCTCCCTTGATTTTAAAAATAGATGAGATCCAATGGGGAGTTGTTGTGAACGGGACAGAGTTTCAGTTCTGCAAGATACAAAAGTTCTGGGTATGGATGGTGGTGATGCTTGCACAGATCTGTGAATGTACTTAATGCCACTGAACTATGCACTGAAAAATGGTTAAGATTGTACATTTATGTCATGTGTTTACCACAATTTAAAAAATGTTTTTTAAAAAAGGCCTGGAAGCTTGAGTGCACTGGGCTGGATGGAAAATGTGTACAGCTGAAGCCCGGACAGTTTGTTAACAATCCTCTGTGCTCCTCAGACTGTCAGGGAAAGAACTGGTTGGATTTTTTTCCCCAATCATTGCAAATTGGTGCTTTTCTAAAATATAACAGAAAGAATTAATAGAAAAATAAAGGCAAAACAATTAGATGAAATCCATTTAATAATGCAAGGATCATATGACCATCACTGAAAGAAAAAAACAATAAAATAAATAAAATCTAAGGGATTTTCTTAAACTCCGTGAAGGAAGTTGGGAGAGACTGTCAGTCTTCCTCTCGGGAGGTCAGACACCGAGGACCATCCCTGGCTGCAGTTAGGTGGTCCCTTGTCTGGAGCTGGGACTGTACATGTGATCTCGACTTGTTGATTTCTGTGGCACCTGCTACCACATGCCGGTGGGAAGGCTGCTCAGGGTTTGGTGGGAGTACAGATGCTGAGCCATCCTCGAGGGGTTCTTTTCCTCCAGATGCACAGACTCTCAAAGGTTACGATGCACAGACCTTGTTCTGTTGGTCAACAAAGAATTTTCCTTATAAACTGCAAGTTTGTCATGGCCGACATCCCAGGTCGGCACCCAGGACCTGAAATGTCAGTCTGCACCCCGCACCCCGTGCCCCAGAGCCACCTGCAGCCCGGGGACATACAGGCTCCCTTGAACTCAGCCCCTGCAGGCCAGGCCAGAGGGTCCCCCAGGATGGCTGCCATCGGTGTGCATCACACTGATCCCTCAGCCCTGTCCCCATCCCCTGCAGCCAGAGCTGAGGTCTCTGCTGGGACAGCAGGAGCTTCAGGGACAGCCGACGCCTCTCTGGGGTTGGTGCGGTTTAAAAACCCTCCCCTGAATTTAGCTGTATTATGCCTGCTCAGCAATTATTACTGCTTTTTTGTTTTTTTTTTTTAAAAAGAATTCTCTTCAAATGAGCAGTGTTTTTGCCTCTTCATTAATAATAGTTTCTCAAAACCAGCAATTCAGTGTTGCACGTAAATCTAGCCTGTAATTTTCTACATTTTCTTTAATATGCAATCTTCTACTGGGATCTAGAATTTCCCAGGAGTGGTTCTACTCTTGGCTCTTAAAAGAAGAGTATGCTGGTCGGCTCCCTTTCTTCGTTCTTGGACTATCTCCCCCATTTCTTCATATTTGCTTTCATTTCCATTTTCTCTTCTGAAAAGCGTGCTGTTTCGCTCCCTCTTCTCCTCCGCTTGTTCATCTACCATGTGGAGCAAGGGCTTGTGGTCTTTTAAAAAAAAAAAATTGGAGGTGTGTGTGTCTGTGCGCACGTGCATGTGTGTATGTGCACGTGCGGGCGTGCATTCTGCAGCCGTGAGTGCAGTGCAGTCCCAGGCAGCAGGCGGTATTGAAGGTGGTGAGTAATAAGCAGTTTGATTTTTCCCTTCTGGAGGCTCTGCCTTGTTAGCTTGGAAGCAGGGGCTCCTCAAGCCATAGGTGGCGTCAGAAATCAGGAGCCTTCCCACGGCTGGTTGGGGGATCTGGATTTGGAGACAGGACACTGTCAGGCCGGAAGGGCCCCGCAGCATGTCTAGTTGCCCTCCATCCTCGCCTTCCTGTAAAGCTGGTGACTGCTCTCCTCACGCAGGTAGGGGGTCCGCCTGCTCTCATACCTCAAGGGCAGCCCCAGGTGGCCGGCACTGTGCCTAGACTCCTGCCACTCTCTGCCTCCGTCTCCTTGCTGGGAAACAGAAGAGGTCACGACTTTTCTCCAAGGTGAGGGCATCTCTGGTTTTGGCCCAGGTCCTGCCACTCACTTCCAGATGGTGGTCTAGAGGAAGTCGATGCCCCTGCCCCAGGCTGAACCCGCCTGATGGAACATTCTTGGACCCTGGTGGCTCATGGGCATCCTTGGGTCGAGTGATGGCAGAGTGAAGTTGGGAGGGCTCTCGGGTTCTGACCTGGGGAATCTCCTCACCCCAGTATCCTGTCGTTCCCCTGACTCTCAATATGGCTCAGGGTTTACATGAGGCTGCCACTCACACAGGTAGGGCAGTGATGCCTGGCCCTGTGGATGGTTCACCTCTTCTTTCCTCTGAATATGTACAGCCACTCTCCTTTAAACATAGTTCAACCATCACCTGATTGTGTTTTTGAAAACCAAAGGGATTTTTTTCCAATCAATAAACATTTATTTATTTAACCCCCCTTTTCCCCTATGGTATCAGTTGATATGTCTCCTCTTTGATTTCTTATTTTATTTGGGTCCTCTCTCTTTTCTTCTTGGTGGGATTAGTAGATACAAACTAATATATATATATAGATAAACAACAAGGTCCTACTGTATAGCCCAGGGAACTATATGCAATATCTTGTAATAAATTATAATGGAAAAAATATGAAAAAGAAAATAAACATATCTGAATCTCTTTGCTGTACACCAGAAACTAACACAACATTGTAAATCAACTATAATTCAATAAAGAGATAAAATAAACATTTATTGGGCCCATACTATGTGCCAGACTCCGTCTTAAGAGCTGGGGATATAGCAGTGAATAAAATAAGGCAAGGCCTCGCTCTCGTGGTGCATCCGCTCTAGTGCCAGGCCCTTCGTGGGTCAGGAGGAAGCCAACGCTTCCTGCCCACCGAGTACCCTGCCCAGCCGCCCCCCTTACGGCCCCACCTTGGCCCCGCTAGGCAGTGGTCGCAGATGCTGACCTTGTGTTTGAAACAGACAGGTGGGTCACCTTCCTCTTAGGACACTTGCCCACCCCATTGTTGACCGAGGAAGGGGCCTGAGCTGGTAGGAAGCCAGGTTCTGGTGGCCACCACACACACTCACCAGCCCAGTCGGTTTCCACGCTTAAGCCCCCTAGACACTCTCATATTTGCCCCAACCCCCAATTCCTGCCCATCGCTCCCCTTCAGGATTTTGTGTTGAGAATGTGCAATATCCCTTTAAATGCATAAAACAAGCATGGGCCTTAATTGCCATATACTTCCTAGTTACCCTTAGTCTCAGGCATTTTTACGAGCTCCTGGTAAACTTGCTCTGGAAACCGACCGAGTCCGTTGTGAGCCCCCTTTGTCTGCAGGGCTGCTGTGTTCTCGCTGAGCCCAGGGGGACCCGGATGACCAGGGGGACCGGGCAACTGTGCCGGGCTGGGCGAGTGCTGCCTTCCCTGACGCTGAGAATGTGGGGAAAACCCATTTCTGGAGAAGGAGCCGATTTTCTGGCTGCAGGGAGAAAGTTGTTATCTTTACAGAGAATACTTAGGTTGACATGTTTGTTCTGACCTGTGCCGTAGAAGAATTCGGAGACATGGACCTGGGCTTCATTCTGACTTGAGAAAGTATGGAATGACCTCTTGGGGTACATTTATTTGGGGGGGCTTGTGTTGCAGAAGTGAAAGGGTGCCCGGGGGTTGGAAGGACTGAACCAGACCCCCTTCCCTTGGCTTTCAGGGCCGGGAGGGTCTGCAGTCCAGCATCCACGTTGGCTCCAACCAGCCAGCGGGAGTCAGGCCTGCCCTTGGGTCCTTCCAGGCAGGAGCACAGAAAGATCTGATTGCTCTTTGAAGTGGCGGTTTTTCTTTTCCTTGAATTCACACTTTAGGGGAGAATATTCTTTTTGTTGTTTTTATTTTTGAGTGTATGGCCTTTTTCCTTTTTAAAAAAATTACGGTAAAATGACACACCATGAAATTAACCATTTAAATCATTTTAAGTGTACTGTCTGGTGGCATTAAGTACATTCACATTGTTGTGCGGTCACCATCACCATCCATCTCCAGAACTCTTTTCATCTTGCAAAACTGAAAAACTGTTCCTATTAAACCAACTCCCCATTCCCCCTCCCCAGCCCCTGGCACCTACCATACTACTTTCTGTCTCTATGAATTTGACTGCTCTAGATTGCTCATGTGAGTGGACTCATACAGTATGTGCCTTTTTGTGACTGGCTTATTCCACTCAGCATAATGCCCTCTGGGTTCATCTATGTTGTAGCATGTGTCAAAATTTCATTCCTGAAATTTTTCATTATGAAAAATTTCATACGGTTTTTAAACAGTCATTTTGTTTTTGCCAGTGCCGATAAATGTTCATATATTAATTCTACTCTGATGAACCAGGTTCATGTTAAAATAGTTCCAGCATGTTCTTTTGTTGTTACTGATGGGAGGGTGTGTCAGTGAGGGCAGCCCCGCCCATGGGGTCTGGTGGGGGTGGGGCCCTGGACCTTATGCCCTGGCCCACAAGCAGTTAGGAGGCCCCAGGGCATGTGGCCCCCATCAAGAGCTGCTCTTGGAGATATGCTTCTAGTGGGGGCTGCTGTAGGCTGAGGGAGGGGCTGGGGGCATGGGAAGGCCCGGCTTCGTGGCTCTGGCAAGTCAGGTGGGCCCGCTGGAGAACTGATCCTGGAAGGAAAGAAAGCGAAGGGCTCTGAGAGGGAGGGGGAGGTTTACTTCCTTTGGGGATAAGTCAGGAGAGAACACTGAACATTTTGCATTGGCTTGATGCTTTCTCCCATGTAGGAAAGAATTAGATAAAGAAAACACAAGGAGAATTTTGGGATGATTGCTTCTCCGTCCTTCTCCATTTTTGTGTGTATCCCAATCTCTTAGTTGTTTGCAGAGTACGTACAATGCCAGTCAGCCACTTTGGGATTGCTTCCCCCATGACCCTGGGAGGCAGACTCCCCAGTTTGGAGGAGATCCTGTCCTGTTCAGGCCTTGGCATTATCATTTGTCGTGGAGGAGAAAGCACAGAAGGCCTTGGAGTTGGGATTTTGAGCTGGGTGGAGCCCTTGTGAGTTATTTATCTCCCCGAGCCTCAGTTTCTGCATCTGCAAAATGGGCATGACAACCCCACTATGCGGATTAAAGTGTTGGGACTTGTTGAGTGAATTGAGGGAGGTACTTTGTGCAAATGGTCTTTTTTCAAGTGCCTTTAGCGCACTTGGCCTGATTCTCTAGACCCAGCTAGTGGCACCTGGCACAGGTACAGATGGCCTCTTTCACGCAGGAGATTTGGAAGAATAAACCATCTCCTCCTATGCCTCAGGTTTAGAAACGTCAGAGCACTTGTATTTTTAACCCTCTGCAGAAGGAGATAATGTACTGAGCCAACATTTGAAATTACACGGAGCTTTTCCGCCTGTTGGAGAACCTAGAACATAGTTCTAAATTGGAGGGGAATTAAGCCAGTGAGGTCATTGAAGGTTTGGTTACATTTGAAGCAACTTTTAAACTGTCTCTCCTTAGTTGTATGTGTTTTATGACTTCCCAGAGAGATCTGAAACACGCCCACAAACTGTTAGCATGCAGGTTTACGTTTCCAGTGGGTATGGTTGGATAAAGTATACTGGATATACTATATAATTTATCTATTTATATACACCATGTATTTTATACCATCCCTATCTATAGTATAGTTTGCATTTCAGATGGGTATAGTTGGGCAGAGAAGCAAAAAAATTTGATGCTACAGTTCCTGTTTCTTTAATTGAATGACAAGAGAAAGATTAGAGAAATCACAGGCGGTGGTGTCGAGAGCCCTGTGATCAGCCTCTGTGTGATCAGTAAGGCAGAGCGGCTCATGGTGCAGCTTCCCAGCTTGTACAGGGAAAACCCTGTAGCTTTTCTTTTTCATCTGCCCGGAAAAGGGATTTACAATCTAGTACCTGATTAAACTGTGTTTTTTAATTTCAAGAGTTTTGCTTCTTAGTTGCTCTTTAATTAATAACGGATTCCCTTCTTACAAAAACGCATGTGCATTCTTGACTTAAAAGTTTTTTTGCCTCCAAGAGGGGATTTATGTTCCTCTGTTATCACAGAATCGAGGTGTAAAGTGGGTGCAGTTGTAGTGACAATTTGGGGACCGTGGTTTTACGAGAGAGACAACGGCTGGTGAGAGGGACCTCCCTATCCCCGACCCTCCCTAGCCTCCAGCCCACCGGAGACTCATCGTAGGCACTCGGCAAAATGGGCCCCAGATCTCAAAGCAGCTGTGCCTTCCGGCCATGGCGCGCCTCAGCCTGCGCAGAGCTGGGAGCCCCTGGGGAAGCGGGGTGCAGCAGTGCCACACAAGCTCTCTGCAGGGGGTCTGTGGCCAGGCCTGATGGCGCTGCTCAGCCCTGCCACCTTACCATTTTCTAGGGGATGCTGGCGTCTCGGGGACCCGTTGGCCTCTGTCACCACTTCAGCACACTTCTTTCTTGTTCTTCAAGTCTGCGTGGTGCGGGGCCTCTAGGCCCTGGGGCCCTGTTGCACACGTGTCCTCATCTCAGCTCGGTGTGTCCTCTGGCATCTGGAACCCAGGCGGATAAAGTGCTGAGGCCAGTTCCCTCCTCTCCAACCGTCTGTTGCTCAGACTGACTAATCTCCGTGGTCGAGAACTGCCGGGTTAGGGGCTGGATGCTTTTGGTCCCTAGGTACTTAGAAGTTAATGTTTCACTAAGTTATCAAGGCTGCATTCACAGGTCACTAAAGATTCTATACTTCTATAAGCTTAATTCCCTTACTCTTGGTTTCCTGGTGTGTGTGTGTGTGTGTGTGTGTATGTGTGAGTGTGTACTGCATGCCTGTAATGTGTATGTGTGTATATGAGCGTTTGTGTGGTTTCCTGGTGTGTGTGTTTGGCATATGTGTGGCTGTGAGTGCATGTGCGTATATTTGTATGTTTGTGTGTGTATTTGTGTGTGTGTGGTTTCCTGGAGTTTGTGTGTGAATTCGTGTGTGTATGTGGGTGCAGTTTCCTGGCCTGTGAGTGTGTTGGGGTCGACGGGTCGCTGGGTAAAGGCAGAGTTTGGGGGACCCTTTGGGGGACCTGGTCTCAGGTGGATACCTCAGCCCCTCCTTCTCTCCCCTCCCTGAACGGGAGAGGGTCTTCCCAGCCGCCACCCCACCACCACCCAGTCCTGCCTCTCCTGGCTTCTCTGCTTCTGAGGAGGCCTGTTTCCCAGGGGTAACCTCACCATTTACACTCGTGTGCACCTGACCATGGGGCTGGGAGGGCAAGTCGCACCCGGGCACGGGCACGGGGAGGAGGCCCAGCCTCCGGTCACACGTGCATTGAGCACCTCATCCCAAGGCCCTGCTCTTCCCGCTGCACTCAGATGTTTACAGACCCCCAGCTCCATCCCCCCCAGCCATGGCGCATGAGCCCTCTTAGCTGCCTCCTTAATTCCAGTGGCTCCTTCTCCACCGTCACCTGCACCCCAGACCTTCCTGGTGGCACTTACCGCCCGGGTCCTCTCTCACAGCACGTGTGCTCTCGTGGACTGGTTTTGGGGGGTGCGAGTGTCCCACCCACTGACTCGGCCACAAATCCCCGAGGGAGCTGAATGGGACGAGGCCTCATGGTGTGGCCTGGGCAGCTCCTGGCAGCTGTGTTGCCTGGACACACGGAGAATGAGTGACAGGGCTGCCTTCTCAGCTGCCCTCCTTGTTCAGAAAGCTGCCCCTGCTGTTGCTTCTTGAGTAGCACAGAGTGACCAGGGGCAAGACCAGGGCAAGGTGCCTTGGGGCACATGGTATGCAGGGGTCCCAGGCCTCCCCCAGCCTCCTAGAGGCCTCAGGTGGAGGCAGGACAGCATTGGCCCCACCAGGGGAGGCCAGGAGGCGCCGCTCCCCTGCGGTCTCTGTTAGCTGACCAGAAGCTCCGCCCTGAGAGGGGGAATAAATTCCGCTTTGTAAACAGGACTGTGTCCTTTTAAACTGATGCAGGAATTTGTGAGTTAAGGGCACCTGGGTGAATGGTCCGCTTGCCAGTAGGTCCCTAGCCCAGACACCCTGGTAAAAAGGGTGTTCTGCTACACAGGTGAGTGTTTGTCACACCCAACCATGGGTCCACGTTGTCACGTGTAAATTACACCTCAGTAAAGTTGATGTGAACCAAAGTGTGGGCTCTCTGGGGCCTCTCCAGCTTCAGATCCTGGCTCTTTCCATGTGTTTTGGGCAGATCATTTAATATCCTGGGTCCCATTGTCCACCCGTAAAAGGGAACACCACTTCTTCCCCTCACAGGGGTGTGACCAGGTCGAGCACCAGCACACTGCTGGCCTCTGGTGTTGCCCGGGTGACCACTGTCATTGCTTGGGGTCTTTGAGTCAGCCATGGTCACTTTTCCTCTGAGGGAAGCTTGGAATGGACCGTTTGTGGAGAAGAAGCTCACCAAATGCACACAGATAATCATTTGGGACATCCTTTCCAGAAGTAGTGACCATGATGGTGAGGCCCAAGGGGTCCAAGGGTCTGGGGACCCAGCCGTGGCTGGGTGTCCATTCGGCCTGTCTGTCATGTTCCCTCCACCTTCAGGCATCTCCGGTCTCACCCTTTGTGGCTCCCAGGCATCAGGGCTGCTCCCTTCGTAACCACAAACATGCCTGTGGACACAGTGATGCAGCCTAGGACGCTCTCAGAAGCTGATCCGTCTTCAGGGTGGGAACTCTGGGTGTCCCAGCTGGGTCCACCCCTAGGATTCCCGCCTGGCCCCTCTCTCGGAGCCTTGGAGTGGACGTCCCAGGCCTCGAGTGTTTTCATCTAGAAGGAGTGGCGAGGTTCTGAGTGAGCTGGTCCCCCCAGAGTCCGTCCCAGGCAGGACCCAACCACTGCCCAGCCCAGGTGCTCCCACCTCTGGGCTCTGGGGAAGCCTGTTGTCTGCCCACTGTGGGCTCCTCAAGCTCACCCCACATCCAGGCCTCCGCACCTTTGGCCAGGTAGTTCCCTCCACCTGGAACACCTTCAAAATCCTGCTTGCTGAACTGAGTACAGCTCCATATGACTTCCTGCTTTTATCTCATAAAAATTTCCTGAAGTGATGGAAGCTTGCACTACTTTTTACGGGGACCCAGCTGTGGGACTATTTATACCATTTATTAGCTCCAAGACCTCTGCAGTGCCTTAGAGTAGGGTATGCCAGGAGATCTCAGTTACCTTCCTCCCTCTATACAAATGGGATGGGACTGTCTACTCTGGATCCCTGTGCGATTATTTTGACCTCACACAAGAGATTGTATTTGGATGCACTTTGAAAATTAAGTAGTATAGTTTTAATTGCTAATATTAATAATTAGCTTGACTCTCAAGTCTAATGGGACTTGAAAACTCCCCGCCTCCCACTTAATTTGGGGGTATTGATTCTGATCACAGCACCTTGCTGGGCTGGGTGGGGGCTCCCCCAGTGCCCTCACGATGTCCAGGGTATACCCAGCTCCCGGTGCCATATATAACTGACAAGAAAGAGGAGCTTTTGTGGAGCAGAAACACACCCCCCCTCTTTCCCACAGCTCATGCTCTCTCTTTAAATGAGCTGTGTTACCCCAGGAGAGGGTCTGAGGAGAGCAGTGGAGGGCGGCGGAGCCCAGCAGTGTTTGCTGGGGCCTGGCCAAGCGGAAAGTGGGCCCATCAGGAATGATTAAAGAGCCCAGTGTTAGAAAAGAACAGGCCTTTATGTTGGTGGTAAAATGATTAGGAAGTAATAAGAAAAATGCAGGTTTGGACAGAACATTGTTTTGTTTAATCAGTTCTAAGTCCAAAAGAAAAAAAAAAAAAGGACCTTTAGAAGTCATTTAAAAAGAGATTACAACATACACGTGAATGTTTTTTCCACCTAGCTTACAGGTTTAAACTTTAGGGGGAAGGGGCCGGATGAGTCTCTATTCCTGGTTGTGTTCCTCATTCCTCAATCAGATGAGACAGTCTCTATAATGGGAACTGGAAGCAGAGGGTAAGTGAGAAACAGACTGGTGTGAGAAGAAAATGTCACCTGGTGCTTACCGTTCTGTCTGCTGCACAAAATCCAGATGGATCAGATTGTCCCAGAAGCTGAAGGGAGAAACCTGGAGCTTGATCACCTTGCAAGGAGAAATGGGAGCTGAAGGAGAGTGAATTCTGTTGGTTTTAAAGTAGTGTTGTTTCTGAAGATAAACCTGATGGAGACAGAATCGTGGAGGAGCAGGGGGTCCAAGGTTCTGTCAGAGACAAAGTCAAGGACTATGAATATGCCCAGGGGAGCAGCACTGGCAGAGCCTAACAGGGTAGCCTGATGCTGTTTTTTCTTATAGACTACAGGATATAGACTGCTTGAATATTCCTTCTCGAGGGAGGAAGACAGACAGATTTGAGGAAACCTTTTTAATAATGAATTCTAATTTCACTTGGACCCTTTGGATTTTATTATTGCTTGCAACACTATGACATTTGTAAAAAATGGAGGCTGCTTGAATATTCTTAAGTGATTTGACAAGGGTTAATGCTTGACTGATATGCTAGCAGTCTCAGAGCTTCCCTGGTGAGAAGCACTGGCACAGGGCTGTTGAGGATGAACAGGGCTTTTCTCCATCACCAAATGCCTGACCATCACCAAATGCCTGAATCATCAAGTAAAGGAAGAGCATTTTTTGTTTGTTTGTTTTAGGTGCCTTTATATTTTAGAGCAGTTTTAGGTTCACAGCAAAACTGAGGGGAAGGTACAGAGATTTTTCATATACCTCTTGCTCCCACTTATACATAGCCTTCCCCATCATCAACATCCTTCATCAGAGTGGTACATTTGTTACAACTGATGAACCTGCATTGACACATCACAAAGTCCGTAGTTTGCATTAGGGTTCATTCTTGGTGCTTCACATTCTGTGGTTTAGGAAAATGTGTAATGACATGTATCCACCATTATAGTATCATATAGAATAGTTTTGCTGCCCTAAAAATCTTCTGTGCTCCACCTTTTCATTCCATCCCCATCCCCAACACCTGGCAACCACTGAACTTCTTACATTCTCCATAGTTTTGCCTTTTCCAGAATGTCATAGAGTTGGAATCATACAGTATGTAGCCTTTTCAAATTGGCTTCTTTCACTTAGTGATATGCATTTAAGTTTCCTCCATGTCTTTTCTTGTCTTGATAGCTCATTTCTTTTTAGTGCTGAGTAATGTGCCATTGTCTGGATGTACCATAGTTTATTTATCCTTTTACCTACTGAAGGATATTTTGGTTGCTTCCAAGTTTTGGCAATCATGAATAAAACTGCTATAAACATCGGTGTGCAGGTTTTTGCGTGGACACGAGTTTTCAATTCATTTGGTAAGGTACCAAGGAGCGTGATTGCAGGATCGACTGGTAAGAGTATGTTCAATTTTTAAAAGAACTGTCAAACTGTCTTCCAAAGTGGCTATACCATTTTGCATTCCCACCAGCAATGAATGACTGTTCCTACTGCGCCACATCTTTGCAGCATTTGGTGCTGTCAGTGTTTTGCAGTCAAATGCTCTACCCCTGAGCTATATACCCCGTGCCTGTTTTGGATAGGAAGAGTTTTCAGTGGAGATTAAGTATCCTAAAGGGACTGGAAAGGACAGACTTTCTTTTCATCCCCAGGAATCACAGTGGAAATGCTCAGGACATCCAGTGTTTCTCACCAGGGTCCTGGGCATATTTTGGGTGCGTACAAGTTCTCTATGAAAATTTCCAAGTTTTGTGCTTTTCTGTTGAGTGGCAATCTCATCTAAAATTGGTGCTAACCAGTTTGAAAATGCCCATATTGTGATGTGAGTGGAGATCAGATGAGCCTGAGTGAGGCACACTGTGCAAATGAAATGAAGGTAGAAAATGAGGGGCAGAAACTCTGGAATGTATAAGGAAGTACTTTGATGGTAGAGGGAGTGGCCGGTGCAAAGGACCTGAGGCTGGAACAAGCTTGGAGTGTTCGAGGAGCAGCCAGCATGACTGGAGGTGGGTGCTGGGAGAGTAGTGCCAGGGCTTCTAGGGCCTTGCAGGCCACAGTGGGGATTTACATTTTATTCTGTGTGTACTGGGAAGCTTTTGAGACTCTTTGCGCAAAAGAACGTTGTTACCTTGTTTTATGTTAAAAAACACCCTCCCAAAGGTCAGCTAGAAGTAGCAGAAGATGGAGCTCAGTTCTGGGCATCTGGCTTCATGGCCAGGCTGTTCTGCCTTTCTGCAGGTGGTGGGTAGGACGCTAAGGTGCCCCCAAGCTTCTTGCTCCAGCCTCCCAGCCTGTGACTGTGATGGATCTCTCTTTCATCATTAGTTTATATTATGTGACTTTAAGAAAGGGAGGTCATCCATCTGGCCTGGCCACGTCACATAAGACCCACCTGGGCCTACAGGGCAGATAGGACATCAGAATTCAAACTGTGAGAAGGATTTGGTGTGTGTGGCTGGCTTTGAAGATGGAGGGGTCCATGTGACAAGGAACGTGGGCGGCTTCTAGAAGCTGAGAGCGGCCCCCCAGACGACAGCCAGCAAGGGAATGGGAACCTCTGTCCTAGAGACCCACGGAATGAAATCGGAGGATAACCCAAGTGAGCCCAGAGGCGCTAGAAAGGAACACAGGCCTCGTTACCAACTTGACTTCAGCTTTGTAAGACCCTGAGCTGAGAACCTGCCATGCCGTGCCTGGACCTCTCATCTACACAACTGTAAGCTCATCAGGGAGTGGTGTTTTAAGCCCCTAAATTTGTGGAACTTTGTTGTGCAGCAATTGAAATATACTGAACACAGATGCAAAAATCCTATGTAGAATTTAGCAGATAAGACCCGGCAATATGTTAAAAGAACAATAATAAAAGTAGTTTATCCTAGGAATTCTAGGATGATTCGACATTAAAAACATCCGCATTTACAGAGTAGAGGGAAAAATCATCTCAATGGATGCTACAAATGCTTGTGCTAAATTTCAGAATTCTTTGCTGATGAAACAATTAACAAAGTAGGCTTAGATAACTCAATAAAAGGAATCTTTTAGAGACCATGCAGTGAGTATTACATTTCAAGTACAACATTTGAACGTCAGAGACAAGAAATGGGTGTCTGCTATCATTGTTATTCTGCAGTGCTGTTTGGGAAGTCCCAGCCAACATGATAATTGGAAAAAGTGAGAGAAAGCTGTCATTTGTAGGTTATATAAATGCTGGCTCTGGAAAATTCAAGAGACTCAACTGACAAGTATTAAAACTAAGGAGAGTATTAAGCAAGGTGACTGGATATGAGTTAACATAGAAAACCCCGTTGGCTTCCTGATGCGTCATGAGTGACGCTATTAGAACAAAACCCAAAACTGTAAAACACCTAGAAATAAGTTCAGTAAGAAAAGTGCAACATCCATGAGAAGAAAACCATAAACGTTCTTAACAGACCCCAAAAGAAGATCCAAATGAAAGGAGAAACTATGTTATTATCTAGGAAGTCTCAGTTTTGTTCAAATATCAGTTCCCCATCAGATACTCTATAAATTAGTGCATTGTTAATCAACATCAAAAGCCTTTTTCATCAAACTCAATGAGCTGATTCTAAAATTCATGTAGAAGTACAAAACCTAAAAGCAATCAAGATCGTTTTGAAAATTAACAATAAAAGTTGGGAGGTTATCTTACTAGATATCAAAACCTAGTCTAAGGCTCTAATAATTGGAATTGTGTGATGTTGACATAGGAATAGACAAGCGCTATGGGCTGAATTGTGTTCTCCCTGAAATTCATATGTTGAAGTTCTAACACCCAGGACCTCATAATGTGACTGTATTTGGAGGCAGGGTCTTCAAAGAGGTGGCTAAATTAAAATGAGGTCATTAGGGTTGGACCCTAATCCAGTGTGACTGGTGTCCTTATGAGAAGAGGAAATCAGGACACATAAACACACAGAGAGAAGCCCATGTGAGGGACACAGGGAGAAGACTGCCATCTGCAAGCAAAGGAGAGAGGCCTCAGGAGAAATCAGCCCTGCTCATGCCTTAATCTTGGACTTCCGGCCTGCAGAACTGTGAGAAAATGAATTTCTGTTTTTTAAGCCCAGCAGACCATGGGACTTTGTTACAACAGTCCTAGAAAACTAATACAACAACCAAATAAGAAAACTGAAGAATCTAGAAACTGAACCATGTCTGTGTGAACTAAATATAAAGATGTTGGGCCGCTGGGTATTCATTTGGGGGAGAATAGCTCTACCCTCACCATTCACAAAAATTAATTTCAGATGGAATAGTCATCCAAAAAGTTGCAGAAGTGCATATAAGAGGTTAAGTTTGTAGTCTTATTCTGGAAAGTCTTCTTAGTGAAGAAAAAAAGACAAAAAGCTACGTGGGAGAAGATTCCAACATTCTTTCTGTGAAACATTATCATTCCATAGTGAAGATATCTTTAAGTGAGTGATTTCTTTTATTTTCCTGAGAAAATCTTCCACTTTGAAGTCTGATGCAGTGGGCTCTTGTTCTGGAAAAAGGAGGCCAGGCTAAATGGGAGGGGCGGTGAGACCCTGTTTGGGAGGGTGGAGGTTTCACGCAGTGCTGTGAGGGGTGAGGGGCTTTGTTCGAGAACCACTAACATCCAGGCACGTTTACTGCCAGGTCACCTTCATGGTACAGCCAGTGTCGGCGTTTCCTCATAAGCCCTCATTTGAAACCATGTGTGTCAGGCATTGAATCGTGATGTTTACCCCAAAACATACAAGAAAAATGGCTCTGGATAGAGGGGATCCTGTTTCTGTTGGAAGAGCCGTGGCATCGTATTAATGGACTCAATGTGTGTGAACATCTGTCTCTGAACAACATTCGTTTGTGCTCAGTATCTTTTTAGGCCCGTGAAGCCCAACTGTGTTCTGTGAGTTGTAGTTACAAAGTCGGTCCAGAAGATCTGGATCGAGGGGTGAGCACATGAGGGGTTTGGGGGAACCCCTGGCAGAACCTTGGGAGGCTGGAGCACTCGGGCTTGCTCTCTGGATGGGGTTGCAGAGAAACCAGCGCTGCTTCTCACAGCTTGTCATGAGAGAGGTCTTGAAGGGTGCGGGGACACACCGCCCCGAGGAGAGACATGGCACCGTCGTCCCACAGGACAGGCTCCCTGCTTGCGGTTGAGCACAGCTCCCGGGGGAGAGGACCTCTGCTCACAGATGTGTCCTTGCCTGTCCTGTCCACGTCCCCAGATGTGGCCTTTGAATCGCTCTCTGGCCCCTGATTTTCCCTTCTGGCTTTTCTTCCAGGAAACTGAGGGAAAACGTGTGTTTCCATTTTCTAAGAAAAGAACAATCTGGGAAAAGACCGACAGACCTACTCCGGGCTTTTACCGCTCACACAGCTGAAGTCATTGTCTCCCCTCCCCGACTCGGGGTGCAGCCTGACCAGCCAGCTTAGGGAGCAGAGCCAGCCAGGCCTGCCTGCCCTGCCTTGGGCTGGCTGGCTTGGAGCCCTGGCTGTGGGAATGGTGACTCCCACCCCAATATCCATCCAATATTCTCAGGGGCTCAAGCCAGAATTATTCTGGAGCCTGTCCTATGTGAGGGGGTTTCCTGCGTGGGTCAGCCATAAGACACCCATTTCTCACGATGTAGGCCCCTTAAAGAGGGCGAGGTACATGAACGCAGATTTTAAAGTTGAGTGCTATGTTTTTGGACCTCAAGAAATTTCTGAGTCAGCCTTTCTGAAGCCTATCTCTGGGCCCAGTCTCAGGGAATCAGCATGTTCTGTGCAGTTTTTGAGTCTGATGTTGGCCATGATGTTTGTAGTAAGCCTGTCTTCTGGTCTGTGGCACGCACTGGTCGGTGTGGGTGGCTAGGAGGCATCGCAGAGAGGTGGGGCGTCTGTCCAAAGTCTTGGAGCAGCAGATCCAGAGCTCAGGCCTCCTGACCTGGCTACGCCAAGCACATCAGCTACATATCGGGACGTTTCTCAGTTCTCCGTGGGATGACTTGCATGATGTAGCTTTGAGACGGTGGCCTTCACGGTGTGTCCACCTGCAGGCCTGATGTGCTGGGCGGCCCAGCAGTTGCCTGGCCCCGAAGGCTTGGGCGTGGGCCCACCCTTGCCAGCTTCAGCTCTGCAGGCAGGGGCTGCGTACTTAGCATCAGGTGTTAACAGGCTCAGAAAGTGCCCTGGGACCATTGAGTCACTCTGCCAGTCTTGCTGGAGAGCTTTCAAGGTTTAGTATTGGCTAGGCATGGGGGAACGAAGCGCCCATCTCTCTTTTATTACATGGTCTGTCTTCCAAACGGCGTTACCTGTGATGGATTGTTTTTCCAAGGAGTTGTTCAGATCCAGTGAGAGAGCAAACTAAAATGGACAGTTAATGTTAAATGTTAAAAAGTGGAAAAAGAAGCCCAGCAAGCCACTTGGTGACAGCCTGTGGGCAAACAGTAGTGGGTAGGGGCTTGGCCTGGAGCACACAGCTCTCCCCCTAAATGCTGGGAGCCAGAGAGGCCTTGGCTATGAGGAGGCCCTTTTCTGTCTCTGGGCTGCAGTGACTCCTCTCCTGGTGGCCAATGGTTCCTCCTTGTTAATTTAGCCTTTATTTTCATGGCCAGACACGCATCTTGTCCTGCTGTTTCTGAGCAGTGACCTCGGCCTTGACCAGCCTCCTAGAGAGCTGTGTGGTCCAGCATGCCTGGGCAGGAAGGGAGAACTGTTTACTTCTGTTTCACCCCATCCCAACACTGCCACACTTGTGACAGTGTAGACAGAGACATTAAGCAAAGAGGGAGACTTAAGAGTGTCTACTGCTAGCTGGCTACGGAGCTAGTATCAATGGGTGTTTCATCACGTCTCCTGGAGGGGTGTCAGCATTGGGGGAGGGGAAGGAGGTTGATTACTGCCCAGGTATTTCCCTGGATACAACGGGCTTCCTTCCCATGGGTCAGTGTGGTTTGTGGTTCATTGTTTGTACCTCTAAATCTGTGTGAATATCCACATTCCCCTCTATCTAATCAACGGAACTAAAAAATATTAATAGGCAGCTCACCTATGAGGAAACTTTCAAAAGACTCATGAACCTGGAAACGCAAGTTAAAACCTCAAAGAGGTACCACCACTTTGCCCCTGTCAGAGACAAAAAAATTTAAGTCTGACAATTCCAAGTGTGGGCAAAAATATGCTGTGAGAGAAGAAACTGGCAGAGGGAGTTGACTTGTTTTCAGAAAGAAGGATGTTTTTTATTTAAAATAGTACGCAGCATATTCTGATGTTAAGATCTTTTTTAAAAAATTTTTATTGGAGTATAGTTGCTTTACAATGTTGTGTTAGTTTCTGTTGTACAGTAAAGTGAATTAGTTATATGCATACATATATCCTCTCTTTTTTAGATTTCCTCCCCATTTAGGTCACCACAGATCACTGAGTAGAGTTCCCTGTGCTAAATAGTAGGTTCTCATTAGTTATCTTTTTTATACATAGTGGTATATATATGTCAATCCCAATCTCCCAATTTGTCCCATCCCCTGCTTCCCCCCTTGGTAACCATAAGTTTGTTCTCTACATCTGTGACTCTATTTCTGCTTTGCCATAAGTTCATCTGTACCATTTTTCTAGATTCCACATATAAGCGGTAATATACGATATTTGTTTCTTTCTGACTTACTTCACTCTGTATGACAGTCTCTAGGTCTATCCACGTCTCTGCAAATGGCACCATTTTGTTCATTTTTATGGCTGAGTAATATTCCATTGTGTGTGTGTGTGTGTGTGTGTGTGTGTGTGTGTGTGTGTGTGTGTGTGTGTATACACCACATCTTCTTTATCCATTCCTCTGTCGATGGACATTTAGGTTGTTTCCATGTCCTGGCTATTGTAAATAGTGCTGCAGTGAACATCAGGGTGCATGCATCCTTTCAAATTCTGGTTTTCTAATATTAAGATCTTTATTGACCTGGTTACATTTGACCTAATCTGATGTAGGTGAAATATTTGTGTCTGTATTCTTCTATCCTTTTACTGATTCCTTGTGTAACATGAGTATTCTTGATTTTTAAGCTTCTAAATAAACAGAATTGCTATCTTAATAACAATCTGTGAAATACAAAATATTTTCTGTTCAGATCAAAACCTCACATTTTCTCTAAGTCATTAAATTATGTGGATAATTATGTGGATAAATTACAAATTATAAATAGGTTATTTTACCCTCTTCTTAAAATGAATGTGCATATTTGGATTAGCATGTCTTATTCTTAGTCTCCTTTTAGTTTTATTTTTTTCTGACTAGCCCCTGCTTTCTTATTTTTATTTAAAAATTTTTTATTGTGGTATAGTTAATTCACAATGTTGTGTTAGTTTCAGGTGCACAGCAAAGTGATTCAGTTATACATATATATATTCTTTCATATATATATTCATTTTCAGATTCTTTTCCATTGTAGGTTATTACAAGGTATTGAGTATAGTTCTCTGGGCTATATAGTACGTCCTTATTGGTTATCTATTTTGTATCCAGAGAGAGTTTAGATTGGTGCACCCACATTATCAGGCAGCTGAGCCCCAGCTGGAAAAGTTGGATCCTGCCACACCTCGAGGCAGGTACCAAAGAAACCCTCACACAGGGCGAAAGGGAACCACAGCGGGGGTATTCACAAAAACTGCAGACAACCCAGATGGTTACAAATTGTGATGTATTTATTGAGTGGAGCCACAGGTTCTAACATGGATGGCTCTCACAACATAGCTTGAGCAGGAAAAGCCAGTTGTAAGAGGATCCAAATGGCCCGATTCTATTTATGTAAAGGTTAAATCTATGCAAAGCAATCTTATATGTTGCTTTGGGATAAATGCATATATGGTAAAAGCGTAAAGCTATTTATGAGAATACTAAAATAATATAAATTCAGGATAGTGGGGGCCTTTGTAAGGGGACTGAGAAAGGAATAGGACTGTAATTTGGCCGTTGTATAATTCATTCACTTTTTCTGGATACATCTGAAGTAGTACCTCTAAATTATTCCAAACCTGAAAAGCAAATGAACCCCGAAGCCTATGAATAATCGGATGTTAGAAATGGAACTCTGAAAGACTTTTTTTTCTTCCCTCAATGTGCCCTGTGCCTGGGATGGGAGATTGTCCCCTGAAGCAAAACCCTCACCCGGCGGGTCCTGCTCGGCCTTGCCTTTGTGGGTCCCTTCTGGGGAGCCAGAGACGTTAAAAGCTGTTTTGCTCCGGATGCTTGAAGAGGTTGAATTTCCTTAAGATCCTGGGATCCTGGATAAAAGAAAGGCGGGCTGTCTCTCCTGTTGTCAGGGGAGCCCCTCTTGGGTCTGTTTTTATATATTCATAGGATCCTCTCCTGCAGGGCTTTTAAATGGTGAGTAATGGGTTCATGACCCTTGGTGAGAAGAAAGATAACCCCAGCAGGTAATATTATCTTTTCCTTTCATCTGCTAATCTCCCTGCTGCCGGCCAAACACCCCAGAGTGCTGGGTCTCTGTGCTCTCCAGAACCCTGCAATTACACCCTTTGCCACCCACCCCTCCCCCCAAGCTGGAAAACCTGATTTTCTTAAGGAGAAAAGAAAAGAAACCTCATCCCAGGAACGGAATTTGGTTTGTATTTCCAGAGAAGCATGGGGTGGTCAGGGATCACTTCCTAACCCTCCTGCATAGCCCCCGGAGCAGGAAATCGGAAGACCTTTGTCTCAGCCTTGGGGGTGGGGGGGAGGCAGCTGCTCCCATCCTGGCCCCCCTGCCCAGACGCCGCGGTGTAGACAGTCTGAGGTGTAGACGGAGTCCGTGGTGTACATGTCATCATTCCAGCCCAGGTCAGCCTGGACTTGTGTCGCACCCTCAAAGTGGGGAAGGGGAAAGGATTGCTAGGAATGATAGGAGTTTTCTTTACGGAAAATTTCCGACTCCTACAGAAGTAGAGGGAGTAGCACCCCTTTGGCACCACCCCCCCTCCCCCCAACCCCGTGGACCCCACCCCCTCACTGGCTCCTACAATAATAGTCTATTCACACCTCCATTCTCTCCCCTTCTGCTCTTTGAATTCATTTCATTCGTACTTAAACATCTTATTATGTGTCTTAAAAAGATAAGGACGCCTTGACAAGGGAACTGCATTCTGCCATTATCACACTTGAAACAGTGAACAATTATTTCATAAAATAAAATATGCAATCAGTGTTCACATTTCACTGTTGATTTCATGATTATTTTTTATTGTTCAACCAGGAGTGAAATAAGGTCTTACACCTTGCAAATGGTAGATTGACTTAAACACATTAAATTAAATCTCACTAATGGAGACAATCACAAGCTGGGCGGGGAGGGGCTTTAGAGGTTTCATGTTGGAATTACATTGTGGTAACTCTCCCCTTCCTTTCTGATCCCAGCCTCGCCCAGGCATCTAGGCCTGTCCTTTAATTCCATCCTATGTCATACTCACCTGGTGCAGCAAGGCAGGCATGGGGTCACACTCTACTTCTGGCCACCGAGAAGCCCCTCCCCTGCCACCCCAAGGGTGGGATGCAGGGATCGTGAAGCACTTTAAGGAGGACAAGTGGTCATCCTGACGTGACAGCCTGTGTTGGGCTTGATGACACAGGAAGTCTGTGGAGGCTGGTTCATTCCTGTGGAGGAGGTCTGGGAGTGGGCCTCCAGAACCATAGACCTCTCCCCCCAAACTTTTGCAGGGCCTGTCTTGTTTGTTTTGTTTTGTTTTTAACCTCTCCGTGGCCCTCTGCTGCCCCCCCCAGCCCCTTTGTTTTCCGGCCAGCTGTAGGCCATGCTGCAGTTTGGAAACCGGGCTCTCTCCCTGGGTCTGGCTAACAGATGGGAGAGAGCTGGGGTACAGAGGCTCGCGCCTTTCAGTGGGGGAAAGTGGAGGTGGAGAGGGCTTCCAGCTTAATCACCTTGGGTTCTGGGAACCGCCAGGTCTGGACTCCTGAGCTCAAAGGCGTGTTAGCTTTCTTGGTAGAAGGCTTAGTGAGCTCTGCCAGGTAACACAGAAAATTCTGAGTTAGGGCCATAAAGTGTTTCCTACATTGTCTCGCCTACCAATTAATCACCTTCTCAGCACAGGAAGTCGATGACTTAATTTAGAAAATATGGTTTAAAAAAGTTGATCCCAAGGGTTCTTTGGACTTAATTCAGTGCATGTTAATATCTCTCCGGATTATATCCTGACATTCATTTAATTAAAAAAAAAAAGGATTCAAGAGTTTTGCCAAACTGGAAATGGAAGCGTGCTCTGTGGATGCCTCGATCAGTCTTGCACGTGCTTGGCAGTCCGAGGGATGCTTTAGCTGCTGCTCAAGCCAAAAATCCAGTAGAGGAACGAGTTTGTTAGATAATTGTCAGATCAGGGAGAAGATTGAGATAAAGCCTTGCAGCATTAATATTCTGACAATGTTAAAAACTGTCAGGAAAACAGTCATGGTGAATGGAGAATGGAGAATATAGAAGCTGTGTGTACCTAGAAGGCCTGCTTTTTTTTTTAAAGGTGATCAAGGATAAGTGGAGAGTAAGTAATCCTCTTTGTAGGTCAATTAGGTAAATTGCACCTGAGCTCTCCCCCAGTGATTCCTGGAGGGGTGACTGTCTGTCACACACACATCACTGTGAGGTGGAATCCGAAATGCTAGCGCAAAGGGCCTTGACCGGGGTGTTTCTGCTTGTGTTTATTTGGATTTAGTTGGGCAGAAACTGACATGTGGACAGGTGAGGCAGGCTTTATTGGATGGTGTTGAATGAGGGACGATGGAACTGAATTGAAAAGGACTGACAGACAGAGTGGTGAAAGGAAGGAGAAAAGAAAGGGATTAGGACTTAAGCACCTCAACTTCCCAGACCGAGCGTCCTCTGGCGACTCTTCCAGTTTCCTTTTGGTTGAGTGGCACGGTGGTTCTAGCTACCCGTGGGCTGGTGAGTGTTTTTTTCTGTCTGGTTTTTCCCTCGTGTGGCTTTGGCAGTGACCATAACATGCTTCCCAAGACACACATGTACCCTGGCAAGAACCGTGTTGGTGTGAAATCCCCTGAGATTTTACCCCCCAGCTGGGACTGCGGTGGCATCTCCTTAGGAGAAGGGACTTTGGCGGGATTTCAGCTCAAGCGAGTGCTTTGTTAAAACTGACCCAGCAACTTCCAGAGGCAAGGGCAGTGCAGAGGTAGTTGTGGCTGCCAGAACACAGAACAAAGGGAGCGTTCCTGTTGGGAGTGAGAGGATTCTAGTCCTCACGTGTCTCATTCTGAGGCCTCTTGGAGGTGAAATCGTACAGAGCAGCACTGCCCGGTAGAAGTTTCTGCCAAGATGAAAACATGCTACATTCATGGTGTCCAAAATAGTAGCCACCAGCCACGTGGCTGTTGAGCACTTGAAATGTGACTAGTGCAGCTAAGGAACTAAGTTTCTAATTGTATTACTTGATTTTAATTAATTTAGATTTAAAGAGCCCCATGTGGCTAGTGGCTTCCATCCTGGATGGTGCAGCGTTGAGATCCAGCTTCCTTTCACCTTTAAACATTTTATATTATCATGCAAAATAGTATAGAAAATGTGAGTGTACAGTGTGAAGAGTGATAAAATGAGCGGTTGGGGACCTACCACCCAGTTTAAGAAACCGAGCTTCATTCTCAGTTCCTAAGAAGTGTTCTGGGTCCCATCGGTTTCCAAGGTAACGATTGTCCTCTTATTTTGTGCTAATTGTAATTTTTACCATATAGTAGTGTGTACCCCTGGATTAGTTTGCTAGAGCTGCCGTAACAAAGTGCTTGGGAGGCTTAAGCAACAAAAATTTATTTCCTTATAGTTCTGGAAGCTGGAAGTCCAAGATCAAGGTGTGGTCAGGGTTGTTTCTCCTGAGGCCTCTCTCCTTGGCTTGCAGATGGTTGTCTTCTCCCTGTGTCCTCACATGGTCCTCCCTGTGTGCGTGTCTGTGTCCTAATCTCCTCTTGCAGGGATACTAGTCAGACTGGATTAGGGCCCACTGCAACCACCTCATTCAAACTTAATTACTTCTTTGAAGACCCTATCTCCAACTGTAATCATGTTATCAGGTATTGGAGGTTAGGACTTAAATGTGTGAATTTTAGGGGGGATACAGTTAAGTCCCTAACACCCCCTAAATGGCATATGGCTTAGTTTTGCTTGTTTTTGACATTTATATAAGTAGAGGCATGTTGTGGATGCTTTTGCTGCCTGCTTTCTTCACTCAGCATTTTCATTGCCTCTTCATGGTCACTTAGAGACCAACTTACAACTCTCTTGGGGTGTGGTTGCCTTGGTAATGGGCCAGTTCTTTGGGCTGAGGGATCAGTTCTGGGTTCTCTTTCGGGGTTGAAAGGGCCAGAACCAAACCTTACTTGCTGTAGAATCAGTAGGCTTCTGCCCTGGATTGACAAGGAGAGGTGGCTCCGCCCGGAGCCTTGCACCCCCTCTGCCCAGCTAGATGGAGACACACTGATGCCCAGCCTAGGAGAGGCTACTGCCCTCCTGGCCCCTTAACAGAACTTTCTTCCCAGCCTCTGCTTTAGAATTTTAGTCTCTCTTTTTTAAACTTTTTATTGGAGTATAGTTGATTTACAATTTTGTGTTAGTTTCTGCTGTGCAGCAAAGTGAATCAGTTATACATATATATATTCCACTCTTTTTTCGATTCTTTTCCCATGTAGGCCATTACAGCGTATTGAGTAGAGTTCTCTGTGCTCTATAGTAGGTCCTTATCAGTTATCTATTTTATATATACCAGTGTGTATGTGTCCATCCCAATCTCCCAATTTATCACACCCTCCTCCTTACCCCCTGGTAACCATAAATTTGTTTTCTACATCTGTGACTCTATTTCTGTTTTGTAAATAGGTTCATTTGTAACCTTTTTTTTTGGATTCCACATACAAGCGATATCATATGATATGTGTCTTTCTCTGACTTACTTCACTCAGTATGACAATGATCTCTTAACACCTCTCCCCCGCATCCTCTCTTCACCCTGCAAAGCTCCTTGTCCTCATAGGGACTTTCCTTAGAAGCCCTTTTTCTTTGCAATATTCCCCCGTGGCCTTGTTTTTGCTCCTCGAGAATGGCCTTGGCTGACAAGGCTTATCAGCCCTGTGGCACTCACCCGCCTCCTAAATTTTTCACCTATAAAATGGGTGCATGTATGTCAATATTTGGAAGGAAAGTAGTATAAAGAAGAAAACAAATTATTTGTAATTACGCCACTGGAGATAATGCACTCTTAAAAATTTTGGAGTATTTACTTCCATTTTCACACATTTGTAATCGTATCAACGTGCTTTTGTTACATAAACATTTTTTCTTGTTGCCTATTTAGTCTTTTTATAACCACCACTTTTAATGGTTGCATATTATCTAATCAAGTATGATATTCCTATCAAGCACTCCAATGTGTTTAGTCGTGTAGAGTTTTTTGATTTTTCCAAATTATATGTATGAAGTTCAGAACTTACTGGAAAGTCGCAGGTACAGTACACAGAACATTTTTCCCCTGAACCATTTGAAAGTAAATGGCTGACAAGATGCGCATCACCCCTAAATACCTTAGTGTGTATTTCCTACAAACAAGGACGTTCTTGTACGTAATCCTAATTTTACCACCATGAAAATCAAGAAATTAGTATTGATCACATAATTACCATCAGATCCCATCCAGGACACTTTCACTGGCGGTCCCAGGGATGTCCTTTGCACAGAAGAATCCAATTCAGGATCACAGGCTGCATTTGGTCTCCTCCAGTCTGGGACATTCCTCAGCCTGTTCTTGATCTTTGCAATCTTGACACTTGTGAACGGAACAGCCCACTTTTGTAGAAAGTCCCACAGTTTGGGTTTATCAGGGTCTGTATATTCGGCAGGACTAATGTAGACGTGATGCTATGTATATCTTTCTCACTGCCTTCTATCAGATGGCACGTTAGGTCCAGGCTGTCCCTAACTGATGAGGTTCACTGATGAGGTGGCATCTGCCAGGCTCTCCCTTTGAAATTGATCAGTATTTGGTATTTGGTGGGGAGGTACTTTGAAATCATCCTATTCCCCATCAAAGTCTCACTTTATTCATTAGTTTACTTCTGTTAGTATGTTTTATTCAGTGGATTATCATCCTGCCACGGGAGCTTGTGATTATTGTGTCATGACCTAATGTGAATGTGTCTACAACCACAAACACTTTAAGTGTATTTATGACTATGTTAGCTTGCTAGGGCTGCTGTTACAAAGTACCACACACAGGGTGGCTTCAACACCCGAAATTTATTTCCTCACAGTACTGGAGGCTGGAAGTCTGGGATCAGGGTATCGGCAGGGTGATTTTTCTGAGGCCTCTGTCCTTGGCTTGTAGATGGCCATCTTCCCTGGCATGTGTATCTGTGTCCAAAATTCCCCTTTTGTAAGGACACCAGTCGGATTGGATTGGGACCCACCCTAATGACTTTATTTTTATCTTAATCACCTCTTTAAAGGCCCTTTCTCCAAAACCAGTCACATTCAGAAGTACTGGGGGTTAGGGCTTCAACATATGAATTTTGGGGACACCATTCAGCCCAAAGCAGTTATTAACTGGGCTTCTTTTTGTATTGACATTCTATCTGGCCAACATTTGCTATGATGAAATACTCAGTTTTGCCCTCCTTAACCTTGCTAAGAATCGTCTCAGACAATGTGAGTGCAAACAGAGGCAAAGGCTCTGAGTTTAAGAGGAGGCGTGGGTAAGTACAGGGGTTGGAAACTAAACCCTCCATAGTCCTTGTCTAAGTTAGCAGGACTCTCTTGATACTTGGTGAGGTCTTCACTTAGCCTTTGGGGCCCAGGCTTTGGTCAGGCCCCAGGGTTTTCCTAGGATTTGTTTTTTGGTAAGCATGTTCTGACCGTCGTAAATGCCTGACTGTACATCAGAAGAGATCAAGGTTTTGTGGATATTTAAAGAAAGCTGAAGTTGTTGCCCCTGCAGAATGGGGGGCAAGAGTGGAAGAAGACCTTACTTTCCATTTCTTTATAACTTTTGAATCTTGATTTCATTTCATTCACACATTTCGTGTGTATGTATATATATCTCTTATTCAGAAAATAAATAACTAAATTTATCTTAAAAAAAAAAAAGGAAGTAGAGTGGTAAAGAGGGTTGGTTCATCTTCTCACGGCCTTATCCTTTGTCCTTAAATTTAGAAGGATGTTGTCACTTTCCCCACTGCTCCTGTGGCCCAGGGTGCTGGGATTCCCCATCTCCTTTCCTGGAACAGAGCCCAAATCCCCTTCGCTGGTGACATGAGTGAATATATGCCACGTATTAAGAGCTCCTTTTTGATCAATTTCCATGACCTTTGGGGGTGCCTTTCTTTTGGATTTGTCTTTTTAAGAAAACTAAAGTTTTGCAGGAGTATTCTAGAAACATGGTTGGCTTTTAATTTTGTCCTCTAGAAAGTGAGGGCCCTTCTCACGTTTATGCTTCTTAGAAGATGGTGGGCCACAGTTTGCTTGAAGCCTCTGAGTGGTGTTGCAAAGAGACTAATTTGCCACATTCATTCAAAAAAAAAAGGTATCAAGCCGAAGAGAGTCCTGAATGTGTAATGAGGAGCTTCTCGGAAGGTTGACAATGAATAAACAGACTCTGTCCTTAGGGAACCCATGTTTTACAGGAGGAGCCAAACAAGTGAATAATTGTTCAGTTTGGTAGATGCTATGAGGTGGGTGGGTCTGTATGAAATACCAGTTGATGATCTATAAATAAAACACCTGCTTCTGCCAGGTGAGGCCAGGAAAGCTTTGTGGAGAGGATGTGGCCTCTGGAGCTGACCGTGAGGGGCAAGTCATTTTCACAGGTGGAGGAGAAGAAGAGTCGTGGAGGTGTGAAGGAACACAGGACCTTGAACCCGAGGAGGGGAGGGGGCTATCATGGTCTGTTGAGGCAAGATTCATTCATTCTTACTGCCCTCCACCACCCCGTCCTATACTGGTCTGTAGAATAAGAGAATTGAATGAATGGGCACAGTCAGTGCTACTCTGGTATTTTTCTAGCCAGGAAGGGATTTCTCAGATACTGTAAATATTCCATTTGTTGGAGAAAACCAGAGGTGGTACTGGGGCCCTGTGAAGTTCTAAACACTCTGGAAATCTTGTTAAAGCTAGAGGCTTAAACAAATTAAGGGGTCTCCATCCTTAAAGTCTTTCTTTGTTAGCCTCCTTTTGATGAGAAAATAATTGATTATCTTTGGGGATAATAATACCTTGAGTTATTTATAGTCCTTCTCCCTGGGGAGCTCTGGAACAGTTTGCAAATGCAATCTAATTATAAATCTTACAACCTCCTACTGAGGTAAGAGGCAAGTATTATTACCCCTTTGGCCCCTTTCCCCCCCTGTTTTTAGTTTAAATCTGACCCTGGGAGATGAAGCGACTTGCCTAAATATAATGTAGTCTGTCAATGGACATAACAGGAATAACTGGTATATAAAAAACTCCAGCTGCAAAATGATTGGATAATGTCATTTGCTATGGTTATTCAGAATCACTAAGAGACTGAACAAGAATCGAGTGAATGTAATAGAGTTATCTGGCAACACTTAATATGTTTCCTGGAAATTGAGTTTTTTGCAAACATCTAGATGATAATTTTGCCTTTATAGGTATCTCTTCTTTTTCTGACACGGTAGTGTTTGTCTGACCTTCTTGGTCCTTTTTGGTCACAAAACCCCTCAGTCCCCTGGGGAGCTTATTCTGTGTCTTTCTGTCTCCCATCTGTCTAGGCTGGATACCTGACTTGGGGATGGGCATGCTCCCCACACCAGGCATCTGTGGGACTTCCTGATCTTCTTCTTCTTTCAGGAAGTGTGGATGAAACCTTGAGTGTGTGGTGGTGAGTGAGGTTGGAAGGAGAGTGAAGGGAGGCATGGGAAGATGAGATAGGAACTTTCTAAGAAATGGTGTGTCAATGGTAAGTTTTCTGAGTCCTTGTAAGTTACACACACACACACACACACACACACACACACACACACACACACACACACACACACACACACGATAGTTTGACTGGGTATCATTCTCAGTTGGATGTCATGTTCCCTGGAACATCGCCCACAGTTGCCTAGCACACTGTGCTGCCTTCTGAGAGGTCCACTGCCACTTGCAGCCTCATTTCTTCTCTGGTGACTCATTTTTGCTTGGAGAGATTTGACGATCTTCTATTTATCCTTGGTGTTCTGAAATTTCATGATGGTATATTAGATGTACGTGTCTTTTACATTAGTATTAGGTGGACAACAACATGGTTTGTTGTTCTGAGTGCTGGCTTGGCTCTTTTAATATGGGTACTTGAGTCTTTCAGCTTGGGAATGTTCTTTGTATTCTTTTTTTTAATCCCCTGCTCCATTTTTTTTTTTTTTTCTGTTTTATCTTTCTAAAACTCCCCCCTTCCTTTTTGTTCTCCTTGTGAAATTTCAGCTTTATCTTCCAGTCCTTCCACTGAATTTTGCTTTTACCTTGGGCATCATATTTTAATTTCCAGTAGCTCCTCCTTCTCTAATTATTCCTATTTCATTGTTTTCCGGTAATTTTCAAAGAATCCAATACCATCTCTCTACTGTCTCCAAAGGTTTAGTTTTCTTTCTGTTAACTCCTCTGGAGTCATTTGTTTGTGTTCTTATCTTGGTACCTCTTTTTCAAAATGGGGGCTTTCTTCAAATGTGTGGTGATTCTTTGTTGATTCCTGATTAAAGCGGTAGCATATGATTTGTGGGGCCCATTTACCCATATGGATGGGCGGACGCACTTCAGGTTAAGCGTCAGGGGCTGGGTACTTTACAAGATATACAAGTCTGTTCCTAGGTGGTCCGTTTTGCTTTACTCTTGAATGACTGGCACACCCTTTTTCTTTGGTGCCCTGCGGGGATTAGAAGAAAGATAAGAAATGGATACCTGAGTGCCAGGCCTGCTCTGGGCTCACATGGGAAAGGGTTGTGGGCCCAGCAGGGATGAGAGTTGATGGTTTGAGTCTCTGCTTGTCCATCTGTAGATTTGCAGTCCTGCTGTTTTTCACCCTTGCCTTGCTCTTGGATAAACTTGATCAGTATTTCTGAATTCTGAGTCTTTCTACGCCTGTGCTAGCCACTCGGACCCCCTTTATACTGTTTCATTTTTCAGTTGCATCCCCCCTAGCTCCCCTAGGCTTTGGGTCCTCCTACCTGTTGTACCATGAGTCTGTTGACTTGCTTTCGTCTATAAATTTATGGAGCTCTCTCACCTTCTGTGATCTTTCTCTTGTTCTCTTTGTGGTTATGGGTTTATACCTTATTTTATCTCATTCTTATTACTTTGTGGGGCTTTTAGAAAGGAAAACAGAGAAAAGCATGAGGTCAATCCAGCATTTTTTCACTTCTGGATGCAATAATTTGAGAAGCCCTGCAATTGGCCTCTCCTATTTTCTACTGACTCTTAAAAATAAGAAAACGAACCAGTTACTTTCTTAAGGGCACTGGGGAGATTCCTTGAAAAGAATTTACATTTCTACACCTTTCTCAAGTGGATTGAGCGCTCTGCTAGGATTTCTACATATACTTCTTATTGCCAGTTATTTGTTACTTCTGATTGAGTCAAATTCTTATCCATTTAGAAAGTTGGTATCAACAAAATTATGAGAGGCTTTGGAGAATATCTATAGGCATCACACCGGTAGCATTGCATATTGAAATTAGAATAGAAATCTGCTTACCGTCTGCTGCCAGGACTTGTAATTGGGTGGGCTAACCAAAAAAAAGTCTTTTAAAGTTAGTGAAACAATTAATTACATGGGACTGAGTGAACTGATGAGGATGAGTATAATTTTTGTGACTTTCTGTCTGAATTAAAAAAAAAAAAATCCCACAAGGACTCAGAGGCAAAGAATATACAAATCAATTTTCACTGCAAAGTAAAGGAGCTGTTACAGTGGAGGATTACTGGACTGAATGTCAATATTATGACATAGTATGAGTGTGTTTCATGTTTGGTAATTGCAATCATTGTTGCTTTTGTTGTGGTCATCCATGTACAATGCTTGGTGTCAGTCTATTTATCTCTTGTAAAAATAAAATACAGTGTGTGTGTGTGAAAAAAAAAAAAAAAAAAACCCCCCAAAAAAATATACATATACACACGCATAGGCTTATATACAGTTAAAAAAAAAATAAAAAAAAAAAGTTAGTGAAACATATGAAAATAATAATCAATGTATTAAACATTGTATTCAACTTAAATCATATAAATATACACGAAGCCACCAGTGTTCTGATGTAAGACAAGGTCTTTTGGCGAGGGTCACCTGACAGGAGTTCTCAGTTGTCTTCCTTGCATAAGCTGCATCCAAGGTTTTGAGTCTGGTTTCCTTAGAAATGAAATGAAAACTGAAAGGAACCTGTGACGCAGGCCGAGGTCAGATGTTTATAGTATCTTCTTAGTCATTTATAGTTTTATCTTCCACGCCTCATTCTAAAATAGTTTTTATTCATCGTATTGAGTCCTTTCAAAACCAACTTAGCTTTCCTAGAAAGAACTCTTTTTACCCTCATATGTCCTCATAAATATTACATATTTAAATAATATTTAATTATGTATTTTGATGACCATAAGTGCCACTGGTATAAGCAGGCTTGAGAACAGATGTGATTGAGTCCTGGCGAGTGTGTGCGTCACTTCATGGAGCAAAAGTGGAGTCTGGACTTGCTGTGATTGGTCAGTGTGTTTCACGGGGGGCCATGAAGAACCTCCCGTGACTCCCAGAGGAGTTGGCTTAGTAGAAGTTGCTCGAGAGCCTTTTGCTGGAACAATCCTGCCGGGAAGCAGATTGATTTTCCACCATCAGAGTGGAAATGAAGAGTCTTCTCTCTTTCTCTGAGTGTAAGCTCAAATTTAATGGTTCCTGGAGGGCCTTTTTGGGAGCAGGGCTTTGACAGCCCCCTTCCAGGTGGCTATCATTCCCCCATGTCCTGACTCGATTTTCTATGGACAGACACTGAATTACGGCTGTAAGTCTTTGTTGAAGCAAAAGAAGCCCAACTCCCCCAGCCAATCCAACAGACCACCAGATGGAAAAGCCTTTAATGTACTCTCTTAGACACTCTCCTTTTAAAATCTATCTCCAAGGAGAAGTGAAAGTTAATTTGTCAAAGGTAATTTACAACCTGAATTTTCAGGGGAGAAAAAGTTTCCCTGAAGGCATCTCTTTATGGAAGAATTTGGATGTAGAATGAGACGTTGGACTCTGGTATTCAGCTGCTTAGCGCTGGATAAATTACGGTGCTGTCAATGCAGCAATATTTATTGCCGGGCTGGGTACAGTATGTTACTGTAGAGGTGGTATGTGCATCTGCCCTGGTTCAAGTGCACTTCAGATGTCCCTGGGACTGTAACAAAGAGGCCTTATTGCACCCTGTGTTCCCTTGGTGGCATTATGGTGTTATTGCCAAACACTTTCACTGGCTGACAAGGGGGATACGGGCCAGAGGCACACAAGCAGTAGTAAATGAGTCAATTTGCAGTTTTCATAAATGCAAAATGATGGGTAAAAACCAACCTTTATGCTGTTTCATCCAGAGGAAGGAACCAGACCCACAGGGCCAGGAGTCATGGGGACCAGCCTTATCCCATTGCTGTCAAAATTGGAGGAAAGTACGATGATGATGATAAAATGAAAATGTTAAGTCTCTGTGAACTTTAAGAATTTTTGAAGAACAGTACTCACGTTCTCCTACAGAGTCAAAAACGTGAATTAAGGGGACATTGGGTCTGTGGACCTTTGTGGGTATAGTTCCTTAGTTTTAGGCAAAGCACCCCAAGGTGCTTTAGTTTTTCTCACTGTGAACAGGACCATACTGTCCGGGTCCCTTTCTGTCCCCCAGCGTGTGTTGTTACTTTGGCGGTGGGCCATACCTTCCTAATTTATATTGAGGGGCTGCTAAAGGAGTTCTTATTCTGTATATTTTTATATCTCTAACCCAGCCTCCTAGGTTACATAGTAAAATGCAGGCCCTGTGTTTTGACAGTTGACAGTACTGCCTATTGAGCACCATGTGGTATGAGGGGGCCCATGGAATACACTGATCTTTAAGCACAGCAGCCCAAGAGGAGGAGTTGGGAAATGCTGAAATGAAAGAAGAGTTAACTTACTAGCAACCTTACAAAAGTCTGTCTTGACAAAAATAGAGTTGATTCTGGTCATGTGTAAATGCTGCCTGATCCCCCCTCAAGACCGAGCAGGAGAGGGAGGAAGAGTTGTTGGGTGTATTGGAAATCCGACATCTGTCGGAAAAGAAAAGTAGCTTCCCTTGAGTGGTGCAATTATTCATAATTAACGTGACCGGACGGATCAAAGGGTGAATAGTGCCAACCTGAGGCTATAGCTCCAAATGCATTTACATGAGGGAGCCAGGTCAGAAAACTTTCCACCCCCCATAGACTCACTTTAACTTTAATTATACCAAAGATGGAGAACCTCTTTTATGCTGATGCTGACTTTTCCCAGAAAGCATGAATGAATGAATGAATAAATAATTAGAAAGAAAGAGCAAATGAGGTTAAATAAATAATGTAAACTTCTTTATTTGGAATTATTTACGGAGAAAATGAAATTCTTCCACAGATCTGTTTTGGTTATCTGTTGCTGTATAACAAAACACTCCACAACTTAGAGGCTTAAACCTGTAGTTTATTATTATGCCACCCAGTTCTGTGGGTTGACAGGGTTCCTACTTGGGGTCTTTTGTGAGGCTGTGGTAAGGTGTCATCTGGGGCTGCAGTCTCATCGGAAGGTTCAATTGGGCTGATCATCCAAGATGGTGCACTGACATGGCAGGTGGCTGATGCTGATTTTTGGCTCAGAGCTCAGGGGGTCTCTTGTCCTGAGCTCCCATATGTAACCTCTCCATATGACTTGGCCTTCTCATGGTGTGGCAGCCGGTGTCCAAGAAGGACTCTCCCAAGAGTGAGTGTTCTAAGGACCGAAAGTGGAATCTGGCTAGTTACAGGCTTCATACAGACTGGCATATGGTCATTTCCTCTCTATTCTATGGGTCAAAGCAATGCCAAGGTCCACTTGGATTTTGGAGGGTGGGCCCTCCAAAAGATAGGCATATACACATTTGTATTATTACAGTACACAAACACATTCTTCCAGTCTGCAGGCTGATTCATTCATTCGTTCATCAAACATTTATCTAGTGCATGCTGCATGATGTATCAGGACCAATAAGTGACAAGATGGAAGAATGATAGAAAGAGAGAGTAAAAGACACAGATAATGGTTTAGATAGAGAAAAACAAACAGTGATATATCAATCAGACAGTTGCTCTACACACGGAGGGAACCCAATGCATAAACAGAGAAAATGAGACTCTCCAGGGCAGAGGCAGAGGGGAGAGCTGCATACTAGAGCCGAGGAAGGGCAGCACAGCACAGACCATCTCAAGTTGTGCTTTCTTACCGCTGGAGAAAATAGTGGACTGTCACCCTGTGAGCCATGTTGAAACAACCAGGAGTTTCTGTGGTCAGGAGAGTTCTTAAATCTGGATGTTAGTGCCTCTCTCTGGAAGGTGCCACTTTAAAGAGTAATTTGATTGACCTGTGGAACAATACTATTTTTTAATGTCTGTATTAACAATCTTTACAACTGTATTTTTACTTAATATGAACTCTGCTAATAGCATTCTGGAAACTAAAGGACGATCATGAGTGGAGTTTTCTTCCTCCTGTGAGTGTCATTAGAATACATATTTTCCCCAGGTATATAAAAATATTATACACACTTAACTCAGACTCTCCTTAAAAATCAGTTCCAAATCTGTGGCTAAGGGCCATTTGCAGGCTGCGTGAAATAATGCAGTCCAGACTGGTTGAAATGTAAGGGCTTTTTTTGTTTCTTTTGACGTCTGCATTTTCAACATTCAGTATTTTATTCAACATTAAAAAATCATTTTTGATCCTGAGTTGCTTTCAACATCACAAGGACAGATATATTTGTATAACCACCACCAAAATCAGGATACAGAACAGTTCCAGCGCCCCCCAAACTTCCTTGAGGTACCCCTTTATAGTTGCCCCTCCCCCCACCCAAAAGCTTTGGCAACCGCTGATCTCTTTGTTCTCTGTCCTGTATTTTGTCTTTTCAAGAATGTCAGGTATGGGGCTTCGCTGGTGGCGCAGTGGTTGAGAATCTGCCTGCTAATTCAGGGGACACGGGTTCGAGCCCTGGTCTGGGAAGATCCCACATGCCGCCGAGCAGCTAGGCCCATGAGCCACAGCTACTGAGCTTGCGCGTCTGGAGCCTGTGCTTCACAACAAGAGAGGCCGTGATAGTGACAGGCCCGTGCACCGCGATGAAGAGTGGCCCCCACTTGCCGCAACTAGAGAAAGCCCTCTCACAGAAACGAAGATCCAACACAGCCAAAAATAAATAAATAAATTAAAAAAAAAGAATGTTAGGTAGTAGAATCATAAAGTATTTAACCCTCTGAGTCAGCATAATGCCTTTGTGATTCACCCACGTTGTTCCAGGTATCAATAGTTCATTACTTTTTACTGCTGAGCAGTAGTCCATTGTATGGGTGAAGCATAATTTGCTTGTCCATTCACCTGTTGAAGGGCATTTGCGTTACTTCTAGTTTTGATGGTCATAAATAGAGCTGCTTTAATATTCATGTACCGGTTTTTGTGAGAACATGAGTTTTCATTTCTCTATGGTGAATGCTAGGCGTGGGATTGCTGTGTCATATGATGTGTATGTTCAGTTTTTTAAGAAACTACTAAATTGTTTTTCAGAGTGGTTGTACCATTTTGCATTCTTACCATCAGTGTAGGAAGGTTTCATTTTACCAGTTTTGTTCTTCTTCCTTCATTCTTGATCATCCAAGTTTTTCTTCTGATATTAACTCTCTTCTGTATGAAGTACTTCCTTTAGTAGTTCTTGTACTGCCAGTCTGCTGACAATAAATTCTATTAGTTTTCCTACATTTCAAAATATTCTAAAACCTTCATTCTGTAAAGATGTTTTTGCTGAGTAGGTGTAGAATTCTGGGTTGAAAGTTTGCTTCTTTGAACACTTTAATATCTGTTCCACATCCTTCTGACCTCCATTATTTTTAATGAGAAATCTGCAGCCATTAATGTATAGTTTTTCCTTTAAAATAAATAATTTGTTGTTTTTCTCTGATTGCTTTTAAGATTTTTTTCTCTTTGTCCATGTCTTTAGGGTTTTTTTAGTGGTTTGATTATTATATGTTTGAGTGTAGATTTCTTTGGGTTTATTTTTTGGGGGGTTCACTGAGTTTCTTTGTTTGGTGGCTTTACATTTTTTGCCACATTTAGGAAGTTCCTAGCCATTATTTTTTCATTTTTTTTCCATTTCCTTCTGGGACTCTGATGATACAAATGTTAGATTATTTATTTTGTCTCACAAGTCTGTGAGGGTTTGTTCATTTATTTCTCAATCTTTTTTCTCTTTTTGTCCAGATTCTATAATTTTTATTGACACCTCTCTATCATCTCCATATTAGTATCAATCTCATCCAGTGAGATTTTCTTCCATTTATTGTATGTTTCTTACTCTAAAATTTCCTTTTTTTAAAATATATCTTCAATTTCTTTGCTGAGACATTCCTTCTTTCTTTGGTTTCCAAAGTGCTTATTACTTATTGGAGCATTTTTATAGTAGATGTATTAAAGTTTTTGTCAGATAATTCCAGCCTCTATGTCATCTTGTTTTTAATGTCTGTTGATTGTATTTTCCTGGTTCTCTGTATGTTGAGTACTTTTGGATTGCATCACAGAGATTTAACATATTATATTTTGGCTACAAGACTCTGAGTGTTGTTTAGCCCCTGTGGGGAATATTGATACTGATTTAACAGGCAGTTGATCCATTTGGTTCAGTCTGCAAACTCCCAACAGCCTTCTATATTTGTGGTTCCAGTGACAGTTCTGCTTTCAAAGCCTTTGTAGTGCTATTTGGATCTGTCTTGCATGTGTGCCAAGCTGTGGCCAGTCTGGGACCTGAGTGGTGTTCTATTTTTCAGTTCTATTCTAACATCTGTTTAGGGTCAAATCCACACATGCACAGCTCATGGGTGGTCTCAGGAGTTTATAAACAACTTTAAGGGATCACTTTTCTGAATTTTTCCCTCCCGTGGCCTCCCTTGTACTTTCTGATTCCTTGGAACTTCCATTTTCAATCCCCTGGCACAAAACCTTGTGCTTTAGTTACATGTTCTGCCCCATACCCACCTTGACTATGCCTGTGTCCAGGGCTAAGCAGTTGGAGGACAGAAAGAGAAAAAGGCAACGAGTCTGACCACTGCTTGGGACCCCAACTCCTCTAAATGCAGAAGTAGGTTCTTCTCCTTCTGAATTTTGGCTCCTGCAGTCACCTGTTGCTACCTCCAGTACTACCTGCATATCACCCCATAGGGCTGGGGGTGCAAGAGAGTGAAAAAAGGAAGAAAATGATAAAGAAAATGTTGGGCTGCTCTCTGTGCTCTTCTAGTAGGGAAAGATATACAGATGTTGCCCGACTTATGATGGTTTGACTTATGATTTTTCAACTTTACAGTGTTGCGAAAATGATACTCATTCAGTAGTAACCATACTTCGAATTTTAAATTTTGATTTTTTTCCTGGGCTAGCAATATGCAGTACAATATTCTCTTTTGATGCTGGGCAGCAGCAGTGAGACACAGCTCCCAGTCAGCCATGCAATTGCAAAGGTAAACAGCTGATACCTTTACGACCATTCTGCACCCGTATGACCATTCTGTTTTTCACTTTCATTGTAGTATTCAATAAATTACATGAGGTATTCAACTCTGTATTATAAAATAGGGTTTGTGTTAGATAATTTTGCCCAACTGTAGGCTAATGTAAGTGTTTTGAGCACGTTTAAGGTAGGCTAGGCTAAGCTAGGATGCTTAGTAGATTAGGTGTATTAAATGTGTTTTCAATTTCTATAGTTTTTTCAACTTAGGGTGGGTTTATAGGGATGTAATCCCATGGTAAGTCGAGGAAGATCTGTACTTATCTTTATACTCCTCAAGAAGAGCTAGAAGGCGTCTCCTGGCACTTTCTTCTGTGCTGATGCCCATATGTGATTCTTGGGCTGTGTTAAATTCAGGTCTGGGAGTACTGCAGAAGCCCCAACTAGCTGTTCCCTGCATTTATTCAGTGGGAGAGACAGGTACAGTGTGCTTACACCATCTTGTCCAGAACCACAACCCTTAAGGTGTTTTGATCATGGTAAATAATTTGCAGATTTTATTTTCTTTTTTGTCTTAAAACACAATAGCACCAACTTCATTTTGAGGAGGATTTGCAGATTTCAGGTTGTTTCGAGATCCTATCCAGTTTTTTTTCCAAGCAAAAACATCTGCAGGCACTGGTTTCTTAGATTCCGTTAAGTCCTGGCTCATAGAACTTTTGGGGATGATAGAAGTATTCCACGTCTGTGTATGGTAGCCATTCGCCTCACGCAGCTCTTAAGCACTTGGGATGTGGTTGGTGAGACTAACTGAATTTTAAATCTTCTTTAATTTTAGTTAATTTAAATTTCAGTAGCCCCCATATGGCTACTGAAGGAGCCCCATAGTGGCTCCTTTACCGTGCAATGCAGCCCTAAAACATGCAGCTGGCAAGCCTGGATTTGGGTCCAAGGAAAGGACCTCTCTATTTCTTGCTTTGTTAGTTCAAATGAAAGCATCTTTGCTGTGACTCCACTATTGTAATACAACACCTAGCTGGAGTGTTTTGATTTAGGTAATTTGGGAAGTGGCTGTTTTTCAACATACGTTGCTAAGCTTGGATAGTGTCCGTGTTTGAGGCATATCCTGTGGAGCCACTTAAAGAAAAACATCTTCTGTATTATATTTTTGGGCGTGGGGCTCTATTGAACAGCTCTGGTAACTCTGATTCAGCTGTTCCCCTTCGTTTAGAAGTCACCTTAGGCCAGTTGACCTGGCCCCCGAAGAAGCCAACATTTTTCACTGTACCCCCAACCCACGCTTCCAACTGAAAACCAGAGTAGAACTTAGTGATCTCATAATTGTGTCTAAAATAAACTCGTGTCTTGGGCCCATATTTTGAAATATTATCATGCCTTTGTTTAATTTTTTTAAGGAATGACAAAGGACTTATCTGCAAAAACGTACCTCTTTCTAGCTTAGTGCTTATATTTACCAAATTGCTTTTTGGTTGCTTTGTGTGCTTTTTTAAAAATGAAAGGGCTCTTCTGCCCTCCCTAGTTTTACTCCTGCAAAGTCAGTGTTTTGGTATTCTGATTTGGAAAGAGGTAAAGAGGAGGAAAGTTAATGTGATTAAAGTCACATTATTTTTCAGTTAAAAAAAAAAGGCTTCGCAAATGAGTCGTTTGATTCCACTATTCTCCAATTGGGGGACTGTTCTTCTAAGCTGAGGTGTCACTTACAGAGAGGTGTCACTGTCAGTCGCAGGAAGAGCCTGCTGGTTGGAAGTGTGCAAACTGCCTATTTACTGGGAGTGATGGGCTTAAGAACAGTGAGTGCCTTCATGTGGTTTTTCCTTTTGTTGTCCTATGAAAGAGCTGGTGGAGATCTTTTAAGCATTTTATTGACATCTAGAATTACTGTATTTGAAAACGATACTAAAAAAAAAAGCTTTTGTCTTAGCTCTTACTTTGGGAATGTTGTAGATCACAGAACTGAGTCAAAGACTTCACTGTTGGGGGAGAGTATTTTGCAAAGCACACAGATTCCTGGCTAAGGGAAATACTGTGGCCATTTGAATTTCCCTTTTGAGGAATGCTATGGCTAAAGTGATGTAAATGAACTTTATCTTTAGGAACCACCATCTTACCCCTTCGGAGCAGACAGAAGGAAGATATATTGGAGTGTGTGTATCATCAGGAGAAATAAGACAGATAGTACATTTGTATTTACCAAGTTCTGTTTATCTGTTCCTTTTTCTTTGTTCAGTTATGGTGAAAAGGATCTATTTTTTAAATAACTTGTTGTGTAAAATGAGCACATCCTGAATATATCCCGGCCTCATTGACTCCTCTGGTATGTCCTCATAAACATAGGAAACAGATTCATGGAACTTCTGTTTGGAAGGACCAACTGTGTGTGTGACCACGCTGTAAAGTGGGCCAACGGACTGTAGACCCTCTTAATTCATGTGACTTTTGCAGTGCAGGCGGGGTGCCTTCCACACGCTTTGATCTCTGGTGGTGTTTCCCTGCAAACTTTGGCACGAGAATCATAATGTCTCTAAGTCATAATTAAGATTGTATGACAGGACTGGAGTGTCCCCCCTCCCCTTTGCAGTTGACAGTGCTTCCTTATTCCCACACCCCCTGTACTCCCCATGCCCATGGTCCTGCTTCTCAGCTGCCAGGGGAGGGATAGAGAGGGGACCCAGAGTGGTTTGTCGACTCAGAGGGAAACGTAGATTTTTCTCCATTGCCTTGTTCTGGTCAAAACTACCGATATCTGTGTCAGAAACAAGAGGACCCCTTTCCCAGTGCAGTCGTCTGATAATATAACACAAGTGCTGGGTCTTTCAGGTTGAGTTTAACTTCTAGGGAACACAGAGGTGTGTGGTGGAAAGGAAAATTGGCTTGTACACGAGGATAAGGTTGGAAACCTTGCACATTGAAGGGATCCAGGAGTTCATCCCCCAAACTGAGTCTACCTCCACCTTTTCCTGAAACCACCTTATTTTCCACTTCTTTTCTGCTTATTGTCTGAGCCTTTCCTTTTTCCCTTCCCATTTCCAGCATCTCCAAATTAGTCATTCTTATTGATGCACGTTTATTGAGACATACTTCACATACAAATGCAGCTCATCATGTAAAGTGTACAATTCAAAGATTTTTAGTATATTCGCAGAGTTGTGCAACCATCTCCACACTCAGTTTTAGAACTTTTCATCACTTCAAAAAGAAATCTATTTCCTTTAGCTGTCATCCCTCTCTGCCCATCCCCCCACCCATCTCCCAATCCCCAGCCCTAACTGCTCACTAACGTACTTTTGTCTCTATGGATTTGTCTGTTCTGGACATTTCATATAAATAGAATCATAAAATATGTAGCCTTTCTGTCTGGCTTTTTTTCCCCACTTAGCGTCATGTTTTCAAGATTCATTCATGCTGTAGCATATATCAGAACTTCATTCCTTTTAATGGCTGGATAATATTCCATTGTATGGATATACCACATTTTTTCAGTATATGGACATTTAGGTTGTTTCTGCTTTTTGACTATTATGAATAATACTGCTGTGAACATTCCTGTGCAAGTTTTTGTGTGGACATATGTTTTCATTTCTCTTGGGTATATACCTAGGAGTGGAATTACTGGGTCACGTGGTAACTCTATGTTTAACATTTTGAAGGACTGCCAGCCTGTTTTCCACCACAACTGCACCATTTTACATTCCCATCAGCAGTATATGAGGGTTCTAGTTTCTCCATATCCTTGCCAGCATTTGTTATTATATATCTTTTTGATTGTAATTATCCTAGTAGGTGTGAATTAGTATTACCTTGTGATTTTGCTTTTAATTTCATGGATGGTTAATGATGTTGAACATCTTTTCATGTACTTATCTGTCATTTGTGTATTATCATTGGAGAAATGACTATTCAGACCCTCTGACCATGTTTGGATCGAGTTATTTGTCTTTTGTATTAGTCCGCTTGGCCTGCCATAACAAAATACCACAGAATGGGTGGCTTAAACAACAGAAATTGATTTCTCACAGTTCTGGAGGCTGGGAGTCCAAGATCGAGGTGCTGGCATTGTGGGTTCCTGGTGAGGATTTGGATCTTCTTGGCTGTGGACAGCCACCTTCTCACTGTGTCCTTACATGGCAGAGACAGCAAGCTCTGGTGTCTCTTCCTCTTCTTATAAGGACACATCCCTCATGACCTCATCCAAACTGAATTACCTTCAGAAGTCCTCACCTCCCAACTCCATCACATTGAGTGTTAGGACTTCAATATGTGAATTTGCAGTGGGGGTAGGGCATACACATCCAGTCTATAACAGTCTTCTTTATAGAGTCTAGACACAAGTTCCTCATCAAATATGTAATTTGTTAATATATTCTCCCATTTTGTGAGTCTTTTCACTTTCTTTTTTTTTTTTTTAAAAACCCTCATGTGATTTTTGTTTTTGTTTTTAATTAATTAATTAATTAATTTATTTATTTTTGGCTGTGTTGGGTCTTCGTTTCTGTGCGAGGGCTCCCTCTAGTTGCGGCGAGCGGGGGCCACTCTTCATCGCGATGCGCGGGCCTCTCACTATCGCGGCCTCTCCCGTTGCGGAGCACAGTCTCCAGACGCGCAGGCTCAGTAGTTGTGGCTCATGGACCCAGCTGCTCCGCGGCACGTGGGATCCTCCCAGACCAGGGCTCGAACCCGCGTCCCCTGCATTGGCAGGCAGACTCTCAACCACTGCGCCACCAGGGAAGCCCTCTTTTCACTTTCTTGATGAAGTCCATTGAAGCACAAAAGTTTTTAACATGGATGCACTCCAATTTATGTATTTCTCATTGTTGCTTTCTTTTTGGTTTCATATCTTAGAAACCATTGTCTAGCTGAAGGTCATGAGGATTTGCACCTGTGATTTCTTCTAAGTGTTTTATAGTTCTAGCTCTTATAATTATTTCATTTCATGATTGATTTTAAGTTTTATGTATTTTGTGAGGAAGCGGTTCAACTTCATTCTTTTGCATGTGGCTATCCAGTTGTCCCAGCACCAGGTGAATTGTCATGGTAGCCTTGGCAAAAATCAGTTGACCATAATGTGAAGGTTTATTTCTGCACTTTGAATTCTGTTCCATTGATCTATACATCTATCCTATGCCAACACCACACTGTCTCAGTTACTGGGACGTGTGAGGCTTCCAACTTCGTTGTTCTATTTCAAGATAGTTTTGGTATTCTGGGTCCCTTGCATTTCCATATGAAATTTGATGGAGGCTGGTCAATTTCTGCAAAAACACCAGTCAGGGTATTGGTAGGGATTGTGTTCAATCTATAGAAAAACTTAGAGAGTATTCCTATCTTAATTCTGTTTTCCAATCCATGAGCATGGGATGTTTTTCCATTTATTTAGATCTTCTGTCATTTCTTTCAACAATATTTTGTAGTTTTCAGGCTTTAAGTATGTACTAAGCATTTAAGTTTTTGGATACTGTTATAAATGGAATTGCTTTCTTAATTTCATTTGCAGATTATTTATTGCTAGTGCATAGAAATACAATTGCTTTTTGTATATTGGTTTTGTATTTATATTTTATAAATTGATCATCAGAATGCTCACAGATGGGTTAAATATCTCCCCTCTCAAGCTGGCTCTTTTCTCTGACTCCTCTGTTCCTGGTAAGGTCCCTTCATTCGTCCAGAGAGTAGGAGGAAACTCTAGGTAGGACTTGACTTCTTTCCTAATCAAGAAGTCACTGGAAGTTCCCTCTCTCCTGCTTTGCTTCTGCAGGAACCCCAGAGCCCCCGCTCACAGGGAGGAGAGCAGGCTTGACTCCTTACCCTTTCCCTCTCCCAGACGTTGAAGGTCTCTGTAAGCTGGTCAGGGGTCCACTTTTCCAGAAGCCCCTCTTGGGAAGGGCCTGAGACCCTGAGCCTTTCCTGGGGTGTGTGTGGGGGGGTGTCTCCTTAAACCGTCCCAGGTGGGATCTCCACTGGCTTCCCAGAGAAAGGCCTCCTGCCCTGCAGCTGTTCTGGATAGCATCCTAGGCCTGCAGAACCACACTTGCCCTAGTGCCCCTCAAGAGTGGGTTGGGGCTGGGGGTGTTTGGATCTTCTTGGTGTGGTTTTCTTTGTGATGCTTCCACCTGCTGGAGCTGTGCATACCTGCTGGAGCTCAAACACGCATCCAGATTTTACGTTGAATATTGCCAAAATGCTCTTTCTTGAAAATGCTGACTTGCCCTGTTTTTGCATCCCTTTAAAAAAATATTCATAATGTTGAACACTTCGAAGTGGACTTTGAAATGTGTGCTGCTTACTACTTTAAGTTCTGTCTTCCCCACTCCCCAGTCTTTTAACAATGGCTGCTGTTTACTCAGCTATCAGACCTTCAAGATGGCCTTTCTGAAGTGTTGGTTTGGTGTAACAGTCAAGTAGGTGGGGTGTGTGTTCTGATTACCTGGATATAATAGATATACATCAAAAAGCTTTACAATATCTTACTGTATTCCTTTTAGGATTGCAAAGACGGAATTTTATCAGCAAGGTATGAAAATGCAGTTATAGATTTTTTTTTTTTTTAAATCAGTATTTTTTTTTTTTGAATTTATTTATTTTTGGCTGTGTTGGGTCTTCGTTTCTGTGCGAGGGCTTTCTCTAGTTGCGGCAAGCGGGGGCCACTCTTCATCGCGGGGTGCGGGCCTCTCACTATCGCGGCCTCTCTTGTTGCGGAGCACAGGCTCCAGACGCGCAGGCTCAGTAATTGCAGCTCACGGGCCCAGTTGCTCCGCGGCACGTGGGATCTTCCCAGACCAGGGCACAAACCTGTGTCCCCTGCATTGGCAGGTAGATTCTCAGCCACTGCGCCACCAGGGAAGCCCCAGTTATAGATTTTTTAAAAAGTCTGTTGTGGCTCAGACTTTCAAATGCTCTGTCCATTCAGGGCTGAGTTACCCCCTTGTTGGGACCTTCATGTTCCTCAGCCTTCACCTGGGGCAGGGTCAGCACTGGCATCTCCTTGTGGGTCACCAAATTTCTCCTTGACTGACATGCCCCAGCCTGGCCTTGGCCTTGGACCCAGGGCTGCAGGCTCCTGAGCCCCCTGCCTCTCTGGCCTCTCTAGCATCAGCCCTTCATCTCTCCTCAGCGGTGACAGTGGCAGGCAGCACTGTGTCCTTCGCCGTGCTCACCATAGTTGTGTGTTTAGGAGGTGGACACTGGGACCTACCCAGTGGTTCTGTCCCTCACTAGCTGTGTGATCTTGGGCAAGTTATTCAACCTTTCTGTGCTACAGTTTCCTTACCTGTAAGGCGAGACGCTGGCACTAGCCTCAAAGGGTCATTGTGAAGGTAAATGAGTTGGTACGAGTCAGTGGTTAGGACAGGCATGCTGTGGGGAGGCACTGCGGAAACACTAAGTGCTCTTGTTATTATTACTGCCTGTGAGCACAAAAAGTGTTCTTCAGTGAAGTCATAAAATCGCTCTCTTATTTGTTTTGAATGTAAATGGACTTTGTTTTTAGAGCAGTTTTAGGTTCACAGATACTTTGTGTGGAAGGTTCAGAGATTTCCCATATACCTCCCGGCCCGCCCCCTACAGTCTCCTCCACCATCAATATCCCCACCTGGGTGGTGCATTAGTTATAGTCGATGAACCTACAGTGACACATCATCACTCAAAGCCCATAGTTTACATTAGGCTTCGCTCTTGGTGGTGTGCATTCTGTGGATTTCGATAAATGTATAAAGACATGTATCCATCATTATGGTATCATACAGAGCAGTTTCGCTGCCCTAAAAATCCTCTGTGCTTCACCTGTTAACCCTTTACCCCACAACCCCTGGCAATCACTGATCTTTTACTATCTCTATAATTTTACCTTTTCCAGAATGTCATATCGTTGAAATCATACAGTATGTAGCCTTTTCAGATTGGCTTCTTTTACTTAGTAATGTACATTTTAGTTTCCTCCTTGTGTTTTCATGGCTGGATAGTTCATTTCTTTTTATGCTGAATAATATTCAGTTGTGTGAATGGCTCTATTGTTTTTTAAACCAGTACTTTGCCTCTGTATGAATAAGACCTGCTCTACGGAGTGGTGGTTCTCAACCTTTAGCCTGGAGGCTTGTTAAATACAGATTGTCCAGTCCTGCCCTCAGTATATTGGATTCTGTAGGTCTGGGGTAGGGGCTGAGGTTATGCATTTCTAAGGACTTCCTGAGGCTGCTGCTGGTGGCAGGCACTTTGGGAGCCGGTGCTCTGTAGGCTGTATGAACACAGACACATAACCATGCATGTGTTCACACATGTGCACGTGTACCTGTGCATGTGTGCGTGCACGTGCGTGACTGTGTACATGTACATATGTGCATGCATGTGCAGTCACGTGCGTGAATGTGTACATGTACATGTGTGTATGCATGTGCAGTTGCGTGTGTGTGCATGTGAGTGCCTGTGCGTCCTTTTCCATTGCCCAGGGGGGCTGCTGACAGTCACCGCCCTCCCCAGGTCAGCCCTGGGGGGTACAGGAGCCCAGGTTGGGGGCTGTAGGAAAACAGGTCCTCCCCTTAGGGACGGCCTAGGTGGACGTTGTCTTTGCTCCCCGGTGCCGCCATCAAGCAGGGCTCAGACTGCCTTTGTTTTCTCTTCCTGTGCAGGATTAGGGCTGGATTCTGAGTGGGAACCAGTCTTCGTTTGTATTTACTGGGCTTGGCGGCTACACGCTGGCTTCCTCTGAAATCCAGAGGATCTGTGGGCGTAGCATCTACCCCCCTTTTCCACGTTCACCCCTTTATTTTCTCATGTTCATTTCAACAGGATTTATGCTTGATTAAGTTACTCTCTTTTATCATAATTAAAGAAAAATGTGGTGGGAGAGCCCTCCAAACTCCACTCAATGAAAACCAGATTGTTGAACCTGCAGGGAAACAAGGGCAGCCCTGTGCATCCGGCGCCCGGCGGGGAACCGGCCTCCAGAGGGACAGATTGGCCGCAGTGGGGACGTGCCCACCCGGTGCTGCCCAGGATGACCCAAGGCCATGGGCACAGCAGTCTATCCACCCACCGGCCCCAGCCCTGCCCCGAGGCGCTATGCCCATGGTGTTAACTCAGGCACCGTGAGCCGCCTGTGTGCCACAGCCCAGCTCATAAAGACCCTTCCCTGTGGGGCCTGCCAGCCCTCTTCTGTGTCCACGTGGACGTTTGTGAAGAGCGTGCTTCTAGCTGACTCAGAGCTGGCCAGGCTGACTCATACAGGTGACATTGCAAGGGTCGCGATGCCGCCTGGGAGGTCACAAAGCCCTCACTTCTTGCAGGGACCAGGGAGCTAAGGGGCCCCTGAGAACTTGGCTGAGCAAGGTCAAGGCTGCCAGGTGGGATGGTCTCGCAGCAGAAGGGAAGACGAGCTTGCTGACGCTCATGAAATGGCTTCTGTGATCTGTGTGGGGTGCTTAGAACGTTTAGACACAGAGCTCTGAAGTCCCAGACCTACAAAGCCAGACGTGGGGAGGAGGAGGGGCGATGGTCACCAGTGAAGTCAGGAGCGGGGTTGGGGGCTGTCGTCCAGTCCCCATCCTGCCACAACCACACAAGAGTGTGCCCTGGGCCCCCTGACTAAGGGGCCGGTTTAGGGGCCAGGTGTGAGCATGGGTTCTGGAGCCTCACAGCCTGAGCCCCAGCCCTGGCCCTGACACTTACCCGTAGGCTGAGCCTGGGTGAGTGACTTCAGCAGAGAATGGCTGATTTTCTTCCTCTGTCTATTGAGGATAATAAAAATAATACCCATCGCGGGGAGTCGTGGCGGTGACTGAATGAGCGAAGCGCTCAGAACAGCAGGCACCCATCATATGTTGGGAATTATCACTGTTGTTATGGGATGTCTGTTTTAGGGCTGTGAGGCCCCAGACTGCGGCATTATACCAGTCAGCTCGAGCTGCCACAAAAGGTACCACAGACTGGGCAGCTTAAACAACAGACATTTTTTGTCTGAGTTCTGGAGGCTGGAGATCAAATTATCAGCAGGGCTGGGTCCTTCTGAGGCCTCTCTCCTTGCCTTGTAGACCCTTCTCCCTGCGTCCTCAACCTGGTCATCCCTCTGTGCGTGTCTGTGTAAACAAGGTCTGCCTCTGGACCGGGGAGGAGGCCTGGGTCAGTGTCCAGGGAAGGGGGATACAGGGAGAGGGGAAGGATGTCGGGTTTGTCTTACTCAGCCAATGCTCACTGCGCCCTACGTGTGCTGGCACTGGGCACACAGTGCCTCTGCCCTGATGCAGCTGACAGTTCTGGGGTCCCATCCACCTGTTAGCCTGAGACCCGTCTACCTCTTAGACCTTCCCCTGCCATCTGGTTGCAGGAAACTCATGGGGGTGCAGTCACAACTTCTGAGGGAAGGTGCCCATTCCAGTGCTGTGGGAGATGAACCTTCTCCCTTTCCTTTCTTAAGGAGGGAATCCCTGCCAGCCTGGGTCTTTGGACTTCAGGGTCTGCACGACACTCTGACCATGGCCTGGGGCCTGGCGGAGATGTAGGGTGGCCTGAATGCCATGCCCTGGGGCAGAAGACCTCTATGGGTTGAGTCCTGTCCAACAGCTCAGCTCTGCACACAGGGACGTTCTCAGTGTCTTGGTCCAGAAGCACCAGCGGGAAAAAAGGCCCAGGGATTTTTATTGAGCCTTCTGGGAACATTGCTCTCTTGTCACATGTGAGAATGGGGTTGACTTTAAGATAAATTTTTAGTAATCTAGTAGGAGCTTCCTGGACCCAGAGAACAGCTGACAGCACTTCAGAACTGAGGGGCCAATGTAAGTGAGGGCCCAGCTGCCTCCTACCTGGTAGAAAGGTAAGCCCTCCTTTGGGGGATGGGAGAGTGGGTGATAACTTAATTTTAAAAGTAATTGAGCTAAATTTTATGTTCTCAAGTAAGGGGTAGTAACTTGACTTGAGGATAATTCTGTTCTTCTGAAAACAAGGTTTTAAGTATTTTAGAAATATCAGTTGTGATTATAACCTATTAATATGTGTTTTCATTTGCCTCTTCTAAAATATTTGAGTCATCACTACTAATTACAGTTTTTAAAATAAAGCCTTTGCTAGTTCTTGTTGGAGGCCACAGAGGATCAAGTGCCTTTAGATTATGAAACTTGCAATTCTGTCGTGTGACTTGGGTTCCTTAAAAGAGGATGCTTGATCTTAATTTCTTGATGTAAATCATCGGGAAGTGATATGAAGCCAGATCACCTTCACTGAGAGATTAGAGTGAAGAAAAATCATCGCTTTATTACTCTGCAGTCAAGACTTTGCAAATGAGTAGCATCTGCATACAGAATGTCAGTAGCCACAGAGCATATATGTGACAAGGAAAGTGCAAGGCCAGTAATTATGTAGTAGCAGTGTTGCCCGTTGGTACCCGCCCGGCCTCCCTCCCATGTCATGCAGGCTGCTGACTCCAAGCCCTTGCGACTCTGCCCTAGGCCTTTTCTGGCCAAAGTCACCCTGGCCCACAGATAAGGTACCCTGGAGGTGTGGGGAGCTAGCACATACACCCAGCCACCAGCAGCCCTCCCCCAGCAATGACCAGGACCTAGTAAAGAAGTATGCCAACTGCCTTACCCATTAGGTGGGTCAGCTCCGTGATGCATGATTGCACAGCCTCCGGGGCTGTAACCTGCTCATCGTCTCACCTGGATGGGCTTCCACCTGGTCTCCCTCTCTTTGTCCTACTCCGCTACCAGGATGTGACATAACCGATATAGATTTGGTCTCTGCACCTGGTCCCTGACACAGAGCTCCTAAGACCTGGGTCATTTCCCGAGTGACAGGGGTGCTAGGAGCATCTTTTGTTCCAGTGTTTGGTCTTTGAACCCATTTCCTGATACAGAGCTCCTAAGTCCCTTGGAATTTCCTGGGTGACGGGAGCATCTTTTGTTCCAATGAGGTGACTTGTGGTGGGCTCCTGGATAGCTTCAGGATGAGGGCTGGTCACCAGGAACACCAAGCGGTGATTAGAAGTTTGGAAATTGCAGCCTCACCCCCACTCCCTGGGGAGAGGACAGGGGCTAGAGACTAGGTTAGTGATCTATCCTGCCGACAAGATGAAGCCTCCCTAAAAATCCCTGAACTACAGAGTTGGGAGAGCTTCTGGATTGATGCACAAATCCACGTGCCATGAGGGTGGCATACCCCAACTCCATGGGGACGGAAGCTCCTAGGCTCGGGTCCCTTCTGGACCTCACCCTGTGTGCCTCTCTTCCTCTGGTTGTTCATCTGTATTCTGTATAATAAACTGGTAAATGTAAGTAAATATTTCCCTGAGTTTTGCGAGTGGTTCTAACGTACTATCAAGTCTGAGGGGAGGGTTGTAGAACCCCTGACTTTGCAGCGAAGTTGGACAGAAGCGTGGCTACCCTGGGGACCCAATACTTGGCGACTGGCAATCTGAAGTGAGGGTATCTTGTGGAGCCTCTAGGTAGATGATGTGAGAATTGAATTAAATATGGGACACCCAGTTGGTGTCCAGAGAGTTGGAGAATTAGTTGGTGGGGGGAAGATACCCCAACACATTCCGTGTCAGAAGTATTGTGAGTAGAGAAACAGTTTTCCCTTACAGGGGTCAAACTGGGGTCATTCCCCAAATACACCACTTGCCCTCAAATTCTTGTCTCTGAGCTGGCTTCTTGAGGAACCCAACGTACAATAGAAACTGCCGATTTTGGCTAGGGGGTACCTTGTTCATCCACATCTCAAAAATCCTTGTTTTGCTCACATTTACCCTTTCTATCATCTTCTATGTCTCTGTCGTTTTACATATTCAATATGGGCCCCACGGCACTGTCAGACCTAAATGCATATTAATGCATGGAATTTGACAGAACTCGGCTGTTCATGCTTTCCTGACACAGTATCAGTTCATGTGTCATTGATTCATGTGGCAGAACATCGAGTGGGACACTTCCTGTCCTCTTGAATTAGCAACCAAGACCCTGGGCTGAGGATAGACAGGGGAGGACCTAGGGGTGGTCACCACTCTGCAGAGCTCCCGAGTGGGCCCTGCCACCCCCAACGCTATGCCCCCCTGAGTCTCCTGCTCTTGATGATTAGAGGGTAGTGGAGGGAAGGAAGGTGGACTGCAGTGTCTTCGGTTTTGTCACTGTGTCACTTGTCTGCAAAGTTCATCCATGTGGATGGCTCATCTGACATCCTGATGTCTGGGGCCTGGACTTACTCATCTACAGGGACCTTGTCCTTCACCTACCCCAGGTGCTGACACCCCTGAAGCTCTCTTATCTGGGAAAAGCCTCCTTTCCTTCTACTTCACAGGAGCTTCTGGCTCACCCTACCTATTCATGGCATGGTCACCACTTACCTGTTCACTGAGTGACCACTATCCTACCTGTTCGTAGCACATGGTCACCTTTCAGTACTCTTTCTCCAGGTCTTCACACTTGTGCCCTCTGCTCATTTAGTCCTGGCATCATCTGGTGAGACCCAGCCCTGGAGGAGCCCAGCTGACTGTAGTCTTTGAGACAGCTGGAGGGCATCCAACAGGGTAGCATGGTCAACCCCATTTGGTGGTGATCAGTGCCCGCAGCTGGGCTGTCACGGTTTGGCAGACTCACCGTTGGCTTGAGAGCTCATCCTCCTATGCTCCCCAAAGTTTAACCATTGACTCAACCAGCATTTCTCACATGCCCTGAAGGAGCTTATATTCAAGAGGGAGTGAGAAAGGCAATAAGCAGGAGGACAAATAGTAGGCGGTGTGAAATGATGTGCTGCAAATCAAGCAGGATGTTGCGATGGGTGACTGAGACCAGCTTCACTTTGATGGTAGAAATCTCCCTTTCCTTTCATCTCTTCAGGCGTTCCTGCCTTTTAATTCACAGACACTAAAGAAAGCTTTAGAAGGGAAATCCCTCAAGTCCTTGGTCTACGTCCTACCAGCAGCATCCTGTCCTCTCTCTTCCTATTAGGACAGGAGTGATTTCTTTTCTTTTTTGAAGGACAGTTCCTCCACTTACTTCATGGCCCCATTCCTTTCCGCCTTCTTATGGACTCTCATGTCTTCTTGCATTGATTTCATTTATTTATAACTCTGCCCTTTCAACTGAATTCTTCTCACCTCCTTTTAGATGTGCTCACATTTCCTGCATTTGGGGATAAAATTCTGCCTACCACACCTCTTCAAGGAAATCATCCCATATTATTGGGATATAAATCATCACAATATATCTTGAATTTACTCCCCCTCCACCTCCTGGGATGGAATTAGTTACTTTACTTCCCATCACACGTGGGATGGTTGTATGATAGTCATATCCACTACTGTGAGAGGTGAAACTAGTGTCAAGAACACGAGGAGGTTGTAAAGAGCCTAATTTCTCCAAGACAAAGTTAAATGTAGCAAACAATAAGTATACATTTTGTAAGTGATAAAACTGAAATTAATTGCAGTTGGTTCAATTTTCTATGTATAGAAAATGCAAGGAATTCAATTGAACATCTTAGAACTAATAAGGGGAGATATGGCAAGTTGGCTGGATTCAAGATCAACTTAGAAACATCAATATCATTTTTGTTTACTTGCAGAAAACTGTGAGAACACGGGATGGGAAATAATCCTGTTCACAGTAGCAACAAAACCAATCAGATACCCAGGAATCACCGTAGTAAGAAATGTGCAACAGCTCTGACTTCACTGAAGGGTATGAAAGATTAAAGTAACTGGAAAGGGAAATCCAGTTGTTTGAATGGGACCTCAGTGCTCTTGAAATTAACATATTAACTTAATGCAGTTCCATTAAGTTAATAACTTACCAGTACCCTGGTAAGTTATTTTATAGAATTTGGCTTGCTGTTTCTAAAATCTATGTAGAATTGAAAGTTAGTAAGAAGAGCCAAGATAATTTTGAAAAAGAAAAACTAATGGGATCCTTGCTCTATCTGATATCACAATGTGTTATAGTGATTAACTAGGCAAATAGATCAAAGGAAGAGAATAATCAATTAACAGACCCATGGAATATATGGAAATTTATTGGATGATAAACGTGCCTTTTCAAATGAGTGGGGGAAATATTGAATTTTTAAATAAATAGTGTTGAAATAATTGAATGTGCCTTTGGGAGAATATCATATGAGACACCTTCTTTACACCAGTCACCAAAAAAACGATATTAGAATTTGTTTATGACAAGTAGGGAATTCATTCTTGAGTAAGTCAATGAAGACCATAATAGAACGATTGAGAAATCGTAATAGAAGCTTTATTGGGCAAAGGATATGAAAAAAGGAATTTATAGAAAAGAATATAAAAATAGCCAGTAAAATTAGAAAAAATGCTTATCGTCAGTAGTTGTATTATTTTCTTATTGCTGCTGTAATAAATACCATAAACTTAGTTGCTTAAAGCAACACAGATCTATTCTTTTTTTTTTTTAAATAGATTTATTTATTTATTTATTTTTGGCTGTGTTGGGTCTTCGTTGCTGCATGCGGGCTTCCTCTAGTTGTACCGAGCGGGGGCTGCTCTTCGTTGCAGTGCGCGGGCTTCTCATTGCGGTGGCTTCTCTTGTTGCGGAGCACGGGCTCTAGGCACGCAGGCTTCAGTAGTTGTGGCACGCGGGCTCAGTAGTTGTGGCTCGGGGGCTCTAGAGTGCAGGCTCAGTAGTTGTGGCACGTGGGCTTAGTTGCTCCGCGGCATGTGGGATCTTCCTGGACCAGGGCTCAAACCCGTGTCCCCTTCATTGAGCACAGGTGGGCTCAACCACTGTGCCACCAGAGAAGCCCCAGATCTATTCTTTTTTAGTTCTGGAGGTCAGATATTAAAATGGATCAGTGTGTGCTGTGCTCCTGCTGGAGTCTCCAGGGGAGAATCCGTTTCCTTGCCTTTTCTGCTTCTAGAGTCTCCCACATTTCTTGGCTTGTGGCCCCTTCCTCCATCTTCAAAGCCAGCAGTAGAGCATCTTCCAGTCTCTCTCCCTCTGGTTCATCATCTCACATTGCCTTTTTCTAACCCTCTTATCGCCCTCTTGTAAGGATCCTGGTTATGACACTGGACACCCCTGGATAATCCAGGATCATGTCCCCATCTCAAGATCCTTAATTTAATCCCTTTTGCCATGTAAGGTAACATATTCATAGATTCTGGGGATTAGGCTGTGGACATCTTCGGTGGGCCATTATTCCGTCTACTACACTATTACTAGGAAACATAAAATAAGTTATGATCTTCAGCCATCATTTTGGCAAGGTTTAAAGAGTTCGTTACGGGCTAGTGAGGGTGTGGGGAAATGGGCATTTTGATAAACTGTGGAGTATATATTGGTACCTCCATTTTGGAGGGCAATGAGCCGTATTTCTTAAAATCAGCACCGTGTATCCCCATGGACTTGGGCTTGCCTTCCAGACTCACTGAGCCTGGAGCACAGAGGAGCATGTACGGGATATTCATGGCAGTGCTGTTGGGGAGAGAGAAGAAACATTAACTGTTTATTGTTTTGGACATGGTAAAAAAGCAAGAACGAACTCACAAACATGGCATATTCATACTAGGGAATATTATACATTCCCTATGAATGAAATGTAAAATTGGAGGTGGCTCTAACCTCAAAGATCATGGCTCAGTGAACAGAAGTCATTTGCAAAGTAGCATGTGTACAGTGATGCTATTTAGGGGAAGAGCTGCACTCAAAACAACATATTTCTATAGGTAGAGAAAAATTTGGAAGCATAAAGGACAAAGCACAAACTGGTTGTGTCTGGGGAGGTGGGGGTGCGTGGACTTCATTCAGCTTTATCTACCAGCGTGACTTGGGGTGGGCAGCGTATTCACATACTCCTTGCATAGTGTAAAAGAAAGTTTGAAAAGCAAGGGCACCTTCTTTGAAGCAAAAGGTCAAGTATTCTGTGGTGATCACCCAGCAGTGTGGGTTCTTGAAGACAGTGAACTTGGTCCTTGGACTATGGGTTCTGCATGAACTCGGCTGTGTGGCTGGGGCGGGGACCCAGGCTGGAGCCACAGATCTTTGTAGTGGGTGGGTTTCCTTGCAAACATTAGTCCTAACTGCCGGGTTGAAGAGCAGAGCCTGGAAGCACTTGGTCACGCTCAGAGATTTGCATTGCGTTTTCTCACCGCCAATACCAGCTGGCTCGTCCGTTGAGATATTTTTCATGTCGAAATTTATCTCCGTCTCCTGGGTCCCTGCGGCTGGTCTCTTGTTCTCTTTCCCTGCCCTGGGACTCTCAGCATTGACATCAAGAGAAGCCTGGGAGTGCTGCGTGGCTGTGGTGGGGATGAGAAGGGGAGGTCATGGGCACAGTTTCTCTGATGCTCCTGAAATCACACGAAATCACAGTAAGGTTGACCGAAGTGATCTCCTTGCACAGTGAGCGGCCGTCCTATCATCACCTGTGTCTCCTTGAATGTGGACACGTGGATGAGCTTGTGGACGGTGGTGGCTGTGGACTTGAATTCTCAGTTCTCAAGGGTAGAGTGTTAAGAATCCGGATTTCCCTAGAAAAGAATACTTCTTAGAGTTGCAACTGCTTTAAAAGTCTTGGAACACAAAAGTATTACATAATGCGTTTCTTTCCTTCATGTATTATTTGGAGATTATTGTAAAAATGTCCTCAACTGTAGGCCAACACGAGTCCACATGATATTATGGACTAGAGCCTGATGTCCTGCTGTTATTGAGATAATAACTCTTCAGGGAGACTGGTGAGGAGAGTGGATGGCCACCCTGAGCAGAGGCCCCACGTATCCGAGTCCGCATCTCCTCGAGACTCGGGATGGGTAGACACACAGATGTCCGCCCCTTTCTGAAAAGCCAGCAGAGTTTCGATACAGCCTCCCCCACTGGTTTAATTACCTGAGCCACCTCCCTCTTAATCCTGACCTTCGGGGGGATTCTCAGGAAAGAGCCCTTCTCCGGGCTTCTTGAATGGCATTTTCCCTTGATCGTGAAGACCGACATGCATCCATTAATGGAAAGAGAAATCAAGAAATAGAATCAGACCAACACATTTCCTTGTTTTGTTTGCCATAAAACACATCTGCCCCTTCACTGTGAGAAGACTCGAGTATTATTGGTTTTGTGCCCCAGGTGATAAACCTCAAGTTTCTGCTTGCTCTGAAAGATTCCACAATATAAATAACTTTTTCTTTAAAAGGCTCATCTGTTTTACATTTTGAGGCAGTTTCGACACTGCTGGGCGGGGGATGCTAGCCTAGGAGTTCTGCTGAAGCCAGTGCCTGTGTACTTCCCATGCTGAAGAGTGAGTCTGTGTGCTTCTTTCAAGATCAAAGACAGACTTGCGTCCAGCTGAGCGGAGTCCAACTACACTCTGGGGAGTGTAGTTTTTGGTGGCGGCAAAGACATGAAGGATGTCTTCCTGCTCAGCAGCAGCCCCTCGGGTGGAAGGAGCAGGGTCCACCCCGTGCAGGGGGTATTCTCACCTGATCTTCCACCCACACCCTCAGCACACCTGACAGGGAAATGAGAAAAGCAGCTCTGGAGGACAGATGCGATTTAGCAGAGTTGGGTCTTGTCTGTTCAGACTTATGTTTAAAGACTGGACTTGTCGCTTTGTTTGTTGCCTCTCACAGTGTCTCCTCTGGCGTCCTTGGAGCCTGCCTACAATGGGGTGCTGTGGATGGAATGTCTGCCTCCCCAAATCCACATGTTGAAGCCCCAACCCCCACTGTGATGGTATTGGGAGATGGGGCCTTTGGGAGGTGATTAGGTTTAGATGAGGTCATGTGAGTGGGGTCCCTGCAATGGAATTAGTGCCCTTATAAGAAGAGGAAGAGACAACAGAGCTCTCTCTCCATCATGAGAAGACAGCTGTATGGAAGCCAGGAAGAGAGTTCTCACCAGGAACTGAATCCACCAGCACCTTGGTCTTGGACTCCCAGACTCCAGAACTGTGAGAAGTAAATGTTGTTCAAGCTGCCTGTCTATGGTGTTCTGTTACGGCAGCCTGAGCTGACTGAGAGAGGGGGAAATAGATTTGGGAGTCCCTTCCAGGGGCACATTTGGGCTTCTTTGTGGTGTGGAACACAGCCTTCCATTTTGGGCTGCATTGCAGAGAGGCATAGGGTCACAGGTACTTAGCAAATATTAAGTACTTAGCAATAGATTGGACCCTGAAAGGACCTCCTGGAGCAGTGGAGAGACAGTAGCCCTGCCTGCTGAGGTTAACACAGGCCTCAGGACGAATGAGAGGGCCCAGGAGGGAGGCACAGTGGCCTCCCCCAGGGGTCAGGTACGATGCCCCCACCACTGGAGCCCTTGGCGTAGAGCCCATCTGGGTGGGACAATGCTCCCTTCCAGGGCCCAGCACACCCCTGCTGTTCACAGGGCTGGCTCCTGCTGACACCTTGAATCTCATCCCATTTGCCTGTTGTGGGGACTGGGCTCATGGGGCCCACTGGGCCACAGTAACCCCGATATACTTCTGGGAAGGAAGGAGGCATGCCCACTTCAAGTCCAGACTCTTGCATAGCTGCTGCCTCCCTGCTTGGACTCACCTCCCACCTTCTCCATTCCCTGCTCTGACCCCATGACATTTTGTATCTTGGTGCTTTTGCATGTGCTCTTCCCTCAGCTTGTGCTGCCCTTCCCTCCATCTCCTGGGAAATCCACTAGGCTCTGCCCCATGGCACTTGCATGCTGTGCGCTGTGGTTGGCCTGGTATCTGATGGGCACTTTTTCTTCAGCAGGTCTTTATGCACTTTGACCTGTAGTTTCTGCCACATTAGTTCTGTCCCCAGACTAGTTGATATTTGGATCATAGGATTTCCAGGGGAAGGTATCTCATCTTCCTTAGAAGGCAGGGGAGCAAAAACTACAGAGACACTCCTGATCCCTAAGACTTCCAGCGGTGTTCTCAGGAGCTCTGGCTTCAAAGGAGGTTCAACCATGGAGGGGACAGCAAGACTTGAAACCGAAGCCCTGTGTGAATAGAGCAGATCCATCACGTGTTTTTTAAAAAATTTTTATTGAAATATAGTTGATTTACAATGTTGTGTTAGTTTCAGGTGTACAGCACAGTGATTCAGTTATACATATGTATGTATACTCTTTTTTAGATTCTTTTCCATTATAGGTTATTACAATATTGAGTCAAGTTCCCTGTGCTATACAGTAGGTCCTTGTTGTTTATCTATTTTATATATAGTAGTGTGTATATTTTAATCGCATCCTCCTAATTTATTTCTCCTCCACCCCTTTCCCTTTTGGTAACCATATGTTTGTTTTCCATGTCTGTGAATCTGTTTCTGTTTTGTAAATAAGTTCCTTTGTATCATATTTTTAGATTCCACATATAAGCAATATCATACGATATTTGTCTTTCTGTCTGACTTACTTTACTTAGTATGATAATCTTTAGGTCCATCCATGTTGCTGCAAATGGCATTATTTCATTCTTTTTTATGGCTGAGTAATATTCCATTGTATATATATAGCACATATTCTTTATCCATTCATTTGTCGATAGACATTTAGGTTGTTTCTGTGTCTTGGCTATTGTAAATAGTGTTGCTGTGAACATTGGGGTGCATGTGTCTTTTTGAATTAGAGTTTTCTTTGGATAACTGCCAAGGAGTGGGATTGCAGGATAATATGGTAGCTCTATTTTTAGTTTTTTAAGGAACCTCCATACTGTTCTCCATAGTGGCTGCACCAATTTACATTCCCACCAACAGTGTAGGAGGGTTTCAGATCCATCACATGTTGAATAGTGAGGTTTGACCTGAGATTTCCTGTAAGGAGAGGGTTTTACTGCTGAGAGAAAGTCTGTGTCAGTCAGCTTGGGCTGCTATTATAAAACACCACAGAACTGGCAGCTTAAACAATTGACATTTATTCCTCATAGCTCTAGAGGCTGGATGTTCAAGATCAAGGTGCCAGCATGGTTGTGTTCTGGTGAGGTCCCTCTTCCTGGCTTGCAGACGTCCTCCCTCTCACTGTCCTCACATGACAGAGAGAGAGCTCAGGTGTCTCTTCCTCTTCTTGTAAGGGCACAGTCCTATGGGATCAGGGCCCCATCCTGCAGCCTCATTTAACCTTTATCACCTCCTCACAGGCCCCATCTCCAAATACAGGGACACTGGTGGCTAGGGCTTCAACATATAGATTTGTGGGGGGACACAGCCCAGTTCATAGCAAAGTCAAAATCCACTATACAGCATTCTTACTTTTAAAACAAAGAGTCTGAGTGTTAACTTTATCCAGCTACTCCAGATATGACCAATGGGCCTAGACCTAGGCTCCTGTTACCTCTACCACCCCGGTGAGCTGTTTTCATAATTGCCCAGCCTGGAGCAGTTCTCAGAGGCTGACCATGCCAGCTCACTGCAGTCACTTCTTTTGCCACTTGCTTCTTAGGGCTGCTTGTGGTGGTGCAGTCTGTATTTGTTGACATTCACCAAGATGTGCTCCTAAAATGGGTGTGTTTTACTGTGTGTAAATTATACCCCAGTATAGTTGATTAAGAATCCTTCATTGTGACATTATTTTGTGTTTGATTTTAGGATAAAATAGATATTTATATGTGGACTAATTTTTAAAATTTTGAATGAGTTTAAAACCTTCAGAAGAGTTTTAAGAGTGAGACAAAGAACTTTTATTCCCCCTGACCCTCCCAAGAGCAAGCTGCAGGTATAATGCCTTCTCACACTGTTTGGAGACATCTAATATAGAAGAAATTGTATGTGTTTTAAAAAGTCTGATGTATGTAGTTCTTGCACTTTGTGCTTTAAATTAAGAGCATTTGCTTTATTTTGTTAAAAAAGAATCCTTCTGTGGTGGTTGTATGTTCCTTTGAATCTACTCCATCAGAGTGGTGGGTTAGCACTGGGAGTACACTTATCAGGGATTCCCGTATGTTTGTCAAGTGGGTGAGCTTTGAGTAAGAATTAAATCGTGATGAGAAGAAGGATGGTTTTCCAGGATGGATATTTCCATGAACGTCCTCTGGGTTCAACACTGCTTTGAGCAGAATTGGCCTGAGGGTCTCCGATTTGTGGGGAGGCCTGGCCGTGCAGCCCTGGCTGCTAGCTGCCCAGAAGAGATTCCCAGGAGAGTCAGGGCCTGGCTCCGCCCCCCAGACTAGCTCTGACTCTGGGCTCGCAGGCTGGACACCAGAGGTGAGGGATGCTGGGGACACAGTGTCCAGAGCCCCCGACCTTGTGTCCTCGTGTTGCTGGACAGAGGGCCATGGATGAGAAAGCGATCCTCGTCCCGTCTTGAGCACCTTGGAAGTGGGAGGGCAGCTGCATGTCTTCGAGAGGGCAGAGAATCAGGAATCGTCCCTCTACCAGCAGACCACGGGAACGTCCCCTAGTTTTGATTGGATTCATAATTTTAAAGTGTGTCACGGATGCATCTTGCTTTGTCTAGCAATATTTCGCAAACCATGAAATGGTTGCTTTAAATCAGGACACATGTGTGAAAAATGCAGGAATTATTCCTTCCCCCTTCTCCCTCCAGCCCTGACCCATGGGGGCGATGGCTGAGGTTATGGAAAAGAATTCCTAAATGGGGCCTTTTGGGCCCCAGTGATTTCGCCTGGGTTCTGGTTTTCAACCTTCCTTTCAACCTTTCAACCTTCCCAACCACGTGGGTTCTGGTGGCAAAGAGCTGTAGTCCAGACACGGAGAGAAACTGCAATGTTGCAGACAGCCTGAGGATCTCGAGTAAAACCACAGCATGTGTGACAGCGATTGGCAGAGAGGGAAGCATGGCAGCGCCCTGGGCAAGGAACAAGTGCCCGTCTGTGGCAGGAGCACAGCCCGGAGCGCACAGCGCCTTCCTGGAGGAGGCCTGGGACTCGCCAACAGTGTTTCTTTGTGCTCCGGGCTCCCGGGACTAACAGCCTTGAAGCTGGTAGCTAGAAGTCTAGCCACCAGGCAGTGGTTTAAATCAAAATAATCACTTTAAGAAACGGTAGGGAGCTTAGCTGGAGAACCATTTCCTCTGCCCCGAAATGCTAAAAACACGTTCTGATTTATGCTGTTGGCTCTGGGCAGCTCGCTAAAACGTTCAGAGTAACGCTGACCCCTCCCCTCTTCCTCCCCCACTCCTGGGATGAAAAACATTTCAGAGGGAGTTTGCGGAAGGCCTTTAGTGCCAGAGAGTGGCTGTTGAAAGGATGCAGGTCTGCAGGGAGGAGGCGATGGGGCGAGATGTGTGGCCAGCCGGCTGGGAAGTGCACGCTGAGGCTTGCTTCGTTTTCTTCTGAACTGAGAGTTTTCTGAAGATGTGCTCTGCCTCTCTAACTCGACGGGGTTCCTTGAATTTGATGTTGGAGACTCTCATTCCTTAAGAGAAGCAGGGGCGGCGCCAGCCGCTTGGGGCCGGTTGAGGCTTCCTGGTGAGGGTGGCCCTGCACCTCGTGCCCCCACCCCCGTGTCCAGTTCTGGGCTTGACTCAGTGCTCCCCTGGGGGTGATGTCACGGCGTCACACGGCTCCTTCTCTCCACGGGTGATGAGGGCGTCTGAATTTCTGACGTCAAGCAGGTGTGGATTTGGGGCTGGAGGCTCATTTCCTCCCCATGGTGGCAGGTAGGCAAGCGCCACACCAATGGGGTGGAGGGGCCGTGTGACCTCCTGGGCCCCCGTCACATCTTTGGAGCAGCACGAGCCTTGTGCCCTCCCCCCCCTTAGGTGGCATCTGGTCTGTTGGCTTGTGGTTTTTATCCAGGGAACACATGCTGCCTGTGCTCAGGGTGAGTCAGATCTGGTACCTTCTGTCAAACAGCTCCGTCAGTGGGCAGGGATGAGTGGCTGTTGGCCAAGTGGCCAAGTGGGCTCTGCCAGGTGTCTGGGCGAGGCTGGGGTTTCTAGGAACAGGGGCAGGAAGAGAGAAGAAGGATGGTGATGGGTGTTCCAGGCTCCCGTCTGCCCTGTGGATTTATTACATACAGACCTTGACTCACATGTAGAAAGACACAGCCTTGTGGGGCGGGGGGCGGGGGGAGCATCTATGGACACAATAATCGCTAAGTGGGAGCAAGCTTATGGAATGGGGCGGAGCCCTGTAGGGGAAGTCCATTTCCTCCCAAGAAAGTGGGGAATTTCAGTAATAACACCCCTTCTACCCCAATCTAGAGCAGCATTTCTTTTTTTAAAAAATTTATTTATTTATTTATTTATGACTGTGTTGGGTCTTCATTTCTGTGCGAGGGCTTTCTCTAGTTGCGGCAAGCGGGGGCCACTCTTCATCGCGGTGCGCGGGCCTCTCACTATCGCGGCCTCTCTTGTTGCGGAGCACAGGCTCCAGACGCGCAGTCTCAGTAATTGTGGCTCACGGGCCCAGATGCTCCGCGGCATGTGGGATCTTCCCAGACCAGGGCTCGAACCCATGTCCCCTGCATTGGCAGGCAGACTCTCAACCACTGCGCCACCAGGGAAGCCCAGGAGCATTTCTTACAGGGGCTGTGGGCTTTCAGGATGTATTATGTGGGGTATTAAGAACAATTAGTAAGTCTAGGGTAAATGGGTTGTCTTGATGGGGCCATGTGGGCCTTTGACCCACTCCTGCACCCCTGCCTCTCCCCGGGAAAGTGTGGAGTGCCCCCCCTCGGATGGGAACCGGGTGTGTCCCCGGGCCTGTGGTCAGGGTCTTTCCACCAGTCCGCTGGCCGCTTCCTAGGCCCCAGCCATCCTCTGTTTGTTCCCAGATTCCCTGGGTAACTGCAGCTGCTCCCTCCAATTCTAACACATTTTTGTGCTCACGTCTGACACAGTCAGGATGGTCCCACTCTCACCCCAGGTGGTTCTCTTTCAAATTCACATTCTCCCCGCAAATGCTGCTCAGCATCAATCAGAGAAGCGTGTCCGGAAAGCCTTCTTGGAGGGGAGGGTGGGTTCCACCGGTGGGTAGGTGGGCATGTCGGTCCAAGGGACGGGAAGAAACAGGCCATGAGAAGATGCTTCCCCACTGACCGGGGGGCTGGGAGCCTGAGATAACTCGGTGACATCCACGCCTTTTCCCTCCAGCCACGTGTGGGTAACTCGGGGGCCCTACAGACCGAGTAGACACATGGCTGGCAGCACAGGGCCCTGGGGTCCAGGGCTTGGGGTGGCGGTGAGAGTGTGGCACCTCTGCCCTCCTTTGAGGCGCTGGGCCCTCCCGGTCTCCTCACTCGAAACCCTGCTGGGTACTGGGTCCGTGTCCCCTCCCAGCTCCATCCTGGGCCCCTCAAGGGGGAATGAAAATGTTGAAATGTTCAGAACTGACTGGGAAAAATGGGCTGTTTCTCCTTGTTGTCTTGGATTCAGGAAAGCTGCAGGCGATTAGAACTAAGCTGGCTGTGTTGTCCTTAGGTGACAAGGAAGGGGAGGGAAATGGTGGGGACCATTGTGGCTTGAAGCTGGGCCAGCTCAGCATGGCCCCAGGTGGGTTTCTCCTGCAGGAGACTCGCGTGCAGGGTTGGGAGCGGGCATCCGAGTGCCAGCCTGTGGGCACGAGCCTCAGTGTTCTCAGCTGACATGTGGGATAACATTGGGGTCACCGGGATTAAACGGGATGACATCGGGTCTGGCGTCTGGCACACAGGCCATATGCACTGGCCATTCCTGAAATGTGTAGCAGCAAGAGTAATAACTACAGCAGATATTCAGAGGGTTAAGGAGCTGGAGTAGGTTTGAGAATTTGGAGAAGGAAGAAGATTAAGAAATCCTTCCCAACACGAACCATCCCTCTTGCGAAAAAACTTGTTTTATGACAGTCTCTCCCCTTTGTGCTTTTCCTCGCCTTTTGTTCATTCGCTCCTACCCTCTCTCTTCTGTGTTCAGCACCGGCTGAGCAGATTTGGACTGTACTGGGGCTGCGGATCCATGGCCTGTTACCGAGCATAGGGCGAGAGGCCTGGCCCAGCGGGGACATTACTTCCGGGCCTTGGAGAAGGTGCCCTGTCCTCTCTTTGGGAAACACAGACAGAGATGCTCTGAGATGACTGGTGCCAGGCTCTGGACAGAAGGTGGAGGAAAATACACAAGCTTCCGGCGGTTGAGGTGCCCTTAATGTAAGAAGAGGAAGTTCAAGAAGAGGCAGCCTGGTGGGGATGGCATCAGGGCTTCTCCTGGACCCAGGAGGAACTGCCAAGGAGCTGGAACTCCAAGGGCCTTGAACACCGGCAGCTTTGGAATCTGAAGAGCGGAGGAGCCACTGGCCATTGGGAGAGCTCAGGCGGCGACCTGGGGGCCGAGGGGAGGAGGGAGGCCACCTAGGAGCCCCCCTACCCAATGCTCTTGTGGGGAGATAAATAGGGACGTTTGCAGACGTCCCTGCAGACCCACATCTGCTCTCATTTGTAGATCACCTACCTAGCAGGTGAATTTAAAATCTTAGCGCTTTAAATAAACCAATGAGCACAGTCTTTTAAAATTAACTTCCTTGAAGAGCTTCTGACCTCAGCCGGTCCTGGCGGGGACCATCTTAGGGCCTGTAACTGGTTTCCGAAGTTGGGCCTGCACTACATTCTGAGCCCTAGGGAATTTATTAACATCTGTTCGGTGGACGAGCTTCTAAAAAGCATTGATGCCCCAAAGAGTAACATGTAGCTTAGAAGATTGCTTTACATCACCAAGGCTTTTTGTGAGCAATTGAAAGAAATGTGCTTGTGGAGAAAGAGGAATATGGTTCACATTGCATCTTCAAATAAAAGATAGTGGGGAACGGGACATTTTATTACACCTATCTTGATCTCCAGGTAGTGTTGTGGCATCAGCTGAGAAAAGTGGCTTCAAGCCCCTGATGCCACTCCAGACAAACAGATACACACAGACAGACAGAGATACACAAGCAGATACATATACTTATATAGGCACACAGGCAGACACACACAGACACAGACAGACAGACACACACACGCAGATACACATACTGACAGAGACACACACTCATATATCAGAGAGACACACAGACATACAAATGTCGCAGGCTCTGGTCTGGCCACACGGGCTATTGGAGGATGTGTTTTGGTAAAGACAAAATTAGCCTAACAGCTCTCCGCTCCCCCATGAAACCCTTCATCTTGTCAGATCACTAAGTTTACTCCTAGTCTCCCGTAATCGTCGTCTGCATTGTCAGCCGTGTGCGGCGACACAGAGGGCCTTGGGCCTGTGCAGTGTGAGCGCCAAGTATCTTTATTTTAATGTCCTTTTGACTCTTTGCCCAGGATCAGTTATGAGGTTTTCCTTTCAACCAAAGTGAAATGTGTCCACTTTTCCTTCAGAGCTCACAAAGAAACCCTCTCTCTGGTTTCTGCTGAAGCAGGCGTCCGCCGTATGCTGAAAAACGATTTTCTTGTTCCTTGTGCTCTTTTATTGAAAACTCCAGAGTGGAGCATTTGCTTTTATGAATGCTGGGTTTCAAGAAAATTCATAACATCTGTAATGGGTAAGTGCGTGAACACACAATGCCTGTTTTACTCTTTCAAAAGGCCCTGGTAAGATCGATCACGTTTTCTGAACGCTCGGGGTCTCTGTCCCCAGGGCCCAGCTCCTCCCCCTCCAGAGAGGATGCAGCCATGCTGTGGGTGACTCCCTGCGCACCCAGTCGGGGAACAGGCCCCGGGCTGCAGCGGACCAGCTCAGAAATGGGCAATTTTTGAATTCGAAGTCCTAAATCAGAGTGGAACCGCCCCTGGGTTTTGATCTGTCAGTGTTTTTGTGTCTTGTTTTATGAAAAGGTGATTTATGATGAAGGCAGATGAGGTAGAGGGCTGCAGAGCAGGGAGACTAGGTGGTTCTGGAATGTTCTGGGTGCTAGGAGAGGGGGGGAGTCACTGCAGACATGGGGGGAGGGTGGTTGCAGGCCACCCCATGGCCAGGAGGCACCCTTGGGGACAGAGGGGCTGTTCCAGAGGGGTTTAGAGGAGAGGCCTTGAAGCTCAGTTCCGCACAGCTCGGGCCTCCCGACCAGTGGGAGCTCCCGATGGGTTCGCCCACCCTCATACCTTCTCTCTGGGCTTCAGGCTAATCCAAACTTGTGGTTTGGGTGGCTTGCTCTGTCCCCAGATGGCTTCGTATCGCCTGGTTGAATTTGCCTTTATGAGCTCTCAGGCATAGCTGAGCTTTTCAAAAGGATACTCTTTTCCTCTATTATGAGTTGCAGTGGACATATCTTTCAGGGTCCAAAGGGAGAATTATACACATCAGGTGAGCCCAGGTTAAGGAATATGCTAAAGATGTTAACTGCCTCATAAACTGTAAATCTCAAAATAAACTCATGAACAAGGCAGGAAAAGCTCCAGGTCAACATGCTTACATGAAACAAGTCTTGTGAAGGCAGTGGGAGTATGGGTCATTTCTGGTTTTCCTAAAATGTGTATTTAATGTGGCAGTTTGACAATGAAAACTATCATTTGAGTTTGTTTTTTTTTACATGTTCCAGTCAGAATGTGTGAACAGGTGGCATTTTACATCTCTTACTCTTTAACTTCTACTTTGTAGTTCAAAATCAAGGTAGGGGGAAAATAAATTAAACCTACAACAGTGCTTAAAAATTATATTTTTTCCTACTTGCCAAATATGTGTAAATCAATCTAAGAACCTTGAGCCTTAAGAAAATTTCTGGTGCACAATTGGAATCTTTCCTCTCCTTTTAAAACAGTTTAAACATCTTGAAAATGAGACAGCTGGGAAATGAACAATTTATGAGGAGCCTTTGAGAATAACTGCTTACCCTTTAATTGATCGGCCCCCTCCCCAAACCCCTCAAGATATGTCACCTTTGGATAGTGCTCATAAAACATGCAGGGGTGGAGGGGTTTGTTGTTAATATAGCCAGGTTTTTTTTTTTTTACTTCCCCTCTTACTTATAATATTTGGTGATTTTTTAACTGTTATAAATTATGGTTTCATTGTAGTGGATGTGATCTCATTATATATATATATTTTAAGACTAGGAAACACTGCCGAAGAGAAATTCTTAAGGAAAGATTTAAAAATGTGTATGTATGTATGTATATATATATAATTTTTTTTAATCTGAAATGAACTTTTAAAGTAGTTTTTCTTGGACACACATTCCTTAAAGAAAAATGACTTATGAATTTTCTTCTGATGGTTCTCTAATCCAATAATCTTAAACTATTGTAACTCCTTTCCTTTGGAAATAAACATTGGCCAAAGTTGCAAACAAAAATCACCCCAATTTAAAATATTGCATTAGTCCAGTGCATTAGAGCAGACGCACTGAAACCAGGGACAGGGCTCAGGTGGCCCGAGGTGTCCTCACCTGGCACCTGGGCTGGGAGGCTGGAACCCCAGACTCACAGAGCGTCTCTTCCCAGGCACAGGGGAGCCTGGGGGCAGGTGGTGTCTCACCTGGTGGCTCTGGCTCCTCAGGGCAGTGTTCTGGGAGACCGGAAGCCGGGGTGGCCAGGCTCATGAGACCTGGGCCTAGGAGTGGCATGGCACCACTTCCGCCTTATTCTTTGCGTCACATGGCCACGGAGCCCACCCTGATCCTCCCAAGGGCAGGTGGGAGAGGACCAGGGCATTTGTTCCACCTTCAGCCCACCACGCTTCCCCACCCGGGACGCCTGTGATTCTCCCTTTGCACCATCTCAGTGGTCATCATCTTCAGTGTTTGCTGAACCCACCTGCATGCCCAGAGGCTCTGAGTTCATTGGTCTGGGGTGTAGTCTGGGAATGTGTATCGTTTTGAAGTTCTCTCAGGTAGTTCTGAAGTGTGGCCAAGGTTAAGAGCCACTGTCATGATTGAATAGAAGTAGGCGTTTGGTATGCAAGTTGATGCACATAGTAGGGCCTTAGTAAATACCTGCGTAGTGGGGTGGGTTTTCCTAAGGTAGCTGCTTGGGCAGTTGGTGGATTGTTATGGAGATGAAGGTCAGATCCAGAAGGCCTGGATGCAACTTGGGGCTGCAGAGGGACTTTGGTCCAGAGACTGCCCCTTCCTGGCCTCTGCAAGAGCCTCACAGCGCTGCCTCACAGGCGCCAAGTGCCTGTTAAGTCCTTGACATGACTGTGATGCATGATCAGAGAGGCTGGGAAGACCACGGCTCTGAGAAGTTCCGAAACTCAACGTGAGGTGGGCAGCCTGTGAGCAGCCTGTGAGCAGCAGCTGTGCCATCCCCGGACCCTGGGCAGGGCGACCCCTGCATCCTCCCAGCAATGGACACAGGAGACCTGGTGCAGGACATTCTTAGCAGCACTGTACACATCAGTACAAAAGGAACACTTCAGCCACACGGGACACTGTGGGCGAATCCCACCACCAGGATGTCAAACCAGAGAAGGGAGCTGCAGTGAGCCTGTGGGATTCCACATGCAGAGTTGGTTATTTATTTATTTATTTATCTATTTTTATGTTTAGATTTTTTTTTTTTTGATGTGGACCATTTTTAAAGTCTTTATTGAATTTGTTACAATATTGCTTCTGTTTTATGTTTTGGTTTTTTGGCTGCAAGGCATGTGGGAACTTAGCTCCCCAACCAGGGATCAAACCTGCACCCCCCCCCCCTTGGAAGATGAAGTCTCAACCACTGGACCACCAGGGAAGTCCCAGAGTTGGTTTTTTAAAACCGACAAACAATGTAGGTGGCAGAAGGATGCAGAAAAGTAGGGAAGTGATTACCACAAAGCATTGTCATAGCATCGAGAAGCGGTCACCTTTGAGAAGGGAAGGACACACAGAGGAGACATCCGTGGAGAGTATTTTTGTAGCGTCTTCTTGAAAAACAGGTCTCACAAGGCATCCTTCCTAGGCTGGTGGGTGGTTTTACCCCCGCGGGGTCAGGCTCAGTCCCCACAGGTGTGTCCTTCTGCTTCTTCCCGCAGTGGCAGGTCCTTTCGTCTGCAGGCCTTTCATTCTCCTGCTTCTGTGCATCTTTCTGCAGAGACGCTGTTCACTGTTACTTAGGATCTTACCGAAAGATGCCCAGCGCTGATGCTGTAGGCTCCTGAGTCGTGGCTGTGAGTTAGGAGTGTTACTGGGAATATCTTTCCTGGTCGGTGATGGGGGAGCCGCGGAGAGACCTGTCTGGCATTTCAACCTGAAGCGTGCCAGGGCGTCCCCAGTGGTACTGGGCCTGCTGCTGCTGCCTTTTCAGGATATGGAGTGAGGGCTGGGGCTGTGGGTGTGTGGAGAGAGAGATGGAACCCTTATACTGATGCCACTATCCAGTGAAATTACAGATGTCTTAAAGAAGCCACTAAAATCGGAGTATTTTACGAAGACGGGACAAGGCTACTTGTTACACACGTTTGGTAAACAAGGCACATCTTTGTTTTCGTTAGCAAGCAGCTCTCTCTGAACCAGCCGGTTGGCTGGGCTGGTGAAAACTGGTTGGAGAAGAGGGAGGCATTGGCAGGGCAAGGCTTGTCGGCTGCTTGCAGCAGGAGGGTGGTGTGAAGACCGAAGGGGCCTTGTTTCTGGAGGGCCTTCGGGCATCTTAAATTCTGTCCCCGTGTGTTTAGACCTGTGTGGGCCCCGGCCCTCCTCCTGGCCCACCCGTTTGCCTGACGCTTGTGCTGAGACATAAGGCAGAGCACATTCTTGGGCTGGACTGAAAAAGCAATCATTTCCTGGCAGAGGGCTTGGTCCAGTTATAAAGTGGCCTCCCTAGAGCAGAGCCCGCGCTATCGGGTTTTATTAGGGTTGTGTTTATCTTGAGCCCTGTGAGAGTCAGAGCCGTTACTCCAGTGGAACTTTTAGGCGAACCTTCGGGCTGAGTCTGATGGACCACACCTTCCTTCCTTTCAGGACTCAAGAACAGTTTTTCTCGGCCTTAAAATCACATGGGCTTTCACTTGGGAACCATAGCTTTTGAGAAGGCTTTAAAAATTCGATTCCACTTCAGTTTTTCATTTTGGAATTTTAAGTGTTTGGATAGATGGGTCCATTACCCAACGTCGTGGGGTTTTTGGGGGCTGGAACATAAATCTCGCCGACATTTGCTTTGCTTGGCTTTAAAGAGCAGTCCTGCTGACGTGTGCTGGGGGACGTTTTCTCCCCATTACTCCGTGTGTGAGGCTCGGCCGAGAGGTCTTCCTTCCTTACGCTAGAGTTAGATGTAACGAAAATTCAGACAGGGCACACGCCAGGACCGAGTGAGGATTCACATTTGCTCTGTGGCTGGATTAAAAAATGAAGCACAAAACACAAGGGCCCTTCAAGCAGGGCTGGCTTTGAGAACTAGCAGCCATCCAGTGAACTGCGGGTGGTGGGTCCGAATTGGCGGAATGCTGGTCCTGGTGGCGGATTTGTGGGTGTCTGGGGGTGCGGGGGCGGGGAGAGGTGTGCCCGGGAGGCCTGCCTGCTCCGGCTCCCACACCCACGGCTCTCAGTCCTGTCCCCTGAGCCAGGGCTGTGCTCTCTCTGAGTAACAAGATTTACAAGTCTTTGTCATGGAGATCAATTTGCAACCTGAGATGGATTTTTTACTTTCCGTTCATCAGCTGCAATGGAGCCTGGATGAAATTTACAGCCCTGCAGTCCACGAGGACGGACCAGTCCCTCTCCTCGCCTTCTTGGACAGTTCCTGACCTCAGCCACCAATGCCTGAGGCTGGGGGCGAGACCGCGGGGAGGAATCATGCTCACAACTGCCTTGGATTTTCCAAAAGCTGGGCTGGGAAAAAGCGGTTCTAATCAGTGCATTCAAGCCTACACAGCAGGGCCCAAGGAGTTCGCTGGCAGCTCATGGGGAGGAGGGAACTTGAGGTCGCCCTCCCTGCGGAGTGCACCCGGGGAAGGCTAACAGGGTAGGAGTCGACGAGGGTGGTGGTCGGGTTACATGGGGTGTGCAGGCCGGGGTGGGACTTGGGCTGTTCTCCTAGTGAAGGGGAGGCACCAAGAGATGTGCACAGAGCGGACGTGTGGGTACCACTGGGGGGACCAGAGATCCCAAGCACCTGGAGGATGTGACCTTCCTGTACTGGGAGGGGGATTGGTTGCTGAGGCAGGGGGCCGCGATGTGGGCTTGGTGCATTTGCCCACCTCCCCTGTTCCTCTTCTGGGCTATTGTAGGGTCTGGGGGAGACCACCTGTGGAGTCTGGAGGTGCTGAGGGGCTCCTAACGGGAAAGCTGTGTGCAGCAGGGCCCTGAGGGCTGGCACTGCACCTCTTCTCGGGGACCTCTCCTCACCCATCCTGGGAGCCCTTTTTCCACTGAGGTTCAGGCCTGCAGGAGGCGCCTATCCTCCCCCCAGATGGAGATCACATTTCTGTTTCTCTTGTTTTGGAGTGATTTGGGGTTCAGTCAGGGTTCAACAAGGGAAACAGAATGAGTATGAAGAGCTTTATCATGAGGAATTGGCCTGTGGCACCACGAGGCAAGTTGGAGACGCATCGTCGGGCAGGCCGCGTGGAAGGGCTGGACTCTGGCTCCAGCTGCAGCCCACACACGGTGGAATGCCTTCCTCCTCAGGGGACACCCCACCCTGCCCAGAGGCTGGTCAGCTGATCATTCAGGCCCACTGAGATCTTCTAGGGTGACTCCCTTCCTTAAAGCCAGCTGGTGATGGACGTTAATCACATACAACTCATACCTTCCTCTTTGATGTAATGGCCAGGCTGTGGCCAGCACGTGGATCCGGCCATCACAGGGGCAAGGGGTGAGAGGGGATCACACCTCTTTTCTCTGCCATCTTAATGCTTTGTTTAACATCTCATTGATGTTTTTTAAAAAATTTATCAGTGCTTTCATCTGCAGCTGACCCAAAGTTTAAATTTTAAAGTAGAAAATAGTACCAATGTCAATCTAAAGAAAGACCCCCCCTCCTGGAATGACATGGACCGGCAGCCCGCTGTGTCCTGGGCACTGTGTGCACCTCTTTTGGGCTCTCTCCATTCTTCACCTCAGTTCTGCAAGGTCAGCCTTGTGGTGACCGGTCAAGATCACCAAGTGGTCAGCTCAAAAGTCCCAACAAGATGGAAGCCCTGCTCCCAGCCCCGTGTGGGCATCTTAGGTCTGCGGAGCCTTGAGTCAGGGACGTGATCGGTTTGTACTTGGCGTCACACAGATCATCTTTTTACAGGGATGGGGGGTGGGGCCGTCCTCTCTGGTGGTACAAGCCTGGTTTGCAGTTCCTTTGCCTGCTTTTCTTAAAGGGAGCAATCTTATATAAGTGCACAGCCGCCTCTAAGAGATAGTAGCATGAAATCCTTGATTCATTCCAACCAGACTCTCCTGGTTCCTTCCAGGAAGTCACTTGATTCATCCATCCCCAAAACTGCACTTCCTGCTCCCATTCTTTTTCTTAAAAGCAAACTTATGTTGCAAAGCTAATAATATGAATTTTTAAAAAAATTCAAATCCAAAACAATGTGTCATATTAATTCTAACCTTTCCATTTCTCAAAGACCAAATGTAGTTACTGGTAACAGTTCAGAGTCTATCTTTCCAGGCTTTTTTCCTCTATATATAAACTGTGTGTGTGTGTGTGTGTGTGTGTGTGTGTGCGCGTGTGTGTGTGTGTATATTTAAAAAATGTTCATATTAACTTTTTTCGGGAAACTCTTTCTTCCCTTAATATTGTAACATATACATCGTTTACTTTCAAGGATTGGTTGTATAATTCTTTCTTATTCTTTTTAGTGGCTGCAAAATAAACTAGAAGCTCCATTTCCTGTGTTAATAAACTGACGGTTGCCCATGGCATGGCAGCACCGGAGGCTGCTGGGTTCCTCTCCCCTAAGTCTCCACATACCTGCTTCCACTGTGGGGCTGTGTATTTTTAGCCGAGAGTCTTCCTAAACCTGCTTATGGGAGCCTTGTTTGTTATCACACATACATAATTATGTAACTCAATGTAACTGTAACCCAATGGGATACAGTATGCAAAGAAAGGAAAACTCAAGGTGAATGCTCTGAAAATACAGAATGAGAAAAACTTGTTAAAACTTAGCTGTTGATTTAGATATTTCATAATGAAAATTGATTAGGGTTTTGTATTCAGTTTCATAGGTGTATGTAAACATGTCACTTTAAGAAAACCAAACCAGGAAATAGATGATATATTTATGAAGAAATTAATGTAAACAAAAATCAGTAGATTTTTCACTCCAAGAAAGGGCCTGGGCTCTGCATCAGTAGATTGATTAATGATGGTTCATTTCCGTGTTTTAGGTTAAATTAAAATATATATTGTAGGGGTACATCACTTTTTATGATTTCCCCACTTCATGTCATTGGCTTCCGTTAATCAACCATCTATAAATCACAATCACGTTGGTAAGAATGTGTCACCTGACCGGTATTCCAGAATATGGCTGTGCCTTCATTTCATCACTCCCTGCTCTAATTATTTAAATTTTTCTTTCACGTGGTTCCTGGTACACGGAAATACTCACAGATTACGCCTGAGCTTCCTGCCTGCTGTGAAATGCCTGTGTTTAATTACACATGTGCATGTAAATGTGGACCTATGTTTACAAGGATGGCCCAGAGTGTTAATTCGTTTGTCTCCCTCCAAATGCACTGCAGGGAAGTGACCGCACATGCAGTGTAGTTTATTTAGAGGTGGGACAGTGTGACGATGGTTAGTTAATGTATACTTAAGCTATATCTTGAGGTCATTTGAAAGTGGAATTCTCCCTCATTCTCAGCTTGTGTTTACTTTCTGATGTCTATAATCATTTAGACACTATGAATAGGGAGATTATGACATACCCAAAAGGCTTTTAAGAAAATTAATCACACATTTCTCATTTTACAAAACTGTAGGAAACTAGAGATGATAGAAGGATAACTTTTTATAATGTTAATTAATATCTATGCCAAACTAAAAACAAACATTAGTGGCGTAACCTAGATATTCTTATTAATATCAAGGCCGGTTAAAAAAGCCTTAGGTGACATCTCTCTGTAAGTCTTGCCAACGTATTAAGACATGAAACAGAAACAAGGGGAGATTTATGGATCGTACAAGATGTAGCTATTGTTTTTACGAGACTGTGTATTTTTTTTTTTTTAATTTATTTATTTTTTGGCTGTGTTGGGTCTTCGTTTCTGTGCGAGGGCTTTCCCTAGTTGCGGCAAGCGGGGGCCACTCTTCATCGCGGTGCGCGGGCCTTTCACTGTCGCGGCCTCTCTTTTTGTGGAGCACAGGCTCCAGACGCGCAGGCTCAGTAATTGTGGCTCACGGGCCCAGCTGCTCCGCGCATGTGGGATCTTCCCAGACCAGGGCTCGAACCCGTGTCCCCTGCATTGGCAGGCAGACTCTAAGCCACTGCGCCACCAGTGAAGCCCCGAGACTGTGTATCTTAAAAATCCTAGTAAATAGACTAAAAACTTTTAGAATTCGTGAATTCATTAATATAGTTGGAAAAAATATATTGGAAAATCTTTCCTATGTTATCACCAAAAATCAGAAGCTGTATGGGGGAAAAATTCTACTGCAAAAAGCAAAACCAGATAAACTATACCATCATATCATCAAAAAGTGTGTAAATTCTATTGAAGTAACCTAAAAACTTTACCAAAGGATATGATATCATGTTAGAATAATGAAAGTTTAAAAAGGACAATAATTTATTCATGCTCTAGAAGACTAAATGTTTTAAAGATGTCAGTTCTTTTCAGAGTAGCAAACATTTAAAATAATCTCAATCTGCATCCCAGTGGTACTTTAAGGCGGGGGACACTGGACAAAATGACCCCAGGGATTATCTGGGAGAATAAAGAAATGGTTAAATTGCCAAGAAAATTTTGAATATGAAAAGTGATAAAAGAAGATCTTTACTATGTTTAATAATATGTTGTAAACCTGCAAATGCTGAAACAGTATGGTGCTACCCCAAATGATGACTAATAGGAGGGTAGGCAAAGGACACTAGTAAATTCACAGAAGAAAAATACTAATGGGGGTACAGAAATGTCAATATCCTCAGAATCCTTCAAAATCCAGAAAGATATTAAGCTTAATGATGAACTACTTTTGGCTATCAAATTGTAAAAAGTCTTAGAAAATTATAGTTTTATGCACTGCTGATAAATGTATAAATTGGGCCAGTCTTTGACCCAGTACTGTCACTTCTAGGAATCCTTCCTGAGAATATGGGGAGAGAAATAAACAAAGATTTACAGATGGGGATGTTTATCATAGCTTTATTTGGTCCAGTTGATGATGAGAAACAGTCTTGAGTGTTCGGTAGCTGGAGAAGAGTTAAGTAAACTTGGTAAGCTACATAGAGAAATGTTTTGTAGACGTTTTTAAAAAAATCACATTTTCAGGGAATAATTAATAATACAGCAAAATCTTCATGATACAGTGTTATCTATAATGATATGGAAAAAATTTTACAGTGTAATATTCATCTGTTCAACTAAGACATATAGAATGCTTAATATGCACCAGGAAGTGCCCCAAACTCCCAGGATCTGTCTGAATTATGTAGCAGGATTCCCTTCCTTATAGGGCAAAGAGTCCAGTGATATAATAACAGAAAGCTCAGTTTAGGAACTAACTCTAACCTTGTAACAAAAAGTGTCTGTATCAGTATGTAGAGTGTGTCTAGTTTGGGAAGCCAGAAAGAAATGCATCCAAATTTTAATACTGGCTTTGTCTGGGTCAGAGTATGACAGGTGATTTTTTTATTCTTTCCTTATGCTTTTCCCAATTTTTTATAAAAGCTGACTTTTAGATTTTTAGTAATCAGAACAAAGTTAAAAAAGAACCCCCTCCCCCTCCAAGGCTCCCTTTCTCAAAGTACACACACAGTGATTTACAGACACAGGAATTGTTGCTTATTCTCATTTACAAAAGGTCGTTTGCTGAACCCATGAATTGACCACTGGATTCTGCCCAACAAGTTACTCTGTACAGTTGCAGGGTCATGGAATTTAACCATAATATACTCTGGGTTTTTCTCTGGGTTTTTTGTTTGCTTGTTTGTTCAGGAACACGTTGGTTATAACACAAAGATGTGGGTATGTCAGCGTTAAAAATAGCATGAAATTAGAAATGGGGCCTGGAGAGTATGGGGGACACAGACTGTACAAAAATAAAATAATAAGGTCAGTGTGGGTGGACTGCTTACTGCTGTTCTGTGTTCTACCCTCGTGCGTTTCACCTTGTGCGGCGTCTTCCCTCTTTCACGGATGGCCTGGGGCCTGCATGCTCCCTGGGAGTGTCTGCCACCCAGCTCATACTTGGTTGAACCGGGATTTGAAGCCAGGCAGCAAAACCATAAGACACCTACAACAATGACATCAGCATTCCCTCCGGAAAAGCAGTTGTTTCCCAGTAGCTGGGGGCCAGAACCTTCCTGCTTTCCCACCCAGTTAGACTTTCATAGAAGTCACACGGGAGAGGACCTGAAAGGATCTGTCCCTCATGCCTGTGGGTCACAGCTGACTAAATGAGCCATAGTGCCTGTCACTGGTGTATTTGCTGAAGGAGGGACCTTCTCTTTCTTTTCTCTGCTCAGAAATCAGAGTGTTTTTCTTAAGTCAGCAGTTTGTGGCCATGGAGGAAATCTGAGGATTCTCTCTGTGGCTTTGCTAAATTGATGCTTCTCCTTTCACAGTCCAATTCAAAAGTCCTGTGATATAGAAAAATATGCCATGTGATTGGTGGCCCCAGTCCTTGGGAGATGCTTCCTAAAAGATGGGATTTGGGATGTTTCCTCAAACCCCACCCCCGCTGCCTCCACTCCCAGGACTCAGGAAGGATATCCCTGTAGAAATCTCTGTAAATAATTTGGGCAGTGGCAGCTCTCCAGATCTTCTAAGGGATGGTTTCTCGGATACTTTGCTTTCTGTTTCACGTTTTTCACCCCAGCATCCTTAGAGGCGAGTTAAATGTGAGCGGGGACCTACTGGTTGCAAGTTTGAAAGGTCTGACCCCTCCACACCGGATACCCAGGGTGGGAATGGGGCCTGGGCCTGTCCCGAACTCAGCGTCTCATACCTCACAACATCTGCTCTTGTCTGGGGGCAAGTGGCCCAAGAGCAGTTTTTAGTATATTGCTGGTCCCGAGTCTTCCAGGATTACCGAAGGCTTTCTTCCACATCCGGGGAGGCGGGCTTGTTTGAAGGGCTTCTGTGTATTACAGACTCGTTGCCAGTGGTGGAAACAGATGTGTGTGTTTTTCTTCTTGTCCCCCATGTCTGAAAAGACACATGCTATTTGTCACTGGCTTCCGTAAGGCCACAAAGAAACATTCTGCGGCTCAGCCATGTGGCCTGTCTGCCTTGGGGCACACGACTGAGCCCAGAGCTCCCTCTTCCCTTCATTTGCTGGAGGCCAGAGGACTGGGCTGCCCTGTGGGCAGTGTTCTTCACTAGGTTAAGGGGCCTCGTTTTGGCAGAGAAGAAATTACGGCTGGCAAGAGGCCTTGCTGGGCCCTCCCCTCCTGCCATGGCAGGCTGCTTCCTAATCGCAAACACATGGGCTAGTTCCAGAGAGCAGGGACAGATTTCAGATCCTGCCTGGTGAGAGCCGTGTGTGTTTCACCCGATGCCCTGTATCTCTTCAAGGGAACTGGGGCACCACATACCAGGGACAGCGGACAGCTGCCTCGGCTGGGCTGGGCCCTCCCAAATGTGCCTGCCTCTAATGTTTTTGGTGTAAGTTGGTGATCATTTCAGTTATCCCCTATTTCCTCCTGCATTTTTAGAGAATGATTTTGAAGACTTTTCCCCTTTCCTTTCTCTTGGTATGAACGTATTTGCTGTTATAAATAGACTTCTCGAATGCAAAGTGTCCCGCAGAGGGATGCCCTCCATGCACGTTCCTGGCCTTTAGCCAAGTTCTGTTTCCCTCAGAGATTGGCAGGGACCCCATCTGCCAGTGCACAGGCGTCCCCGGGGTGGCTGGTGTCGCTGTGCCCAGGGGCCTGGCTTAGAGTGGGGAGGTTCCCTGCGGTCACAGCAGAGGGAGGGGTTATGGGAACCTCCCAGGCTCGTATCAGACCCACCTGCTTTCAGTGCCCACTTCCTTGTGGCCCTGCCATCTGGTCACCTTCCTGAGGTCTGATCTTGCTGCAGAATTCCAGCATCAGTGTCTCCTGCAGGGGGTCATGGTGATGACAGGGGGCAAATGAAGTAGAGTCTGCTTTGAGCTCATGGCTCATTGTGAGCGACCTGCTTTCTAAGAGCTGAGCTTGAGAACCTGAGGGCAGTGGGGAAAGAGTGGCCACAAGCCGTGGGGGTCTTAGAGGAGCTGCCACGAATCCAGCGAGTACAGAATTTCAAGGAATTCAGGAGACTGAGAAATCTCGTGCATCGGGAACTTTGGGGGTGTTGCCTATCCGGGCTTTCCCTGAGAACCGGATCTAAGTGAGCAGAATCCTGTTGATTCATCACTAACCTGCCACTGTGGGCCTCTTTATTTTCCATCACCTTTTGATGCAAAAGGTTTTCAAGTATGTAAAAAAGTTGAAAGGTAATACGGCAGACACACATAAACTCTCCACCCACCTTCAACAGCCAGTGATGTTATGCCGTGTTTCTTGCTCTTTCTCTCTGCCCCCAACGCATGCATTTTATAAAAATTGTTTGCAGGGTGTGCTGGCTCCTCCCCATGGGCCTTTTCAGCTCTTCTTGCCTCTCAGACTTCTTTAAACACCTGTGTCTGTTCTCCGGAGCTCCACGCACCCCCTGGTTTCCCTCATGGAAGCTGGACCCACCCTGAGCCATCCTGAGTTCCAGCCCCTGACCCTATGCCCCTTGGAGTGCGCTCAGCTGGGCCAGCCGTCCCAGGAGCATCCAAAGAGCCGGTGCTGCTGCTGGGGACCTGATTGAGAACATGCAAGTGGACGACTCCTGCCCAGGCTCTAGGTGGGCAGTGCCTGGGTCTCACCTTGTCCTGGGATGCGTGTGCGGGTGGCTGCCGTCTCCATGGTGAAGGCTGATGCGTTGGCTGCATGGCTTCAGAGGGTCTGCATCTCAATCCTGTCGCATTTCTACTGTGTCACTCCAGGACACAGCAGGATCTCACAGGTAGCCGAGGCAGCTCGATGCCATCCTGCTCGTGAGGATACCTCAGAGGGGGCCTGCTCCAGCCTTATCTGCCTTGATTGTTCCCGGGGTCTGAAGCTTTAAGGGTGCAGAGCAAGGGAACTTTGTTTTCTGATTTCTTGGGCCAGGATCCATGTGCCTTCTGTTTTGCAAACAAGACTCCAGGAGCCTATATCACGTGGCTGGGGTGGAGTGAGAACCGGGCTCCTTGGGTGATGGTGGGAATCCAGCGGCCCCACCCCACTGGGTTGTCTTGGGGCCGAGTGCATGTGTGCACGTGTGGCACTCAGCACAGGGCTGGGTCGGGAGATGCTGAGTAATGATGCCAACCGTGCTAGTGTGTGGGCTACTGGAGCTACTGGGGTCCTTGCCGGAGGGTGAGATGTGAGGGTCTCCCCAGCGGAGAAGTTTGAGTCTCAGAGTGAACGGCTGAGCCAAGCTTATGCTTGAGGGGCTGGGAGACCGAGGGTTGGACCCAGGCAGGTTGGCCTGTGTCCAAATGAGTGGACCGTGGAGGGTGGGGTGACAGGAGCTGTGACCAGAGGGGCGGCCGGACCTGCGGGGGCTGCTGAGGGCGCGGGCTGCTAGGAGATCAGGCAGTGGGCGTGGAAGGGAGATCAGGACGGTGCCGAACGCAGAGCACTGGTCCATGGCGGAGGGGAAGCGTTTCTCAACTGAAGGGGAAGTTGGGCAATAATAACAAGCAGTATGAGAGCCTGTCACGTGCTATGTGGGTCGGCTCGGGCTGCTGTAATGAAGCACCACAGACGGAGCGGCTTGAATACCAGACACTCACTGTCTCACAGCTCCGGGGACCAGAAGTCAGAGGTTAAGGTGTCCACAGGGTTGGTTTCTTCAGGGGCCCCTCTCCCCCCTGGCTTGCAGGTGGCTCTCATATCCTTGTGTCTTCACATCATCTTCCCTCTGTGTGTGTCTGTCTCCAAGTCTCCCTTGTTTATAAGGGCTCTGGTCATATTGGACTAGGGCCCACCCTAATGACCTCATTTTAACTTGATGACCTCTGTAAAGGCCCTCTCTCCAAATTAGGTCATCTTCTGAGATGTTGGGGGTTAGGGCTTCAGCATATGAGTTTGAGGAACACAGTTCAACCCAAACACATATGTAGGTTGTAAAGCACTGGGCTACATAATAACCCATTGTGCCTACATGGACGTGGCGGGGTGGTGAGGGGAAAGGAGCTTGGTGACAGACCCTCCCCATGAATGGATTGCAGCTGCTCCCATGACTGTCACTCTTGGGATGGTGTTGAAGCCACTGTGCCTGTTCTCAACTCTGGGGTGGGGACAGGACCGCCGGGCTCTTTTCCGGGTCTCCAGGACACCTCCCTGCAGTGAGTTCTGGGCATTCTTCCTGACCAGTAGCATGTTAGGCCATTCCCAGGGAACACCTCCAAATTTGGTTTTTCCAACAGTTTTCGCCTGCTGTGGCCACAAACAAGTGGGCAAGCAGGCACTCTGCTTTTCTTGGGTCAGTAGGAGGATGGCTATGCGGCTGCTTGGGCACCTTCTGTGGTTGGAATTTCTGAACTATTATTTCTCATTCTCTTATTGATAGGTTTTCTTGCATAGCTATTAATAAGTGGCGAAATCTAAATAAAATTTAGAGGTCAACCCCCTGGTCGACGACAGTCGTTTCTCTTCCATTTCTCCGTGGGTCGATCCGCTGCGTGTTGCTTTTCAGGTGCCTCCACTGGGAAACATACTCCTTCCCTCCCTCTCGCTGTCACCACCCCCGTGTTTCCCCTCCTGGCTTTTCTTTCTGTGTCCATCCTCTAAATGCCAAGGCCCAGGGCCGGCATTGCTCCCTTCCTCAGGGGACCCTCGCCGTCAGCATCTTTTGGAAGCCGAGAGTTCCCAGATACCCACCTCTAGTCCAGACCTGGTCACAGCAAGGTTTTCCTTTCCCTGTGAGAGTCTCCTTCGGGTCATCTTGGTGTCTCCAGACCCCTTCCCTGAAATTGCTTTTGCTGCCCAGGAGGGGTTGCATGGCACTCGTAGGTATCAGGAGCTAAGAGCCTATGGACTGGAGAGGCTGACCTTTTGAAGGGAAGGACAGAGACCCTCGGCATCATGGGTTCTATCTGGAGGGGAAGAGGAGGGAGGGAAGGGGGTGTGGGTTTGGGGGTGGATTGCCAGGAGAGCCAGGGTCCGACTGGAAGCCTGGAGCATTTGTGCAAAAACCCCAAAGTGGAAAATAATACCCATTCCAGCCCTGGTACCCCCAGGTACCACAAGTGGCCCAGGTGTGTGAACATGATGGAGGCGGCCTGGCTGAAACACTGGCTGCCCAACCCAGCGAAACAGAACCTCAGAGGACAAAACCCGAGCGAAGGGGATAATGGTAACAGTATATATGGTCCAGTGTGATCCCATTTGCACAGAACACTTCCAAGTCTGTTCTGTCTTTTCAGCCCTGGCTGCATGTACTGGAATTTCCTTGGGACCCAGTCCCAGAGGTTCTGATTTCATTGCTCTCTGTGGGGCCCTGGCGTTGATCTTGCTGAAATTCCCCAGCTGATTGCAACATGCAGGCAGCCCTCCTCTGATCTCATCTACTCCCCTGCCTTTTACATGAAGAAACTGGGGCTTAAGTAGCTCAGCAGGCCCGTCCAGAGCCAACCCCTACTCGGTGGCTGGCTCAGCTGTGCTGGAATCGACTTCCCAAAGGTCAGGCGATGGAACCCAGGTCAGGCACGCAGACCTAAGGATGAGAGTCGTCTTTGCAATTTTTTTCTTTTTACGTAAAAATTCTTTGTGTTTTCTTCTGCATAAAAGGGTTAAGCTTATCTATAACCAGAATAGGCAATTGTTCCAGATCCTTCTACAGGGAGCCACAGTAGCTTCCTTTGTAATAAATTCTTCCTCCTTCTACCCCAGAGGGCTCTGTTAGGAAGGATTCAGGCTTTCAGTGTAGCTGGTTGTCCAGGCAATTAGGGTGGCTCAGGGGGGAAAGGCTGGCAACACCACGTAGGGGATCAGTGACTGTGGTGCAGGAAGGAGGCTCGTGGGGTGTGTGGCCTTTTGTTCCAGTTAAAGATATTACGAGAGATGCTAGTGCACAGGGAGTGCTGTTAAGAAAAGTTGAGTGTTTCTGCCTGATGTGAATGAAAAAATTTAGCTGTGCATATCAAAGAATAGAAATCTGTCATCTTAAAAGTCACTAATTTATAGTTATGTGACACAGATTTGAGTAATTAGAGGATTTGATCACCAAGCATGTGAAACCTATACAAATGTTGGTCGACATTCTTGGAAAGAAGTCAAACTTTGAGACTGTTTGAGCGAGTCATGACTCTTTAAAGGTTGCCACAAGTTGAATTGATTTAGTTTGGCAGAAACTACAAAAACAAACATGGAGTTTAGAAAAGCAAAGGCTCATGTGATCACAGCTCTGGCCCCCGAGAAAAGGAAATGCTTCATAAATTGCACCGTGGACCCGCTCGCCTAGGCTCCCTCTCCCCCACCTGATAATTTTAAGATCATCTGGAACAGCTATAAACAAAAGCTGGAGACACTGAAAGAGCCTCGGCGGCCCCTCCCCCTCCCCTCTGCTCCTGCTTTCTCTCCCCCCTCCATTAACAACCCGCTGGGCTTGTGGTTTCTTTCTGCTTTTACTCCCTAAGTAAATCTTCATCGTGGTAGTTAAATGCGGCCTTGATTGTCTTCCGTTCCCATGGATACCAGATGGGGCCTTGGCTTGGCAAGATGGTCATGGGACGGCCTGATTCAGAGCGGCCATGGCGCTGCATCCCTGGGCGTCAATGTCTGGACCACGGGGACCGGACCAAGGGAGGCCCCTTCTTGGGGCTGGGCTGGCGCCTGCCCGGTATGCAGAGGTAGGGTGACAGTTGCCAGGGTGCGAAGCCTCTTCTCTGGCTCCTTCTGGTACCGTCTCTTCTCAGACATGTCCACACGCCCCGAGGCCACAGTTACGCTGGTCCTGATGTGGCCTCACGCATTTATGGTGAGCATGTGATCCAGTCAGTTAGCCATGGGGCAGCGTGGCCCTGCGGGTCTGGGCAACCACCACGACTTCTGGATGCCACGGAAGACGTCCTGCAGTGCTGGAGGCAGTTCACTGTCCTGGATTGAAGCTGGGGAGGTGGGAAAATGAACCCACCCAGGTCTGCCCCCACAGCTGGGTCCAGACATCCATCCCCGCAGCTCCACCTCAGAAGTGAAGTTGGCCAAGACTGAGGCCAAGGGCCTCGCCAGCACCAAGCTTCGAGGGTATATTGCCTGTAGTGTTTGAAGTGGGGGTGTCAGCTCTCTGCACTGCTTGAGGGAAGGAATTGCCCAGAAGGCAGGCAGGGCAGGGGGTGCCAGAGGCCATGGGGCTCCCTCCCAGGAATCCATGTCTCCTTCAGAAATGCATGATAGCTTCAGAGTAATCCAAAAACATAGGTCATCAGTGAAAATACACTTTGTCACGTTTTCAGGATAGTTAAGATAACATCCACTTAAAATAGCACAATTTGCTAGTGAATGGTGATGAGTATTTCTCAAATTCCATTTATAAGTGTCTTTTCTTTTTGAAGCTGGGCTCAAAACCAGTAACGAATGGTAAATGACAGTCCTTGCCCTCCTCTCTGATGCCCTTGCTTCTTTTTTTTTTTTAATAGGAATTGATTGAGGAGATTTAAGCAGGGGAATGACATGATTTTAAATTTATTTATTTATTTATTTATTTATTTTTGGCTGTGTTGGGTCTTTGTTTCTGTGCGAGGGCTTTCTCCAGTTGCGGCAAGCAGGGGCCACTCCTCATCGCGGTGCGCGGGCCTCTCACTGTCGCGGCCTCTCTTGTTGCAGAGCACAGGCTCCAGACGCGCAGGTTCAGTAGTTGTGGCTCACGGGCCCAGATACTCCGCGGCATGTGGGATCTTCCCAGACCAGGGCTCGAACCCGTGTCCCCTGCATTGGCAGGCAGATTCTCAACCACTGCGCCACCGGGGAAGCCCACCCTTGCTTCTTTATCTCATGTTTAAATCCTCTGTGGATTGTCATGTCCTTTCCCTTGAAATATACAGAACCCACCAATTCTGGAGGGGACTGGAGACAATTAACAGCTGAAAAATAAGGAAGGGGATTTCGGATAGAGGCAAAGGCAATGAAGACAATAACATGAGAGGATGAGACTGAGTGATGGGGGCGTGGGGAGCAGGGGGAGGCCCGGGGGAGGTGGGCATGGAAGGCCTGTCTGAGAAGGAGCTCTGCACGGGAGGCAGGCTGATGAAACACATGTCCGTGTCTTAGGGCAGGAAAGAGCTTTGGTGGAGCAGGACCAGCAGGGAGATAGTAGCTACTCTGGAAGGAGGAGGCCTGGCAGAGTGAAGACTGGCCTTTGCAAGGGATGGTGAGGATTTGGGCCTTTAATTGAAGTGGGTTGGGCGCCCGCTTGGAGGGTATGAAGCAACGAGGTGACGTGATAGAGTTTATCTTTTGAACGGACCCTTCTGGCTGCGGGCAAACAGCTGGGTGTGCTATGGTGGTTGAATGTGGAAGTAGGGAGCCTGGGTGGAGGCCAGGTTGGAAGGTCAGAACAAGGATGGTGGGGGCTGGTACTGGGGTGGGGACGAGGAGAGAAGGAACTGGCTTCCGACCTGTTCTGGGGGTAAAACTTGACTCCTGACCTAATGACTGCCAGGACTTAGGGGAGGATGGAGCAAGATGGTGACTGGTGTTTGCCTTGAGCTACTGGATCCAAGGTGGGGCTGTTTACTGTTTACTGAGGAGGGTTTTCTAAGATGGGGAAACCATAGGCACTGGGGGTTCTACAAGGCTGTCTGTATGGGTGACCGTGAGCACACTTAAGAGAATGGCCACGGAAAGCATATTTAAGGGCAGCCCCTCTCCCGTTGCTGGTTGTTACCTTTACCTTGTTGTGGTTGTTGGGTTTTTGAAACCTACTTATCTTCTAGACATCTGGACATTGCCTAGGGAGTTGATGATTTCCTCCTAATCAATTAAAAAGGGCCTCCAGACCTACTCTGCATTGCAGAGTGGTCTTTTTAAATTTCTTTGGCATCCCATCAAATAGTTTTGGTTTGCAGGGAATTTACACGAAGACCATCATCAGTTTCTAGAAGGTTGACAGTTGAAGTGCTGTCACAGTTCCCGTCAAAAATACCCCTCGATAGCCAGCAGGCAATTTCTGAGCTAAGAACAGTATTTACTCTGTTTATTTGAGGATTAGTGCAAATCCTGTAATTCCCTATGACCCTGTCAAAGCAAGAGGAGCTTGATTTAATGCCTCAGTCTTGAGCAAAATGCACTCATTTTACCTGTAAATATTTAATGTTCTCTTTTAAGCACCTTTTCAGACATATGTATTCTAATTGCCTTAAAGTTTATTTTTCAAACCATGTGATAACTTTAATTATGAATGAAAATGCCTGTGGTTTCTTCGCTACTGAGTGGGAGCTGTACTGCTCTGTAGTAACTACTCATCAGAGAAAAATCATTTTATATATGCCATGAATCCGTAAAACGGCATGCTGGAAGCCATTGATCATTTTAAAATGTAATGCATATCATTTAGTATGGAAAAGGGTATTTGACATTATTGGATTCCTTTCTTGAAACATAATCTATAACCATGAACTTTTTCATGAACCCATTACATAAGTAGACCTTCACGATTCACTAGAAGAGTTAAATTGCTTGTATTTGGTGATCTTGACTTAGAGCCATTATCATTTTTCTGCATCCTGTTTTTTGAGGAGGTAATGAGGGGGAACTCTGCTGGGTGGCAAACATTTGACCAGATCCTTTGCAGGAACAACTCATTTGTCAGCTCTGCCCGTGCCTGACCAAGGGAAGCGGAGGTTTGTCGCTGAATGTGTTGGTCCCGTGGGCTGATGAGAAAAGAGCTGCCCAGTGAGTTTAGCAAGTAGAAGCCAGCAGAGCCTGTATTTGAACTCAGTTTTCTTTGTTTTGTTTTTTAAATTCCATAGCCTAAGTTCTTATTTTACAGCCATACTGTAGATGAGTGTTAATCAATAAACTCCATTTTCTTGGGAGTTGAGTTGTTTTCCCACCACTGTTCAGATCCTTGAAAGGTAGGAAGGAACCCTTTTGCTTTTATCTTACAGAGAAGGAATTAGGAGCATGGAGGGAGCCCCTAAATCTTGGGGGGAACTGAAAGTAACTTTAAAAAAATGTGGTCCAAAGTGCAGTTTTTGTTTTAATATCCAGAAGTCAGCTTGTTGGCAGTGCTGCAGTCCCTGGGGGAGAACCCAAGAGGGTGACGAGAATAGAGGGTGACTGTCATGCCGTAGCCCTTGGGAGGCCTCCCAGCCATGACCTGGCCCCCAGGGCCTGTGGCATCTGCAGGCCTGGTGTCCCTTCTCCTCACCAGAGTGGGCAGAGGGCTACATTAGAGGCCAGAGTATGCAGGCTTTGGGAGTAGTTTTCTGTTCTTTAGGTGGCTGACAGAGCTGGGCTGTTGCCCTCCAGAGATGGAAGATGCCTTCCAAGAGTAGAAATATGCCAAGGTTTCTTTCACTTTGATTTTTTTTTTTCCTTGAACATTTTTCTTCCTGACAGAACATCTTATTTTGCAACTTCTTTTCTTTTTGGAGAGGAAATGCAGTACCATTCAGAATTGTCACTGAGTGCCTGCCGTGTCCAGCAGGTTCTCAGATCTCTTGTTCTGCTATCTTCAAGTTTTTCCAGTGCATTCTGCTCATTTCTGGTGTCCAAGGGCCCTCTCTTCACTTCGGTTTGGGGAAGCCTCCCATTCCTGGGTCATGAATGCTCTCTCCTGAGAAGCACATGGTTATGATGGGAAGTCTGTGGGAAGGGAGATCCAGGAAGGCTATTCAGAAAACTTTCTAGAGTGGCCCTGAACTTGTACTGAATGGCGCAGCGCAACCTAAGAGATGGGGCACGACAGAACCTTCTGGAAGGCTGCTCTGGGCTCCCGGGCCACAGAGTTGGGTTTCTGTGGTGGGATGTTTTTTGGCATCCCTTTGCTGTGTGGTTACTCCAGAAAGCAGGCCACACAATGTAGGCCTATTTACAATTCACAAAGACCCTTTCTCGCATCATAATTTCCCTGCTGCCCATTTATTTGGCTCCTTTAAGCGTGTAGGTTCTGAGTGGTGCTCCACAGACGGCCAACCCACCTCAAGCCAGACGCGCCAGCCCTAAACAATATGGTTACTGTTTAAGCAACCGATGTAAATAATGAGCACCTCCATTACCGAGAGTATAAATACATTGAGACAAGTAAGAGTTCTGTAGAGTGAAAGTTTAGGTTATGCGAAAACATCAACAGCTGTAATTTGTAGGCCCTTGTAGAGAGAGGGGTGTGAGTGATATAAACTGGAGAGAGCCGACGTTTCGTTTATGTATATTTTGTCATTGTGCCAGGAGGTCAACTTTGTTACATTTCTTTTGCTGTGAATTCATCTTGAGGGGGCAGCACCTGCCAGAAAAAAATGTTTTGGCCAAAAGTAAACTTTGCATATTCGGTTAGGTGGCTTGTGTTAAGGAGTGTCCTGGCAAGGCTGGGCCGGGCATGACCGTCAGCTTTGTACGGGGAACTGCAGTTGGTTTGCTGCTCTTTTCCTGGTGCTGAAAAAAATAATGAAAGGCAAACCACAAAGGCATGTGATTAAGGTGAATTCAACAGTAAGTAGACAGAGGTATTGGGTTGGCCCAAAAGTTCATTCGGGTTTTTCTGTAAGATGTTACATGTGACAAAGGACCACAATGTTGGCTCCAAGTACCAAACCTAATGTTTCTCTGCTTTCGGAGCACAGGAAGCTGGTCTGTGTTAAGTCAATACAGTGTTGGCGGGGCTTCTCTTGGTGAATGGGTAGAGTGAAGTCTTCCTCTTTTTATTTTTTGGCCAAAGCGGGAACTGTCACTTAACTATAAAGTTAAGTCGTTTTTTTTTTTTTTTTACAGTGAGAAACAGGTGAGGCAGAGAGTCACTTGGGTGTGAGGGATGACTGGATTTTCTCCTCACCAATGGCACAGTTCATGCATGTGAACTGGCTCCATGCCAAGGCATGTTTGAGAGGGTCCCAGTGTGGGAGACCGCCACACACGTGTGCATGCCTGACCCTCAGAGGTGCTGATTCTGCCTTATGTTTGGAAATGACATTTGTGTTGATTTTCACAGTCACTGCGAATTCGTGGATTAGCTTCTGAGACCTTCCCTGACACCCCAAATGCTCAGCCCAGCCAGGGGCCTTGAGGACATATTTGTATTATGATCACCTATTTGGGAAGATGTACAGATCGGGTGATCTCAACTAGCTATTTGCTAACTCTGTTCCTTTTCTTCCATGTCTCCACTTCCAGGAGAGGACCCACTGATTCATTCCACACACACATACACACACACACGCACACACACAGCTGAAGGGATTGTCTAGATTTTAGTAGAAATGAGAATTGAGTGAACTGAACGCCAGGCAGGCCAAACCAGAGTCCAGAGTCAGAGGGAGGTGTGTGCTTGAAGGTATGGGGAATTCCCCTGGCAGCAAGGTCCTGTTTTAAAATATGCCTGGGTTTTGTTTTAATCACGTCTGGTAAATACACAGGCTTAGAAATGATTGCCATGAAGCGAGAAGTTTTTGTCCTCATGGAGCCCTAGAAACAGGAGGCGGGCCACACAGGGCCACACAGGAAAGCACCAGGGTCGGTCAGGAGGCAGAGGGGAAAGTGGGCAGGAGCTTTTTTTTTTTTTTTTAAATAAATTTGTTTATTTATGTGTTTATTTCTGGCTGCGTTGGGTCTTTGTTGCTGCACGCGGGCTTTCTCTAGTTGCAGTGAGCGGGGGCTACTCTTCACTGTGGTGCACGGGCTTCTCTTGTTGTGGAGCACAGGCTGTAGGTGCCTGGGCTCAGTAGTTGTGGCTCATGGGCTCTAGAGTGCAGGCTCAGTAGTTGTGGTGCACAGGCTTAGTTACTCTGCGGCATGTGGGATCTTCCTGGACCAGGGATCGAACCCGTGTCCCCTGCACTGTCAGGCCGATTCTTAACCACTGCACCACCAGGGAAGTCACAGGAACTTTTAATGTGGTTTTCACAGGGAGAAATGGGCGAAGCAGTGTGAGCAGGCTAAGCAGGTGTAAGGTGTAGGGGCTGCCCTAGGTGTCTGGTCCAGCCGTGGGGTGGTGAGGGCAGATGTTGAGGGTGTGGGAGCCTTGCTTGGTTTGCATATTGTCCAGCCCAGGGCATGGGGGTAGGGTGACAGCCTCTCCAGGGTCAACAAGGCCCCAGATGTCAGAAATATAGAAAATAAAAAGGAGTGGTTAATATAGTCCCTTCCTCAGGGAGACCCCAGGTAGAGAAGGGCTGGAGGGAGGACCTGGGGGAAGCGGCCAGCTTTCCACAGGGGCTGAGCACAGACTCCCAGCCACACCCAGGTCCGTGCGTGGTCCAGGTGCCCTGGAGGACATCCCCAGGGTCAGCATTCCTACCATTCCCCATGTGACTGCCCCACGGGGGACTGGTTGGGGGGCTAAAAGCGCTGCAGTGCTGGGCAGGGGATTCTGTAGGCTCTTGAGGGGCAGTGCGGGATGAAGTGAATCAGTGCGGGTGCGTGTGTCCTTCTCCCCCCTGAATTCTACACTGAAGCCACTGCCCCAGCATCCTCAGTCCTCCCAACCACCCCTCCTTCACCCCGAAGGCAAAAGGGATGGTGAATGCTTCTCTCCTGCTTGTCACTGAGCTCAGTTGAACTTCACTAGCTCCTTAGTCCTTGATGTGAACCCGCACGTTGTACTTCTGCCGGGAAAAGAGCTGGGTGACACGCCCAACACCAGCGGTCCTCACCTTCCCCCGAGAAGCTCTACATGAGCATCTTGTGTGTTTGTTCTATGAGAAGATAGCCCCTTCATTCATAGTCCATTAACTGTTAAATTGCCAAATCATAAACCTGTGTGCAAAGATACTGATTATAGCCTCGCTTGTAGTAGCAAAACAGCCACATGGAAACAAACTGAATGCACAGCTCCAGGGAAAGAGCCGGACAAATCCTGGTGCATTCATACCATGAACCTGCATTCATACTGTGACCATCAGCTGCTGCTAAAAAAATGGGGTAGAGCTCTGTCAATATCTGATGCTTCTGGAGAAGAGAATGGAAGGATGCTCACGAAACTGTGCAGTGGTTACCAGGTTATTTGCAATGAAAATGTGAGCTGAGGCGGAGTTGAGATGTATGTCTCTGTATCTGCTTGTCTATATAGATATAGATAGATAGATATACATATATAGATATATATACACATACAGAGATATATATAGATAGATATGTTGCTATCTGAGCATATATAACTATGTATATATATTATCATAGAAATTCACTTTATTTGGAGTTTTAAGTTTATTTATTGGATTTATTTGGATATTTTACTTGGATCACAGGAACGTATTACCATGCTGGGCATCAGAGTTTATTTACTTTACATGTATGTGATATTTATGCAGAGAAACAACAAGCTACATCACTGTGAGAAGAAAAAGTGGTGAGAAGAATTTCAAACCACACGTTGCCAGCGTACTCTTCAATTGTGTGCGCCCAGCTTGACACACACAAGGCAGAGAGATGGTCCAGGTAGTTATGAGATTGTGATGGCTCTTTGGTGCATCTTAGTGCATCACCCTGCCTTTTACACTAATATGGCTCTGGACAAACAAGTCATCTGGGGATGTTGTGCTTTCTCTTTTCTTGAACTTGAGATGCCATAGTCTCACTTTGCATGTGCTGGAAACCGGTGCCCAAGGCCGCAGCTTGGGGGACCTGCTCATGCTTTGTTGTTTGCTTCCTGTGGGTATTACCTTCAAGTCTCCCAGGCTGGGAGAACTGAGTATGCAATTCTATGGGAAACGTGCTTCATCATTCACTCTCCACTATGCAAGTAGTTTATATGCTGTTGTCATTAAAGGCCCTGACTTCGGAATTATAACTGGACCTCAGAAACGTAACCCGATGGGGCCTCAGCGTTCATTACCTGTCTGCATCCTCATCCTAAGAAGGAGCTGATGGGCATAGTGTGGAAAGTTGGGGCTGTTGGTTCTGCGTGTAGCAGGGCTTTAGACTCACCCTCAGGCTGCTTCTTGTTGATTTAAAAAAAAAAAACTATGGAGTGAGCAGCCTCGGGGGCACCGTAAGACTGTGGTGGGGCTCGGGGTTCAGCCCAACACCCCCTCCCCCTTCCACCATCTTCACTGTGTACTTTTTCCCACCTGGTCCAGGCCTTTCTGTATCTGCCCACCTGGTTTCTCTGTGCCCCACCCAGCCTGCCTCCCAGGCTCATCACCCTCCCCCCTCCCCCCCTCCACCCACCCCCGCAGAGGACCAGCCACCTTACAGGCAGGGTTTCGTGGACCTTGGTGCTGGGCGGGAGCTGCAGGAGGGCAGGGCTCCTATGTGGACATCCTGCACCTGTAGGCCCCTGCAGTGTCACGCTTGGGATTCGCTGAGTGAACGAAGGAATCCAGGTTCTTGTTATTGTGGGTGGGACCTTACAACAGCCTGGAGTCTGTCCTTGGAGGTACCTGTGAGTTTCCTTCACCTACATAAGTGGCCAGGTCCTCCGCCCGGCAGGTGTAAGAAGGTCTAGCTCTGATATCGTGCAACAGGGGAAAGAGGATCCCCGGTTGGCACTCTTCCTCTACTTCAAGTACCCTCTTTCCATGCGGAGTAAGGGCTAAAAGCAGATTATAAATTGTTACAGGAGTGACAGCCTGGTGAGAGTGAGCAGGGGCTGCCCAGCGGGAGAGGACCGGCCTGCTCTTTGCTCTCCTGCAGGAGATGACTGCCACCCACCCCCGGACAGCCGCAGTGGTCTCCTGTCTGCACCTCCACCTTGCTAGCACTTAACAACGTCTCTTCTTTTTAAAAGATACTGTGTTCATTTGCTAGGGCTGCAGGAACAAAGCACCAGAGCCAGGGGGCTTAAACAACTGATGTTTATCCTCTCACAACCCTGGAGGCTAGAAGTCCCAGATCAAGGTGCGGGTGGGTCGGTTCCTTCTGAGAGGCCTCTCTTGTTGGTTTGTAGACAACCGCCTTCTCCCTGTCTTCACATGGTCTTCCCTCTGTGTGTGTCTATGTCCTAATCTCTTCTTATAAGGACACTAGTCATGCTGGATTAGGACCCACCCTAACAACCTCATTTTACCATAATCACCTCTTTAAAGGCCCTACCTCCACATGCAGTTCCATTCTGAGGTGCTGGGAGTTAGGACTTCAACACGTGGATTTGGGGACACAGTTCAGCCCAAAACAGTTGCCAACCTGAGACAGCAGGAGAGTGAGGCTCACACTATCTTGTGGCAGACTGAACACCGGTCCAGGGCGAGAAGTCCTGGACTTCTAAGGGTTGGGCTTCTTTGGCCTCACCTTCTGTTGTCCCCACCACTAACACTTTGGAGAGGGCTCTGGCCGAGGTGGGGGCCACCCTCCTCCCTGTGCCAAGTGGCCAGGCCATGTGGGGCTTAGGTAGCCCTGTTCAGCTCAGACATACTATGCCCACCCCACCCCCTCACCTCCCCACACCTGGGCTCTCATCCTCCTAGGAGAAGTGAGGTCATTGCCAAGGCCAGTCCTCACAGGGGCCTTGTTCCATGTGTGTGCCCCGCATGGCAAACAGTACTGGTCAGGCGATTCCAGCCTTCCTGGACACTCTGGCCCTGCTGTGATCTCCATCACCTCCTAAGCCTGTGCTGTGAGCACTGAGAGTGTGGTCCCTGCTTTCCAGGCCACCCCCATGACGCAGGTCACAGGGCACCACGTGCCAGCCTTCATTCTTGGGCACGCAAACTTCTGTCGGGGGTGCCTGGGAGGCACCTTGTGTTAATGCCCTGTTGGTGGTTGAATTTACCCATGTGTTAGCCATCTGTGGGCTGCAGGATGTCACATGTCAGGGCTTCCTCCTCCTGGTGTGGCTGCACCAGGGCTTAACGTGAAGCACACGGTGGCCTGGGGCTGGGGCATGCCTCTACCTGGAACGTGCCAGAGTGCAGAGCAGGGAGGGGCTCCAAGTGTGGCTGTGTGTCTTGGCTTCTCCTGTAGAACTGTTCGACCGTGTATCACAGGTAAGTAATACCTGTGAAAACATCTGCTTAAGCATAATGCAAAAACCACACCTGTCAATCCAGCAGGCCCTTCGGGTCTTGACAGTCGCTTCTAAGAAAGCATTTGCCTTCTCATGCTTCTCATGTTTGTGACAGATACCCTTGTACACGAATGCTTTAGGATGAGCTTGGTTTTCACTGTGAAATAGGTAGGGTGGCTGTGAAACTTTCCCAGAGAGGTGGGAACTGGTGCCAAAACACTCTTGAACTTCAGGAAATCATTGTGCCCCATTCCAGATTCTGTCACCGGGCAGCCTCAGCAATGATGGTGGAAACCGGCTCCGCCCAGGGTGGTGGGTGTGGCAGCCTCGCGAGGCGGGAGGGGGTCACCTTGTGCTGCTCTCTTGCATTTGGTCATGTCAAGGTGGGGAGCCCAGATGTCTCCTTGCCTGACTGTTGCCAGGAGTTAACAGCACAGCTTGGTTGGTGTTTTTCCTTTTGGTGCATAGTATCAGTTTTAACTAAACTGCCACACGTTACGTGTCTGAGAGAGGCACGCATTGTCAGTTACAGCTGTCCTTACTTGAGACACTGTTTTGGGTCAGGAATGTGTTAAAGCCAATTCGTACTGATGGTACTCCCATTCCATTAAAGGCTAGTGTTAGCCCTTGGGATGTCACAGTGGGGTTCATGGAAGCTCCTGGGCCTGCTCTGGGGGCACATGTGCTTTCAGACATACGCAGTAGTGAGGATGCCCACGACCTTTGCCCTCCCTTGCTGCCCACCAGTCCCCAGAAACCACATACCCGTGGGTTGTTAGAAGTGAATCGCGCCGGCAGGCTGCTGCCCAGGATTTGGTTCTGGCCCAGGACTACCCCCTTAGAACAAGCTGCAAACAGCTATGAGGCAGGCCTGGCTCCTCCCTTTTATAGCCCCCCCCGCCCCCTTCCCCCGCCTCCCCCTTCTACCCCCTCCCCTCCTCCTCCTCCATTCCTTTTTCTCTCTGGAGTTGGGAGAGGGTCAGTGGCTTGTCAAAAGGGATTCAGAGACCTGTGAAGCAAAATTGTCGCTTTTGCCAGAAGAGTGACTGAAAATGCATGTGGTTACTTATAAAGAAGCAGAAATAATAGGAAGCAGAGAAAAGCTGGCATCCGATTATTGCTGATAGGTCACAATGACAGAGGGCAGAGGAACAGCCCACAGATCCTAGCCTGAAAGGACCATAAACTCTATGCTGGTTTATGAGCAAAATGATAGGTTTCGTACCAACATTCCCACTGAGCAGATTAGCTGCATTTTTTTTTTCAGAGAATGTCGGCATAAAAGAATACCTGCCAAGGAGGGGGGGAGGAGGGGAAGGAAAGGAGGAAGGAAAGGAGGGAGGCAGGAAAGAAGGGCCTTGTAGACAATTTGGGGACCCCTGAAGGAAGCAAACCATTGAGATGGCAAGAAGGTGTTGAGATTCTCAGGAGTGCCTGGACCTGTCTTCCCTTTAGGGCATGTGCAGTTTCTAAGTGAGAGAGAGCCCTGAGATTCAAGTGAAGAGATAGTGTTACACCTGTGGATTCTTTTAAAGTAGTTGTCATTTCTGTAAATGGACCTGAATTGAGCATCTGAGTCACAGGTCCTGTCTCTGGTGTGGTTCCAGTGACATGACTGTGGGCAGAATGTCCAGAGCAGCTGTGGTTGAGGTGTGGTCCCTGGCCCCACAGCGTCAGCATCAACTGGAAACTTGTTGGAAATGCAGATTCCTGGCCTCCACCCCGGACCGGCCAAGCAGGAAACCTGGGGGTGGACCCAGTGCTCTTTCAACAGGCCCCCAGGTGATTCTGATGCTGGCTCAGGTTTCAGATCCACTGGGCAAAGGGGGTTGCCCCGCTGTCCAGGGACAGCCTGTAGGGCCACGTGGGGACCTGCAGCACCTCTCCCGGGCTGCCACTGGCGTCACCCGGGGGGCTTGGCACACCTGGGCTGCAGCTTGATCATAGGACATAAAAATCCCCTGTGATTCTGGTGTGCCCCCAGGGCGGAGAACCAGCTCTTCCCGGTTGTGTGGGGCACTTCTCCATTAGAGGTGCTCCATAATTAGGTCAGAATGTGAACTGGCCCCGTGCCCCAGGCAGGTGGTCTTCCTGGCTGTTTCTTCAGCTCTGCTTTCTCCATGTGAGATGCAGGAGGGCAGATGGTGGATGTTCAGATGACTGACTCACCAGTGAGGCATTTAGGAGTTCTGAAATACAAAACCGCTTTTCATGTCTTTTCAGGGAAGAAGACATAAGCCGTCTCGTTTGTCAGCATGTATTCCACAAACTTGAAAAGTGTCCTTTCGCCTCCACTCAGCACACCGAGATGTTTCATGTGCTGGTTATGTGAGGTTTTGGGCCGCAGTTGGAATAGGGTGTCCTGTGCCCGGCCACCTGAGGGAGCTCTGTCTGTGTGTGACATGTGATACGTCCCGTGTTGGGGACCACCGGAACAGAATTCTTCCTCAATGCCCCCACGTGGTGCAGCAGCTCTGCTTAGCTGCTCAGACCACAGCCTGTCTCCTCATTTTTAGAGCAGAGTTTTGTCTGGTTCTGTTGCACTGCCCCCTAAATATTCTGGATATCGAATGGCACAGGTCTTACCCCAAATTCTGTTCTCCTGCTTTCCCTCTCATTGGGAGGCAGGTGTTCGCGTTTTTGGTTTTGGTAAGCTGCAGCTTTCTGTGCGAGGCCCTGAGCTAGGTGCTGGGGTGAGGTGCTTAGCAAGTGATTGGGAAGATTTGGTGGTCTGAATTCATGTGTCGGGCGTAAGCAGAAATCTCTTTTTGTTTTTAAGAGAATTACTTTAAAATTGTTACTGTAGCTTAATGTGTATTTTCCTTTACACTTTCTTTTTTGGTGGTCTTGTTATCATCTGAGCGGTTTCAGGTAGAAGTCAGTGGAGTCTTCTGTGCAGATGAATCCAGCTTCTAGGATCAGAGGCCCCACCTCTCAGCATAGCTGTTCCCACACCAGCTGTCAATGGGAAGACCTGGCGAAACCTTGGCGTGACCTCCTGTGGATTTGGATAAATTGCTTACTTCCTCTTTACCTCAGTTTACCTGTCCGAAGCATGGCTATAATAACGACTACTTCATAGGGTCATTGAAAGGAATAAAAAAGATAATATTGTAAAATTCTTAATACATTCCCTAGCACGCGATAAGTATTCAACAAATGAGAAGCTTAGCAGTTGCTGGTGGAGTTAGAGGAGGATTCCTTGCTTATGATGCAGTGAGAGCTGTCAGTTGAAAAAGTAGATTAAATCAGGAAACATTCAAAAGACTCCTACTTCACACATTTAATTTTAACTCATTATGTGCGTTAATTTACTGATATTTTAATTGAGGGGAGCGCTGCGTAAGTGCCATGTCATCCTTCTCACGTCAACCACACCCAAAGCGCATTTTCAGTGATTTCCAGCTTTTGATTTCTTTAAAATGAAGTAAAAACTCCTAGATATTTAGAATGTGCAGAATCCTAATAGATTTTCACCCCCACCAATGTTTCATAGTTGTCACGTGCACAAGTACATTATTATTTTTTAAGCAAACACCTTTATTTTTTTCCTAAAGTATTCAGCTTAGTTTTTCTAACAATAACTTTCTGCTTGTTAAGTCCTGTGTCATCACATTTAGTAATAGTTAACTAAGTAGCATAGTATAATAACATTACAACGGGCATAAACAGGTTTGGTCCAAAGAAGACATACAGATGGCCAATAGCCACATGAAAGGATGCTCAACATCACTAACTAGAGAAATGCAAATCAAAACTACAGTGAGGTACCACCTCACGCCAGTCAGAATGGCCATCATTAAAAAGTCTATAAATAGTAAATGCTGGAGAGGGTGTGGAGAAAAGGGAACCCTCCTACACTGTTGGTGGGAATGTAAATTGGTGCAGCCACTATGGAAAACAATGTGGAGTTTCCTCAAAAAACTAAAAATAGAGTTAACATATGATCCAGCAATCCCACTCCTGAGCATGTACCCAGACCAAACTATAATTCGAAAAGATACATGCACCCCTATGTTCACAGCAGCACTATTCACAATAGCCAAAACATGGAAGCAACCTAAATGTCCATCGACAGATGAATGGATAAAGAAGATTTATGTGGTACATATATACAATGGAATATTACTCAGCCATAATAAAGAATGAAATAATGTAACAACATGGATGGACCTAGAGATTATCATACTAAGTGAAATAAGCCAGGAGAAAGACAAATACCATATGATATCACTTGTATGTGGAATCTAAAATATGACACAGATGAACATATCTATGAAACAGAAACAGACTCACAGACATAGAGAACGGACTTGTGGTTGCCAAGGGGGAGGAAGGTGAAGGAGGGATGGAGTGGGAGTTTGGGGTTAGCAGATGCAAACTATTATATATAGAATGGATAAACAACAAGGTCCCACTGTATAGCACAGGAAACTATATTCAATATCCTGTGATAAACCATAATGGAAAAGAATATGAAAAAAGAATATACATATGTATAACCGAATCACTTTGCTGTACAGCAGAAATTAACACATTGTAAATCAACTGTACTTCAATTAAAAAAAAACAGGTTAGGGACAGCAGCTGACCCTTGGTGGCATAGGGCTTGGCTGGTGCAAGCGGGGACACGGAGAGGACCAGGCACCAGCCAGGGGCGGAACTCAGGCATCCAACTATTGGCGCCTTCTCAGAAAAAAATGGAGAGGATCTTATGGCAGATCAGCCCGGGCTTGTTTGGCAATAGACATACTTCTGTCATATTATCATAAAGTACAGTGATCTCACTGACCTCCCCCATCAGGTCTAAATGGAATTTGTCCTTCTCCCTCTCCAAACCACCATTGCGTCTTCTCCCTAATTCTGTTCATAAATCACTGCTGGGCCCTTTCTCAACTCCCTGCACTCAGACACTTAGTCACAGAGCAGCTGGTTCTACCACTGAAATGCACGTAATAGGCAATTTTACTTTTTAGCATCAAATTAAAACTGAACTCTCTACTGAATTCCACCGGATTCTCAGCTGCCTCAGTACAGATATTGTGGGGTGATGTGTGCTCCTCTGCAGTGCGTATATGTTGTGCTTTCCCATTGGTTATATCCCAAGAAGAATGTTAGCCGAGGGTAATATGTACCTTTATCCTTTCAGGGGGGACAGTATTGATGATGGGATGGGATTCAGTTGAAAGTTTCAATGGATTTTCATCATCTCATCTCTTTTCCTTCTTCATTCAGCTCACAGAGTGCTTCCTGTGGAGGTGAAAGGTGTGTGTGTGTGTGTGTGTGTGTGTGTGCGTGCTCACACGCCCTCACGAGTGCTGCTTTCCCTGAAGACACAGCCAGAGCACGCTGGTGTTTCTTCCTCTGCTGCCCCCTTTGCTTGTGTCTGCATTTTGGATTTCCACTTCTCATGCCAAGGGCGTGTGACTGTCTAGCCAGGAGTTGCAGCTTCTCTAGGCTTCTGGCTTGAGGTGAGAATGGAGAGTGTTGTTTAGGGGTGGAGGGAGAGAGGGAGGGGAGCTAACTTTGATGGAGGACGAGGGCAGATGGGAGAAGGTGGACCTCAGGGGCAGCTCCAGCTCTGCCACTGACTGCCTTGGGCTGCCTTTGGATCCTCACCTGTGTACCTGGGTCCCAGGTGGGCGGACTGATGCCGGATGAGGGGCCTCTCAGGTTTGCTTCTCTTTCCTCCTGCAACTCAGTGCCTGGGAAGGGGGTGGATAATCAAAGCATGTCATCCCATGACCCTGGTCAGCCTAGTGTGGGTGTTCCGAGACCAGTGTTGGTGCGGTGTGACTGTGTGGTGGCAGCAGGCCTGTGTGTGTGCTGTGTGTCACAGTGTGTGCCAGGGATACCGAGAGAAGGATTCTGAGGGGACTGGAGAACAGTCACGGCGCTTTTGAAGACCAGAAGCCGGTTAATAGGTTGTAGTGATTAAACACTATTCGTGTATTACTGTGAAGTACTTTGGATAAGTAAGAGCTCTTTTGTGACTAGCAGGAGGATTAAGGGTGCATACCTCATTCCTGCAGAGCATTTGGTTTAAGCTTTTAAATCATAAAAGAAAGAAAAAGGAGTTTTCCCGAGGTGGGTAAAATACTAACAGGGAAGGCTGGATAATGCAAATGAAGCTTTCAAGTGATCCAGTTCGTTAAAATCGAGGAAAAGAACTCAAAAGTCGAGGGCTGAAGGAATTTAACAGCTGTTTTCATTCATACTTCTCATCTCCAGGGCTCAGGACTGCAACCCTACTCTTAATCCATTGCTGTAGTTTCATCCCTAAAGATTTGCTCTTGGTGGTGGATTCCAGGACCTGGGGTGGCCTGGGAACTCCGGGGGTGTCTCCAGGAATCAGCCCCCTGCAAGAGCGGGCTGAAATGCAAAGCAACGGCTTGAAGGCAGGCCCAGGAGCTCAGGCACTGGGAATTAGGCTCTTGCCAAACTGCCACATCCTGACGCGGAGACGTGGGTGGCCTTTCTGTCTCTGTGCCCAGGCTGGGAGAGAGCCTTGGTCCTCTGTGCCTGTTACTTCCTGTGGGCCAGCCGCCAGGGTGGGAGCCCTGGGCTCTGGGAGGCCCCCAGCTGGGCCACAGGTTAAGAAGAGGCTGCCAAGCAAAGCCCCTCCAAGGACAGCTAGGTGACTTTGCAGCTGTAGGGGCAGGGCTTTGCCAAGACAGCTCCTGGGTCATCATGACGTGTAAACTGGCCCAGTTTCAACTCAGGGGGTTGTAGGAAGACAGAAGACAGAGCAGGCAAAGGCACTGTTGACCTAAACAAAGAGGTAGACTGACGCCAGCTCAAAATTGTCAAAAAGATGAGTTTCTTCGGGAACAGCAGAGGAATTGCAGTTTGGCACACAAACGCTACAGCAAGCTACAGACGAGTCCTCTGAGGGTTTGGGGTAGGCTGTATTTAAGGGCAGGGAAAGTAATGAGGAGAGAATTCAGAGTCAGTTAAAATCAAAAAACAAACAGAGGCTGGCTTGGAAGTTCCCTTAGCAGATAAAGCCAGTCCAGTCATACAAACAGAGCTCAATACAGCTTATTTTTCAAGACCAACCCGACCTGGGTCACTTTCTTGTTGGTGTCTCTGGAAACCGTAAGCAAAACTTCCCGAGGTTGGTTATAGGAGGCAACCCCTGACCAACTCCCTATCAGTTAGAAAACGGATAGAATCTATCTATCTATCTACCTATCTATAAATAAATATGTATCAAAATATAAATATAGAAATAAATCAGGCATTTCCGAGAAGTCACCCCCTCATTCCTTCAGTTTTGTTTTCCTTAGGGCACAGGCATGAGATTTTCCAACTTAGAATGAAATTCTTTCACCAGACAAAGATGTTATTAAGTGCTTTCCACTGTGATCACTGAGTTAGGCAAGGCTCACAGTGGGGTCCAGCACTGCTCTGCACGCTTGCAGAGGTGGGTGCAATTGGTATCGTTCCCATTTCCAGATGTGCAGACTGAGCCACAAGGAGCTCTTCTGACATCAGACGTTTAGAAATGAGTGTGTTTCTGGTGGCGATAGCCTCCATGGGGTCACAGTCAATTAAAAATAAAATCTAAAGTGTTTTCACCCAGAGAAGAGATCCCAAACAGTGTATGACATGGGCCTTGAAGCCCACTCCCTGACTCAGGGAGATTCTAAAGGCATATGTGAAGCCTTCAGTCAGAATAATTCTTGAAAGTGACTGAGGCTCCATGGAAAGTGTACAGATCACTTAACTTTGTGTGCAAGGCTCCAGACGGTCCTGAGTGGATGCACATTCACGTTCACCCAGGTGTGGCGTGTGGTCCCACAGAGGACATGCATGTAGGGCGCTTCTCCACTTGGAGCCTTCTACGTGGGTGTCTCTCCAGCAGCGCATTGGGTCCTTCTCTGGAGTTCTCATCTAGCTTGCGTGGATTTTTTTAAAATTGTGATTAAAAACACAACATAAAATTTAGCATCTTAAGCATTTCTGAGTGTACAGTTCAGTCGTGTTAAGTATATTCACATTGTTGTGCAACCAACTTCCAAAACTTTTTCGTTTTGCAAAACTGAAACTCTGTACCCCTTAAACAACTCCCCATTTTCCCCTTCCCTGGCCCTTGGGAACCATCTTTCTACTTTCTGTTTCTATGGATTTGATTGCTCAAGATACTTCACATGAATCATATAACATTTGTCTTTTTGTGACTGGTTTATTTCACTTAACATGATGTCCTCATGTTATCTATGTTGTAGCGGGTGTCAGAATTTCCTTTTGTTTTGTTGTATGGATGTACTACATTTTGTTTATTCATTTATCCATTGATGGACACTTGGGTTGCCTCCACCTTTTGGCTATTGTGAATAATGCTCCTGTGAACACAGGTGTACAAATATCCCTTCAAGACCCTGCTTTCAGAAGTGGAATTGCTGGATCGTATAGCAGTTATATTTTCAATTTTTTGAAGAACCACCATATTGTTTTCCACAGCAACTGTACCATTTTACATTCCCACCGACAGTGCACAAGGGTTCCAATTTCTCACATCCTCGCCAAAACCTGTTATTTTCTGTTAAGTGGTATTTCGTGGTTTTGCTTGCATTTCTCTAATGATTAGTGATCTTTGCATGTGTCTGTTGACCATTTGTATATCTTCTTTGGAGAAATGCCTATTTTTGTTCTTTGCCCATTTTCTGGTCAGTTCCTTCAAGTCTTCATGAGTCAGCGTCCCTGCATGGCCCTGGAACACTCTGAGCTTTTTCCTTGAGTCGTTCCTCCTGGTGGTTCCTTCGCTTCCCTGGTGGTCAGGGAAATCAGGAAAACCTCACATTCTTTCCACCTGGGCTCTCCTGGCACACATCGCCCACTTGGGCTGGATTCAGTCCATTTCCCATGGGCAAAAGGGGAGGTGTTTCTGGCTCTATTTAATAGATGTTCTGTGAGCCCTTCCCTCTCTATTGCCCCTCTCCCTTCTTTCTCTCTTTGCCAAGCACCATAGTTGAAGTTGCTTGTGTTTTGATGGCCTTTGAAGAAGCTACACTGCACAGAGAAAGTGCTGCCCTTACATCCTTGGGCTAAAAAAGTAGTTTCTTCTGCCCCTGGGTGAGGCTCAGCAGGGGTCTCAAACTTAAATGCCTGCAGGGCTCAGGTGGGTAATACAAATGCGGATTGCGTGCTCCACCTAAAACCTTCCAAATTAAGGGAAGGTTTATTTGTGATGGGCTTTGTTGACCAATCAAAGGACCTGATGACAGCTGCCAGTCTTTTTTTTTTTTTATAACATCTTTATTGGAGTATAATTGCTTTACAATGGTGTGTTAGTTTCTGCCGTGTAACAAAGTGAATCAGCTATATGTATACATATATCCCCATATCCCCTCCCTCTTGCAGTCTCCCACCCACCCTCCCTATCCCACCCCTCTAGGTGGTCACAAAGCACTGAGCTGATCTCCCTGTGCGATGCAGCTACTTCCCACTAGCTATCTGTTTTACATTTGGTAGCATATATATGTCAGTGCTACTCTCTCATTTGTCCCAGCTTACCCTTCCCCCTCCCCGTGTCCTCAAGTCCATTCTCTACGTCTGCATCTTTATTCCTGTCCTGCCCCTAGGTTTGTCAGAACCTTTTTTTTTTGTTTTTTTAGATTCCATATATATATGTGTTAGCATATGGTATTTGTTTTTCTCTTTCTGACTTACTTCACTCTGTATGACAGACTCTAGGTCCATCCACCTCACTATAAATAACTCAATTTCGCTTCTTTTTATGGCTGAGTAATACTCCATTGTATATATGTGCCACATCTTCTTTATCCATTCATCTGTTGATGGACACTTAGGTTGCGTCCATGTCCTGGCTATTGTAAATAGAGCTGCAATGAACATTTTGGTACACGACTCTCTTTGAATTATGGTTTTCTCAGGGTATATGCCCAGTAGTGGGATTGCTGGGTCATATGGTAGTTCTCTTTTTAGTTTTTTAAGGAACCTCCATACTGTTCTCCATAGCGGCTGTATCAACTTACATTCCCATCAACAGTGGAAGAGGGTTCCCTTTTCTCTGCACCCTCTCCAGCATTTGAGCTGCCAGTCTTAACTTCCGTTCCGATTACCTGAAAGGGCATCCTGGGGCACAGCCCTCTCTGCCTGGAAGCCAACACCTCACTGCTCTTAGTGGCCCACACTCCAGCAGCATCACATTGCCTGGGAGCTGTTTGGAATGCAAAATCCTGGGCCCCGCCCCGCAGAGTCAGAATCTGCACTTAAAAAGCTCTTTGGGTGGTTTGTATGCTCATTAAAGTGTGAGAGGGCTGGTCCAAAGGGATTACCTCAGAGTAGACACTCAGGCTCCTGGCTGCTACCCAGAGAATGGAAACTTATGTTCACACAAAAACCTGTCTACAGATGTTCTTAGCAGCTTTATTTGAAATAGCCCAAAACTGGAAATAGCACAGATGTCCTTCAGTGAATGAATGGATAAACCAACTGTGGTCCATCCATACCATGGAATACTGTTTTTCAAAAAAGAGGAAATAACTATCTCTACAGGCACCAAGTTAGATGACTCTCAAAGGTATTCTGTTGAGTGAAAGGAGCCAGTTTCAAAAAGTTATGTAGGGGGGAAAAAAACTTATACTCTCTTAGATTCGGTGACTGGAGCCTGGGAATTAAACTGACAGAAGGCAGCAGGAGAAAAGTCATACTGACTTTATTGATGTTGACATTTTTATGTGCACGACGACATCACAGAAAAAAAGTGAAAACTCAAAGACGTGGTCAGGCTTGGGTGCTTATATACCATATAAACAAAGGATGATAAATTGTGGAGACATGATTAGACAAAGGAAAGAGGTTTGGGTTTCTAGGGGTGGTAGACTGTGAGGAAGTGACTAGGAAATATATGTGGGAAACTAATGGTAGGTAAGGGTTATTTAGTAAGATTTGTTTATGCAGATTCATCTTGGTACCACCTGTATCTATGGTGACAAGGGTTGTTCTTCCCTTCATGGTCTGAGAGATGGGGACACCTTCACAAAGAGAAATTTATGTCCTGCTTTTAGGCAGATGGGGGAGGGCAGAGAGCCGTTCCTGTCTCTGCTGTTTCCCAATTATCTTCAGCTCAAAATAATTCTTATGCCAAAGTGGCATATTTGGGGGTGGCATGTTCTAATCCCCTTCAGGTACATACTGTGTGATTCCATTTTTCTCAAAAAGATACAACTATAGTGATGGAGAAAAAAGTCTGGTGTGTGTGTGTGTGTGTGTGTGTGTGTGTGTATGGTGTGGTGTGGGTGTGACTGTAGAGGGAGAGCATGAGAAGAGTTTTTGGGTGATGAGACTCTTTTATAAATTGACTGTGGTTGTGATGAAGTGAATCTATTGTGTTAAAATGCACAGACCTGGACACCAAAAGACAAAGTAAAAGTCAGTGAAAATGCAAACAAAACCAAAACCAAAACCCAGTGCTTCAATGAATAACCGTGTCTACATATCATTTCACATACACGTGAGTTCATTGTGTAGGACACATTTCCTACAGGTGGAATTGTTGGGTCACAGGTATGTGCCTTTGTTAAGTGACGGATCCAGGTCATGGTCCTGTGTGGCGTTTGTCCCGGTTATACACCTCCCGCCGTATCTCCACCCTCCCTCAGCCTGGCCTGGCCATTGTGTGACCCAGCCTCGTGGTCTTTGCCAGGTGATGGGAAAAACCATCCCAGTTTTTAAATGTCAGGTGAGCTTTGTTTTGTGGGCCACTCACAGGCCAGAGACATACAAGTGGACCATCATTTTCTGGGATGGTTTTCTACGGCAAAGGTTCATCCACTTGACCTTGAGGTCAACTGAAAGAACTAACTCCTTTCAGCAGCCTGTCAGCAGTAGTTTAGCTCTTTTTGTGCGCTGGTCATTCAGGGCTTGGTGGTGGAGCCCCAAGGCCCCGCCCCTTAGGACCTGGCGACAGTCCACCTGTCGGCAGGTAAGATGGCTTCAGGGATTTTGGACAAATCGCAGCAGCACTGGAGCTCTGGCTTCTTTTTCCAGTCCATCTTTTTCTAGCCCTCCTGCACACCACAGGGGCCCTCACCTCTGGCAGGCTTCTCCGCTTGGCCTGCTCGCCCCTCCACTGCCCTCCCCAGCGGATGCTGCCTCTTCTCCCCGTGTGGGCCAGCAGCATGACTTGGGAGAGCACCGTTTCTGTCCTCACCGAGGAGAATGTATCTGCTCCGGGAGGCTTGCTGTCATCTTCCCCTCATGACAACTGCCATCTAGACTTTCTCAGGGTCTCTCCTAATTCACTTCCCCTTTTAGCACGAGGCCTTGGGGACAGTCACGTCCAAAAGGAGCTTGGAGAGAGGATAACCTGGGAGCTTTTCAGGCCATATCCGGCACCCTGCTCTGCAGATCTTACTCACGGGGTGCTTCCTGTGTTCAGGCCGTCCTCAGCATCCTCAGGCAACGCACCCTGGGGAGGCAGAGCTGTGTGGGGACCGCATGACTGCCTAGCCTCCTCTAAGGGATGCATCTGTGCTCGGTAGACTTGTCATAGATGTCCGGGCCCAGTTTATCTAAACTCTTCTTTGCTTTACATTCTTTACACGTGAGAGTACTGATGGGAGGAGCGGTGAGGCGGGTGGGGGTATGATCCAGTTTTCTGTGTAGGCTGCTGGCGTGCAGAGTTTCAGGAGCTGCCTCATTGGATGCCTTGGTCTGACATCTCCATTTTGGCCAAACTTAACCCTCCAGGATGGAGAGATTCCAGACCTTTACCCCCCTTGACTTTTACATGGTGTTAGACTTGGCGTCTGTTTTGGTGCACATTTTAAACAGGGCTGTGGCCCGTTATGAGCTCCTTACTGTTGGCAAGCCAGTGCACATGGAAGAAAGGCTTGTTTGCATAAATAATGTGTCTCTTTGGAAACATGGCTGTGAACTTCACGGTGGCCTAGTCACGAAGCATGAAACCAGCTTGGAAAGGGTTTGCAGGTTGGGGTTGTGTGTTGGAGCTGGTTGTGTCCACAGCGTGAGCCCCTGGCCCCTTCGCCTCCTTCTGTGTCTCCTTCACCGTCCAGCCTGCGTTGCAGCCTCACTGACCTTCCTTCCGTTTCATGTTTGCATTTTTATTGCAGTGGGAAAACACAGGAAGGTGAGACCACCAAGTTTTTCCTGCCCTTGTGTAAGGAAACATGTTTCCTCCAGTAGTTCCAATATCTGGGTAACCCAAGTCTCTGTAGCCAGCAGTACCGTCCCCACCTTTCTCTGTAACCATAGCCGGGGTACCAAGAGGGGGCTAGCCCGTGGGTGCATCATCACACTGATGATGGCAACATCTGCAATGATGTCACTGTCTGAGAAGCCAAATGATTATGAGAAACAAATAGAAACATGGCCAGTGTCACAGAGAAGGAAAGCGAGGCCCCAAGATTGGTCCTGCCCACTCCTTCCCTTCTCAGTTACCACCTCTCCCTGCTGAGGGGGCCCAGGTCAGGACTACCTGTTGCTGGGTGCTGGTGCTGGGTACTGGGTACTGGTGCTGGTTCTGGTGCTGTGCTGGGTATTGGTGCTGGTGCTGGCGCCAGGCGCCGTAGGGCCATCTCATGGAGGAAGGAGCCGTGACCTTGGCCTAGAAGGCACTCACAGTGACCCACAGGCTTCACCTGGCCTCAGGGTCATCTCCCCAACTGAGATGGAAGAGGAGGAAGAATTAGAAGAAGGTGACAGATGGAAAAAAAGAATAAGCATTTATTGACTTCCGTGTAAGGCATGCAAAACACAGTCTGAGAAGTTCAGCATGAATCTCGTCCAATCGGCACCCCAGACAGTGAGGCCTCCTTACTGCCATCCTGCATTTAGGGAGATGGAGTTTCCCGTGGGCCGTTTCTCTTGCCCCCGGTTCAAAGCTCATAAGTGGCAGGGGCAGGAGTCGCATGGGCATCTGACTGTAAGGTCGGGCTTTTCTAAGGCACCAGCATTTTTGAGGGCTCAGTTTCTGTATGTGGAATGGGAACAAGGATGAGCAAGGCTGGATGAGATTTTATCTAAATTTTATTTCAACTCTCAGGCTTTGCTGACTCAAAACTGAGAACCTGCAGGAAAATAGAAGGTAGCCTGGAGTTGAGCAGAGTTTCTCAGCATCACACTGTTGACATTTGGGGCCCAGTAAATCTTTGCGGTGGTGGCTTCCCTGTGCGTTGGGGATGTTCAGCAACATCCCTGGCCTCGACCCCTTAGACGTCAAGGGTGCCCCCATCTGACAGTCAAAAATGTCTCCAGGTGTTGCCAGATGTCCCCCTGGGGGCAAAATCCATTTTATCCATTGAGAACTACTAGGGTAAAGGGAAGATATAGCCTCTGGAAGGGTGGAAAGGGAATTGGAACGGGAAACAGAAAAGAGGTTCGTTACAACTTCCTCTACCCCTCGCACATGTGGACCCCCAAAATGAAAAGGAAAAATACAGAATTAACGTGAGAGAGGAGGGGTGTGTGTGTGTGTGTGTGTGTGTGTGTGTGTGTGTATGCGTATGTGTGTGTATTTGGGTGTGTGTGTGTGAGAGAGAGAGGAATTTATCTTTTAACTTGATTGTTCTGTTTGAAAAATTCTTCATAAGCAGATCTACCCCCTAAAACGTGTTTTGTTCATGTGAAATTACCCACGGATGAGCAGGGAGGGGATTTTATTTTCTCTGGCTTTCAGTCTCTCTCTGCTTCCTGTATCCCAAAGTCTACCTAGCCTCACAGATACGTTATGAGAAGAAATAGGATTTCCTCTGAGTTATTCTTGAGGAAAGTAGAACACAGGGCTGGATTTGATCGGAGGCATCTTATGCTCCCATTTTCCTGGACGAGGAAGGAGAGCCAGGGATGTCAGCCCCCAGCTGTGTGCTAGGGGATGTGTCAGCCTACCTTGTTCTCTTCATCAGGTCACATTTTCCTCCAAATCCAACGGTTTAAGATTACTGAGAGTGTAAAGCTGTGAGGATGGAGCCGCAGGGATCCCCTGAGTCCCTGAGTCATGTGTGTGTGCCTGTTTCCTGGATGTCCTGCATGTGTACCTTCATGTGTATTTTCGTGATAATGATGGAGAGAGAGGTTCCCTGGTGCCATTTGGTTGTTAAAACAAAAGTGCTTTAAAAATACCAAGCTGAGAGACACCTGCGGCCTCAAGAGACAGAAAAGGCAAGTCACCCCCGTGGTAATTACCCATGACATTATTCCATGATTGATTAGTTTAGGGCTTCTGGCTGTGAAAATAAAAAAGCCTCAAAGAAAAGCCTGAAACAACCATGATTTATGAGTTTAAGAGTCTCAGTTAGGTAAAACAATGTATTGAAAAATGTCCCTTTTTATAGGGGCAGGGGAAATAAGTAGTGTCTGGTGATATGATTGCTAACTTAATTCTTTCAATAAATTCTTTCTTTAGAGGAAAAGCTTAGAAAAGACAAAGACATTAATTTATAGAAAAGAATCACAGTTGGCAATTATGTGCATTTTTATGATAACCACTAGCAATGGTTTATATTGCTTTAGTCTGTTCAATATTAATACTACAATACTCTGACTATAAAATACAAATCTCTGTACGTTGATGTCGCAGAATCCTTGCTTTTTTTTTTGAAGAAGTTAGACATCATGCAGTGGTATCCACTGCAGTGGAAGAAATTCAGGAAATAGAATATAAAGGCTCTATCTTCAAGTTGTTTCAAATGCATGGGGGAGGGGCATGCAGGGAAATTTCTCAGTACAGCTTCACCTCTTTTTGTGCAGTAGATATTTTGTTATATGATTTGTTAAATTGTTAACATTCTTTTAAAAATCCAAAGAATTTCCAATGTGAAGTATTTTGTTTTACTCTAAAAAAAATTAGGTTTTGTTTTTGTTTTTGTTTTTTTGAAAAGAGAAGGCTGAGTGTGCTGAAACAGTTCAGACACAGGCTCACCCTGTTTCCCCCTCCTAAGTGATCTGCTTCTTATGTAGCTTCAGCAGCTGTAAATAGGCCAGCAGCCTGTGTGTGATCAGGAGTGGCTGTGTACACTCAGTTTTATCTTGCTTTGCTCACACCTGAGTCTGTCTTCATCATCTTTACGCATCTTATACACAGATTTACTTCATGCTGCAATCCCGAAATATAGACATTTAAAATTCTTTATCGGGGCTTCCCTGGTGGCGCAGTGGTTGAGAGTCTGCCTGCCAATTCAGGGGACACGGGTTCGAGCCCTGGTCTGGGAGGATCCCACATGCTGCGGAGCGACTGAGCCCGTGAGCCACAATTACTGAGCCTGCGCGTCTGGAGCCTGTGCTCCGCAGCGAGAGAGGCCGCGATGGTGAGAGGCCCGCGCACCGCGATGAAGAGTGGCCCCCACTTGCCGCAAATGGAGAAAGCCCTCGCACAGAAACGAAGACCCAACACAGCCAAAAATAAATAAATAAATAAATGAAAACTAGTAAATTGGCCACATAAGATCTTAAAAAAAAAAAAAAATTCTTTATCAATGATTGGGGGTGACCATAGAAGCTCATAGGGTCCTTTGAGGGTTAGACAAATAATCCATGAGAAGGGGTTTGGCACCCAGCACTGGTTAAGGGCTTAAAACTTGTGACAATTGCTATCATTATTATTTATGTACCATGTTTATTATTACCTATTACTTTTAACCATTCTGTGTCAAACCAATACTGGCTCAATCAGTATTTGGGTATCTCCCATCTTCTGCTGTGACAGCAAGGGCTGGAACAAGCATCCTTAGAGTTGTGACTTTGCACCTGTAGAGCACCTGGAGGGTAAACTCCTGACTGTGGAATTGCTGCACAGGGACCTGATTGGTTTGGGGAGATGGACACCTGCTGTGGCAGAGATTCTGAGGAACTCTGCACGCCCTAGGCCAGAGAAGGAGTGCCTGCTTCCTCTCCTTTCCAATGTGACACGTGAACATAAGTCTCCCATTTCAGTTCACCTTTTGAGTTAACACTGTGGTGTTGAGTCTTTTCATAGACTTAATAGCCATTTGAATTTATTTGCAAACTCTCACGTCCTTCAGCGCTCCATATTCTTGAGCAAATACTTGACTCATGGTTTCATATTATATGCTGAAGTCTTTGATCAGCCAGAGTTTACTTTTTCATGAAAGGTTACAGAGTTGCAGCTTTCAGTGACTGTCCTATCCCAACCAGTTGTGGATTCCTTCCCATTTAGTTGAAAAACCGCCTGTTTCTAATCGCCATTTCCATATATACTTGGGTCATTTCCGGATTCTCAAATTCCATGTGCTAGTGGGAATAGACAACTCTCCAAAGAAGATATGCTGTATTTTGTTGAGAACTTTTGCATCTGTATTCATAAGAGATATTGACGTTTAGTTTTGTTTTCTTGTGACGTGTTTTTCTGGTTTTGTATCAGGGTAATACTGTCTCATAGATTGGTTTGGAAAGTCTCCCCTCTTCGGTTTTCTGAGTCTGTGAAGGATTGGTATCAAGTCTTCTCAAAATGTACGGTAGAATTCACCAGAGAAGTCATCTGGTCTTATGCTTTTTCTCTGTGGGAAGTTTTTTGGTTACTAATCAAATCTCTTTACTTGTTATAGGTCTATTCAGATTTTCTCTTTCTTCTTGAGTCAGTTTCAGTACTTATGTTTCTGTAGGGATTTGTCAATTTCATCGATATTATCTAATTTGTTGGCTCACAATTGTTCACAGTATTCTTTTATAGTTCTTTTTATTTCTATAAGGTTGGTAGTAATGTCCTCTCTTTCATTTCTGATTTTAATAATTTGGGTTTTCTCCTCTTTTTATTGGTCACCCTAGCTAAAGGTTGTCCATTGTTTTTATCTTTTCAAAGAAGCAACTTATTGTTTTATTGATTTTCTCTATTGTTTTTCTGTTCTCTATTTTAAATAAAATAATAATTTTATTTATTATTAACAATAAATTTTCTGCTTTAAGCTTGATTCTTTCCCTTCTTCTGCTAGGTTTGTGTGTAGTTTGCTCTTTTTTTATAAGTCCTTGAGGTGTAAAATTAAGTTATTGATTTGAGATCTCCTTGAGACCTCCTTTTTTAATATAGATAGTTAAAGCTATTAAATTATCTGTAAGCACTTCTTTAGGTCTACTCCATAAGTTTTGTTACGTTGTGTTTCATTTTTGTTTATCTCAAAGTGTTTTCTTATCTCCATTGTGATTTCTTCTGTGACTCATTGGTTATTTAGGTATGTTTTGTTTAATTTCCACATATTTGTGAATTTCCCAAATTTTGTTCATTTATTTATTTTTAAAAATTTGTTTATTTTATTTATTTATTTTTGACTGTGTTGGGTCTTCCTTGCTGCGCACAAGCTTTCTCTAGTTTCGGCGAGCAGGGGCAATCTTCAATGAGGTGGGCAGGCTTCTCATTGCAGTGGGTTCTCTTGCTGTGGAGCCTGGGCTCTAGGCACGTGGGCTTCAGTAGTTGTGGCTCACAGGTTCAGTAGTTGTGGCTCACAGGCTCTAGAGCACAGGCTCAGTAATTGTGGCGCATGGGCTTAGTTGCTCCACGGCATATGGGCTCGTCCCAGACCAGGGCTCGAACCCATGTCCCCTGCATTGGCAGGTGGATTCATAACCACTGCGCCACCAGGGAAGCCCCTCTTCTTTTGTTAATTTCTAGTTTCATTCTTTTGTTAGAGAATATTCTTTGCATGATTTTAATCCTTTTAAATTTATTAAGGCCTATTGTATGGCCTAGAATATGGTCTATCCTGGAGAATGTTCTGTGTAAGCTTGAGAAGAATGTGTCCTACATTTGAGGTGGAATGTTCTATAGTATTAGGTCTAATTGGTTTGTAGTATTGTTTAATCTTCTATTTCCTTGCTGATTTGCCTAGTTCTTTTTTTTTTTAACTTTATTTATTTAATTTTTTTTTTTATTTTTGGCTACATTGGGTCTTCATTGCTGTGTCCGGGCTTCCTCTAGTTGTGGCAGGTGGGGGCTACTCTTTGTTGTGGTGCACGGGCTTCTCATTGCGGTGGCTTCTCTTGTTGCGGAGCACTGGCTCTAGGCACGCAGGCCTCAGCAGTTGTGGCACGTGCGCTCAGCAGTCGTGGCTCGTGGGCTCCAGAGCACAGGCTCAGCAGCCATGGCGCACAAGCCCAGCTGCTCCACAGCAAGTGGGATCCTCCCGGACCAGGGCTCGAACCCGTGTCCCCTGCATTGGCAGGTGGACTCTCAACCACTGTGCCACCAGGGAAGCCCTTGCCTAGTTCTTATATCCATTATTGAAAGTGGAATATTGAAGTCGCCGGTTATTATTTTTGAATTTTCTATGTTCCCCTTTATTTCTGTAAGTTTTTGTTTTGTGTATTTTGGGGCTTTGTTGTCAGGTGCATATACATTTATAAAGATTGATGGGTTGACCAGCTTATCATTATAAAATGTTCTTCTTTGTTTCTAGTAATGATTTTTGTCTCGTACTTTATTTTGTCTGATACTAGTATAGCCATTTCAACTGTTTTATGATTGCTGTTGGCATGATATATCCTTTCATCCTATTTGTGTTTTTTAATATGAAATGTCTCTTGTAGACAGATCATTTTTTAATCCATTCTGTGAATTTCTGTGTTTTGATTTGTCCTTTTAATCCATTTGTACTTAATTTAATTACTGATGAGGTAGGTTTTAATTCTGTCATTTTGCTACTTGTTTTCTATATGTCATACCTTTTTTGTTCCTCTGTTCCTTGATTCTTACATCTTTTATGTTAAACAGATAGTTCCTAGTGTACTTTAAGTTCCTTTATATTTTCTCTCTCTATGAAAATTACTTTCATAGTAGTTGCTATAAGGATTACTATTATCATGTTACTTTTAAAAAATCTAGTTCAGATTAATACTAACTTAATTTCAAAAGTAGATAATTTGCTCCAGCATATCAGTCTTCTCTCCTCTCTTCTATGAACTGTTAGTATCATATAAATTATATCTTTATATGTTTTAAGTCCATTGACACCATTATATAATTATAGTTTTATGCAGTAGTCTTTTAAAACAAATATGAGAAGAAAAGAGTTACAAACAAAAATATGTTTATATTGTCTTTCATAGTATCTATGAAGTTACCTTCCTGGTACTGTTTTATTTTCTTGTATAAATTAGAATTCCTTCCAGTGTTCTTTTTTTGTTGTTTGTTTGGAAGTGACCTAACTTCTTCATTTTTGAAGAAGAGTTTAGCTAGACATAGAACTCTTGGTTGATGGTCTGTTTTCCCCAACACTTTAAATATGTCATCACACTGGGTTTCTGATGAGAAGTCAGCTCTTAATCTTACTGAGAATCCCTTGTACATGATGAGTCACTTCTCTTGCTGCTTTTAATATTCTTTATTTTTCAGCAGTTTGTTTATGATGTGTCTAGTTGTGGATATCTTAGAGCTTACCCTACCTACAGTTCCTTGAGTTTCTTAAGTGTGCAAGTTAATACTTTTAATCAAATTTGGTAAGTGTTTGGTTATTGTTTCTTCAGGTATTTTTTCTGCCTTTCTCTTCTTCTAGACTCCCATCATGTATGTGTTGGTACTTTTTTTTTTTTTTTTGGCTGCGTTGGGTCTTCGTTGCTGTACGCAGGCTTTCTCTAGTTTTGGCAAGCACGGGCTACTCTTCGTTGTGATGAGTGGGCTTCTCATTGCATTGGCTTCTCTTGTTGCGGAGCATGGGCTCTAGGTGCATGGGCTGCAGTAGTTGCGGCTTGCGGGCTCTAGAGTGCAGGCCCAGCAGTTGTGGCGCACGGGCTTAGTTGCTCCGCAGCATGTGGGATCTTCCCAGACCAGGGCTCGAACCTGTGTCCCCTGCATTGGCAGGCGGATTCTTAACCACTGCGCCACCAGGGAAGTCCCATGTTGGTACTTTTGATAGTGTCCCACAGGTCTCTTAGGCTCTGTTATTTTTCTGCATTTGTTTTATTTTCTTCTTTACAGACTGTACAATCTCTATCCCAGTAAAAACAGTAAACTGTCTTCCAGTTCACTGATTCTCTCTTCTACCATCTCAAATTTGTTGTTGAGCCCACCTGGTGAATTTCAGTTATTGTACGTTCAACTGTAGAATTTCTATTTGAGTTTTTAAATTTCTATCACTTTATTGATATTCTCTATTTATTGAAATAAGTTTGTTGTAATTCCCCTTAATTCTTTTTTTTTTTTAACATCTTTATTGGAGTATAATTGCTTTACAATGGTGTGTTAGTTTCTGCTTTATAACAAAGTGAATCAGTTATACATATACATATGTTCCCATATCTCTTCCCTCTTGCATCTCCCTCCCTCCCACCCTCCCTATCCCACCCCTCTAGGTGGTCACAAAGCACCGAGCTGATCTCCCTGTGCTATGCGGCTGCTTCCCACTAGCTATCTATTTTATGTTTGGTAGTGTATATATGTCCATGCCACTCTCTCACTTTGTCACAGCTTACCCTTCCCCCTCCCCATATCCTCAAGTCCATTCTCTAGTAGGTCTGTGTCTTTATTCCTATCTTACCCCTAGGTTCTTCATGACCTTTTTTTTTTCTTTCTTAGATTCCATATATGTGTGTTAGCATACGGTATTTGTTTTTCTCTTTCTGACTTACTTCACTCTGTATGACAGACTCTAGGTCCATCCGCCTCACTACAGATAACTCAATTTTGTTTCTTTTTATGGCTGAGTAATATTCCATTGTATGTATGTGCCACATCTTCTTTATCCATTCATCTGCTGATGGACACTTAGGTTGCTTCCATGTCCTGGCTATTGTAAATAGAGCTGCAGTGAACATTTTGGTACATGACTCTTTTTGAATTATGGTTTTCTCAGGGTATATGCCCAGTAGTGGGATTGCTGGGTCATATGGTAGTTCTCTTTTTAGTTTTTTAAGGAACCTCCATACTGTTCTCCATAGTGGCTGTATCAATTTACATTCCTACCAACAGTGCAAGAGTGTTCCCTTTTCTCCACACCCTCTCCAGCATTTATTGTTTCTAGATTTTTTGATGATGGCCATTCTGACCAGTGTGAGATGATATCTCATTGTAGTTTTGATTTGCATTTCTCTAATGATTAATGATGTTGAGCATTCTTTCATGTGTCTGTTGGCAATCTGTATATCTTCTCTGGAGAAATGTCTATTTAGGTCTTCTGCCCATTTTTGGATTGGGTTGTTTGTTTTTTTGTTATTGAGCTGCATGAGCTGCTTGTAAATTTTGGAGATGAGTCCTTTGTCAGTTGCTTCATTTGCAAATATTTTCTCCCATTCTGAGGGTTGTCTTTTGGTCTTGTTTATGGTTTCCTTTGCTGTGCAAAAGCTTTTAAGTTTCATTAGGTCCCATTTGTTTATTTTTGTTTTTATTTCCATTTCTCTAGGAGCTGGGTCAAAAAGGATCTTGCTGTGATTTATGTCATAGAGTGTTCTGCCTATGTTTTCCTCTAAGAGTTTGATAGTGTCTGGCCTTACATTTAGGTCTTTAATCCATTTTGAGTCCCCTTAATTCTTTAGATATTCTTTTCTTTAGTTCTTTGAACATATTTATTGGGTTGGTTCCTCAGGGGTTCCCTTTTCTCTTGGGTGTTTTTTTCCTTCCTGTGTATGTGGCATAGTTTCCTCTTTCCTCATGTGTCTTTGTAGTTCTTTTTTTTAAACTGGTCATATTACATATTGTTTCAACAACACTGGTAGCAAATTCTTCAAGCCCTTCAAAGTTTTTTGTTGCTGCTGTGGTTTTGTTTTTGTTTCATTTTGGATATTGTTGTTGTTTTTTCTATTACTGTTCATTTGTTTACCGGCTTTCCTTTACTAATTCTAAAGTTTCTGTATTTCTAAAATTTCTGTATTCCCTCTAATGTATAACCACTGAGTTATCTATTATTTTTTTAATTTATTTTCATTTTTTTAAACCACTTTATAGAGGTATGATTGACATTCAAAAAGCTGTACATATTTAATATATACAACTTGATAAGTTTGGAGAGAAGTATAAGCCCACGAAACCATCACCACAATCTGTGCCATAAACATGTCCATCTCCTCCACAAGTTTCCTTGTGCCCTCTTTATTTATTGTTGTGGTTATAATTATTGTTATTTTGTGTGTGTGTGGTAAGAACACTTAACATAAGATCCCTTACATTTTTAAGGCTTGATTCCTAGGGATGACATCTGAGTCAGTATAGTTGTGTGATTAGCCAGTCACTGGTCATGAGATTTTCTTGCACTTTTTGCCCAGGGGATCTTGTGAGAAGGCATGCCATCAAACATCAGCCTTAGCTGTCACTTCTTTTTTAAAAAAATTTTTATTGGAGTATAGTTGATTTACAATGTCGTGTTAGTTTCAGGTGTACATTAGCCGTCACTTCTTGATTGCACCAGAGATGAGGGACTGGTGTCTTCTCCTTCTGCAGGTCTTCCTTGGGCATGTAATGTATATAGCCTTCCATGTGTGCACAGCCTTTTTGACCCTGGAAATACATCAGCGCTTTTGAAGTGCCCTGAAGTCCTCTAGTTCTCCTGGATTTCCTTTTAAATCCTGGGCTGGGCTCAAGTTTACTGCAGTTGTAGTCACAGCATTAGGCGGCTGAAGTGTTGCCAGCAGCTTGTTGTTGTTTGCGTAACGCTCCAGGGACAGACACCACCTGCCACCCTCCCCACGACCCCAGGCCAGCCCAGCTCTGAGTCAAACCTAGAGATTTCCCAGAGTGCTGCAAGTCCAGACAAAATAGTGACTATGGGATGGCACTTTTAACAGAACTTCAAAAGCTTCAGATCTGCCGGCCACCTGCAGGGCTGCTGGGGAGGGAGAGAAGATGGTCACAGCCCACGTTAAACCAGCACAGCCCCGCCATCTTGCTAAGGTTCCATTACTTCTCTTGGATAGATGATTTTTCAGTTCATTCTGTGGCTCTGGTTCATTATCTGAGTTCTTAAATGGTTGGTTTTAGTTGTTTAGCCTGCATTTTTGCTATTCTGGAGGGAAAGTGAGTTCATCAATATCCTCATGCCGCCATTCTGGAAGTTGATTCTCCAGTACATTCCCCTGTGAGTCTGGCCTCTTCACTTAGCCAGATGCATGTGAGATGCACCCACTGTGAGGTGTGTATCAACAGTTGGCCCTTTTTATGTTTGAGTAGCACATGGTATGGTTTTAAAATTGTAAAAGCTTCTTTTTATTCATTTGGAGTTGTAAAGATGCATATGCTCATTTAAAAGGGCATGTTGTCAGAGAGATTGTGGAATGTGGGCCTGGTGGCGCTCCTTGGGGCACTGCCAGGAATCTCAGGTCTGAGCGCCTTCGAGCAGGGCAGTGTTCACTAGTGGTTTGGAGGAGCAGCCCGTCCCGGGGCAGCAGAGTTGCGGCACCATCGTCTGCCTGTGGGAAGAGGAGCAGACATGATGTAGGAGGAGGTGCTGGTGGGGTGGGCACTGCCCATGCTTGGAGCAGGTATGAGCTCCATCCCTCAAAATGTGAGGTGAAACTCAGGACTTCTCCTCACACATGAGCGTGATGGTCCCAGGACACTGCCCATGTTTGTTTATTCCTCACATGGTCATGGAGTGCCTCCTGCAGGCCGGGGTTCCAGGTGGTGGACACCAGATGGTCACCCAGAGCCTGGCATCATGGAGGCCACCCTCTTCTGATGTGAGACAGACACGGACAGGGCAGGCCACTTGTGGGCCTTAGAGGCTTTCAATACAGGCTTTCAGGGGAGGCCTTGTTTATGAGTGAAGCTTGAAGCAGAGGAAGTAAGGGGTGAGCTACAGGGGGGTCTGGGGAAGAGTTTTCCAGGCAGAGGGAAAAGGAAATGCAAACCCCAGAGGGAAAAGGAGCTGGAACTGTTCCTGGAGAGTGAAGGGGAAAGGGGTTGAGGTGAGGTCAGGAGCGTGTGTGTGTGTGTGTGTGTGTGTGTGTGTGTGTGTGTGTGTGTGTGTGTGTGTGTGTGCAGGCATGCACGCTCACATGTGGAGGGGGTGGAGAAGGGGTTCTGGCTGCTCCTCTGAGGAGGTGGAAGGTGCTGGAAGTTGTTGAGCACAGAAGCATTCATTCATTCACCAAATGAGCAACTACCGGCTATGCTCCAGGTGCTGGGGATAGAGCAGTGCGCAGACAGGCAGAAACTCCTGTTCCCAGGAAGAGGAGACAGAGACATAAACTAATGAATAAATCATCTCTTGGAAGTGCTAAGGGGAAAAGAAAAATGGGAAGCAGGTTAAGTGGCAGGATTGTGTGCACAAATGTGGAGGGAAGTGTTTGAATAACATCCCGGCAGGCCTTGTTCCAGGAGGTAGCATTATATGAGAGAGATAAAAATAGAAGCAACGTGGTAAGCTTTGTGTAAGTATAATATACATAGATAAAAGTTCATAAATCCCCACATCACTGGACCACGCCAGCAGCCTCTCAGAAACCCAGCCCCTGCTCCTTCCCGGCCGTCACCCCCAACGTCACCAGTCTTCTGACCTCCATCACTGCAGATGCCTTTGCCCATTTATGAACGTGGTATAAGTGGGATCATACAATACAGGGTTTCTTGTATGTGTATTTTCTTCCACTCAGCCTCAGGCTTTTGTGATTCACGCTGCTGTCTCAGGCAATGGTATTTGAAGCTCCTTTTAGAGGTGCAAGTGTGTTTGCTGCATGGAGAGCAGCGGGGAGGGGAGGGTGGACCCAGGGAGGGCTGGGGGGGGCTGTCATGTGATCCAGCAGAGCCGGAGCTACTGAGACTGGGTGTGAGCAGGGAGGGGTGAGGAGCGTCGCATTCTGATGTATTTTGAAGATAGAGCAAACAGCATTTCTTGTTGGATTGCGCGTGGGATACGAGAGGAAAAGGAGTCAGAGATAACCAGGATGTGTGGCCTTAGCCCATGGAAGGCTGAAGTCAGAGTTTAGGGAGGCTGGTGACTGCAGCGGAGCAGTCTGTGGAGGAAAGCCGGGTTTGTGTTTGGACAAGCTGAGCGTGGTGTGTCTATTAGATGTGCAAGCGGAGACGTGAGCTGGTCCTCCTGTTTCTGAGCCTGGCTTTTTATGGAGAGGTCCGGCTCGGAAAGGTGTGCTGGGGAGTTATGGGCATTTTGCTGTCGTTTAAAGCCAGGTCATCAAGGGGACAGGTACAGAAAGAGAGGGAAAGCTTTTGCAGGCCCAGCTCTGGGGCACTGCAGCATTTACGGGGCCAGAGACGAGGAGACATTCGCAGGAGAGACTGAAGTGGGAGAGGATCCAAACTTGGAGGGTCAAGTGAAGGGAGTCGTACGGATGGAGTGCATCATACAAAGTGGGCAGCCCTGTGTAAATGTTGAGCAGAATCATTACCAAAAATGGTCAGACAGACTGCTCCAGATCCCACGACACATTCCCTCTGGGCCTGCCATGCCGCTCTTTGGGAAGAGTGGTGGTGGTGTAAATATTATGAGAAAGAAGGAATGCCAGCCTGAGAGGAGGGGGGTCTGGGAAGATGCCATGGCTGCTGCCAGAATCTTAGGGACATGAAGCTCAGAGGACAGCGGTGTCCCCAACGGAAGCCATGAGGGGACACCTTCAGAACGAAGGAGTCGGGGTGCTGGAGTCATTAGCAAGTTGTTGGCAGATCCTTTCAGTATGTGGGCAAGCCCGCCCCCGACACCTCTGTACTTAGCCCAGACCCCCTGTTTATTCTTTCTCATCAAGGCTTTCTCTGTCTCTGTCAGCCTGCCCCATGCAGTTTCAAAAGTCACTTTTAAATCAGCATTAAGTATAAAGAAGCTTTGAAGATAAGTAACACTATCTGTTATGGGTTGATTTGTGTCCCCCCAAAATAGATAATAATGGAGTCCTAACCCCCAGTATCTCAGAATGTGACCTTATTTGGAGATAGTGTCTTTACAGAATTCAATTAAAATGAGGTCACTGGGGTGGGCCTCTATCCACTGTGACTGGTGTCTATGCATAGAGGGAAGACCATGTGAAGACACAGGGAGAAGCTGGCCACCTACAAGCCAAGGAGAGAGGCTGCAAGAGAAACAACCCTGCCAACACTTTGATCTTGGATTTCCGGTTTCCAGAACTGTTGTTTAAGCCACCCAAGCTGTGGCACTTCGTTGGGGCAGCCCTAGCAAACTCATACAGGAGCTACCTTTAAGAAAATCACTGCTGTCATCTTTGATTATAACAGATGTTATATCCTTGTTTGTTTCCATGAGCTCCAAGTGATCACTGCCAGCAAATCTGCTTTCAAATATGCCAACTGGTCGACCTGCTCTGGGGATGAGTGCAACTTCAGGCTACATAGGCTGGACATAGAGTCCTGGTTGAAAGAGGCTGCAAACCTTCAGAATCCCTTCCCTCTGGGTCTGATTCACTCCACCCTGAGATTTCTCCAGGCAACCCTGGGTTCCAAGGCTGTTGCACCTGCAGCTGAGGGGTTTAAAACTCTCCCTGAAGCAAACAGAAAGTAACTTCCAGCATTATCATGGGACAATACGCAGTTTCTTTTTCTAATAAGGGTTTTTCTTTAAAAAAAAATCTTTTCCCTTCTTACCTTTTTTTAAAAAAAATAATAAATTTATTTATTTATTTATTTTTGGCTGTGTTGGGTCTTTGTTGTTGTGCGCGGGCTTTCTCTAGTTGCGGCAGGCGGGGGCTACTCTTCATTGCGGTGCGCAGGCTTCTCCTTGCGGTGGCTTCTCTTGTTGCGGAGCACAGGCTCTAGGCAAATGGGCTTCAGGAGTTGCGGCTCGCGGGTTCAGTAGTTGTGGCTTGCGGGCTCTAGAGCACAGGCTCAGTAGTTGTGGCGCACGGGCTTAGTTGCTCCGCAGCATGTGGGATCTTCCTGGATCAGGGCTCAAACCCGTGTCCCCTGCATTTGCAGGCAGATTCTTAACCACTGCGCCACCAGGGATGTCCCCTCCTTACCTTTAATGGAACACCTTACAGAGGTTCAAGGTGAAAAAGTGATTCCTTGTGTTCATGGGAATAATTGATACTCAAAAGAGTCTTCTGTGAAACCAAGTGGAAACAGAATGAGCTCGGAGTACTTACTCAACATTTCTGTTTGCTCCTCTTCTGTCGGTTTTGCAGAAACCGGCAGTAACAAGCAGGCACATCAGTGGCATCAGGCCCCAGAGCTCGTGTTGCAGTGAAGGGTGTCAGGGTCTCGTCCTTTCAGCTGCATCTGTTATGCATGGTGTCTCCCGGCCTCCGGACTCTGCCAGGCCCCCTGCCACCGCGGCCAGTGGCTGTAGGTGTTGGGAAAGAGGGAGGTCAGTGAAAGGCCCCAATTCAGCCTCCTGAGCAGCTTCACTCCCCCTTCAACCAACTATACACTTGGCCCTTGACAGTGGGACCTTTGTTGGGGGTTCTGGGGGGCTGTCTGTGACAGAGGTAGAAAAAGCGTTATGACGGCAATATTGGAGAGCATTGGGCCTGTGCCTGGACTCATTTGGGGGTTTGATATTTTTGCTGTGGAAGTAGAGTCAAAGTGAAGGTTAAATTGGTGAGAGACACTGGTCACTCCATTTTCAGGTTGTTGGATTTAACTTTGTATTTCCAGAGCAGAGTTAGGTCAGCCCCTTAAGGAATGTAGACCCAGAGGCTAATATTTACTCAACTCAAAGTTCAAAATAACGAAATGAAAGATTACAGACTGTTAAAACTACTGCCGATTAGATACTGGCAGCTCACCTTGAACGCCGTGTGGTTTTCTAGCTGGCGGTTGAGACACACGGTGTGACGTTTTAATAAGCGCATTCCCAGAAACATTATCGAGTCTCTTTACTATGGACATACTTTGTCTGGCCCAGTTCCCAGGCTGATGGACTCACCTTTTAGGATTCTATACTCTGCTCCTTTCCAGTTATTCATTCTTTTCCTTAATTGTTGCATTTCCAGCATCACGGATGTTTTCGATTTGATGTGCTGCTGAGCTAAGTGATTGTTCTGGAACACATTATGGACGTTTCCAGTTGCCAGTGGATGTGCTGACTTTTCATGCAGCACAGCTAATCATAAAATCCATGCTTGCCCTTCCAGAGGCTCCTGGCCTGCCGCACGGTCCTCCCTTCCAGGCTGTGGTCTTTTACCCGTGTGCCCTGACTGCTGTTCGTTCTCATATTCTGGAAATTACACCATCATTAAGGATGACCAAATCCAAGAATGCAAAGCTTTGGTGAATGAAATACCCTCACTAATTAAAAGGAGGCTGCTTTGAAGTTGTCCAAATAGGCCAGAGACTGCATATAATTAAATCACAACAAGTGTACCGATTCACATCAACAGGTAGAGATTAATGGGTGAATAGTCTGAATAACAAAACATTTTTTAAGAGAAACACAAATCAAAAACAGAGTAGCACATGAGCTCAAATCCAAGGGTGTGGGTTGAACTTCATTAGTAAACTCTCTCTTAATCATGTCTCTGTTCTTAATGAGAGAGCTCTATTTTAAGACCAGAGAAGGAGCCAGAGAATCAGAAGAGACCCACTTGTACTTTGCAGATATAAATTTCTCTTACCTTATCGATGCCTTAAATCAAGATGTCACATTAGAGGCCTGTGTTGAGAGAAGGTCTGTAGGACATCTTGTTTGACTGAGGCACGTTTTCTAATTACTCAGAATTTGCACACATTTGGGCCGGACGTGCATTTCCAGCTATTGCGGGCTTGTGGGAAACCCTGATTTCTTAACCAGCCCAGCGACATCAACAATGCATCCTTTCATCTGGTCTTTCTTCAGACACCAATTGGTTCAGCCCTGAATATACGGGACAGTGATAAGTGCTGCTAAGAACATATGCTAAGTATCAGGTTAGGAGCCAGTATCGCCATGCCATGACAATTAACGTAAAATTTTGCTCAAAACCCAATATTCTCAAAAGTGATTTAATTGCTGAGTATTCACTGTTAAGCTGTTGAATCTTTGAATCAACTGTATCAGATTCTGTGAATCTGTGTCGTATTCTCTTCACGTGGTTAACATTCATGCCTGGCTTGCACCATTAAGGCTGTTTGGAGATCGGGTCTTTCCTACAGCTCTTCTTTACTTGTGAGCCTTGGTTAAGTGCTTGACCAGTGTGGAAGAATGTTTAATTGTTCTTCAATAAACTTTTTACTGTGTGAAGATAGGGCAGAGGGTTTGCATATTCCTCATACTCTGCTTCCTCTTAACGTTAAATCTTATATTAGTGCGGTACCTTTGTCACAGCGGATATACCAAGATCAACGCATTATTCTTTACTAAAATCCATACTATTCATCTTTCTTTGGACTTTTGGATATCTTTTTTTGTTCTAGGATCCCGCTCTGGTTACCACATTGTAGTTAGTCTTTGCTCTAGGTTTTAAAGTGTAATTTTGACATGGATCAAATTATACACTTAATGTATCATTGCATGGCAACCAGCCACACTTAAATTTTTCCATATTAAATGCTCTCCTTTCTTTAAACATCAAAAAACTAATATAGAGTTAATGATCACTACCTGATTGATGCTATCAAAGGTTTGAGTTTTCCGGTAGCTTTACACTGTCGCCCTGTGTGTTTTTTTTTACAGTGAAGATCACTCACATCCAATGGAAAAAGTTAGAGCGTCATGAAGTCACATTTTTTTAAATAAGTTTATTTTTTTTTAACTTATTTTTATTTTTGGCTGCGTTGGGTCTTTGTTGTTGCACACGGGCTTTTCTCTAGTTGTGACGAGCGGGGGCTACTCTTCGTCGCAGCGCGTGGGCTTCTCATTGCAGTGGCCTCTCCCGCCGCGGAGCACGGGCTCCAGGCGCGCGGGCCTCAGTAGTTGTGGCACACGGGCTTAGTTGCTCCGCGGCATGTGGGATCTTCCCGGACCAGGGCTCGAACCCGTGTCCCCTGCATTGGCAGGCGATTCTCAACAACTGCACCACCAAGGAAGCCCCCGTGAATTCACATTCTTCATGGACACGTGTGGTGTTAGTACAACTTTTAGTATTTTACCAAAACGAAGGACATGTAGATTTGCTCCAAGTAGTAGCCTGGTTTTCAGAAAACAATAATTAAGTCCTGAGGAGTTAGGGCAGCCAAATCCTCCCAGAACCTTTTCTCTCTTTAGGTCTTCCCCATCTCCAGTCAGCCAGCTGGGGTGAGGGTACCGGCACCAGGTAAACCCAAGGGGACCTTTGTGTAAAGAAGCACTCAGGACAGCCATGTGGGAGGTCTGACTGGACTCACACCGCCTTGGACCAGTCGCTGACTGAACTGGGCTGGCAGTAATTGCCAAGGTGGGTTATGGGGTGAAGAAGGTGGATAGAGGTCATTCGTCCGGCCCTGGTGACCTGCAGAAGAACATGGTAGTTGGGGAGAAAGCAGATGACACGAGTTCCCAATGCTGCATTCATTTTGGTGGCCCCTAAACTCACAGTGATGAAATCCTTCCTTAGTTCTTGTCATGAGCCATGTCTTATCTACAGCAGGAATGTGAACGTGTGCTGGTCTCTTCCGAGTGAGACTTTCAGCTCCTAAACCATCATATCTTTGGATAAATAATCCTAGTTCTCTGGCTTTTCATAGTTCTCTGTCTTTCATCCTTTAGTCATCACTGTGTCTCCCATGCGTCCTCCACATCCTGTCTACTTGGGTAGCCAAAACCTCCCCACAGGGTCTGGGCAGTGGTCTGATGTGCTGATGTAGCATTTAATGGCCTTTGCTAATCACTTAGTACATTGTGCTTCTCTCTAGCCTTTTTTTTTTTTTTTTCTCTTTTTGGGCATGAAATTTTAAAAACCTAATAAAATTAATGTTTGTTCAAAAGCCCACATATTGTATGATTCCATTTATATAAAATGGCCCAAACAGATAAATCCATAGAGACAAAAAGCAGGTTAGTGGTTACAGGGTCTGGGGGAGGTGGGATTCCGGGGGACTGCTAATAGGAACAAGGTTACTTTTGGTGGTGAGGAAATATTGCAGAATTACATAGTGGAGATGGTTGAACAACCTTGTGAATATATTAAAAACCACTTGATTATAGACTTTAAAATGTGGACTTTTGTGGTATGTGAATTATGTCAGTTAAAAGCTTGATGCTTGTTCGTTGTAAAGATGTTGAAAAATAAAATAAAAGAGGACATTTAAATTACCTATATAATTTCAGATAACTAATAGTGACACTTTGACGTGTGGGTGGCAGTTTTTGTTGTTTCTGTTTTACATTTGTTTCATTTTTTTTTTCCTTTGGGTTGTTCTTGACCCTTTTAGGGCCAGGAGAAATCCTGTTGGAATCTGCCGAGGCACTAGACCCTGGTCTCACTTGTCCCCATACCCCAGGTTCACATTTGCCCCTGTTACAGTTTGCTTGTAAATTTTAGGAGGTGCAGCATCTTGAGTAAAGATGGCTGTTCTGCACTGTAGGAGAATGAAGACTGTTAACTTCAGAATGTAAATACTGCCCTTGTTTCTCAGGAAGCAACAACAGGGCCTAGTTTTGCTGGAACTTAAGGTGTCAGTTCTAAGGACCGAGGTGATTGGATATCGTGAATTTATTCACACATTTGACTTGCAGAGGAAATGGGCAGGATCTTAGCCACTGTATGCTTTCACATCTAAGTCCCAAAGCTTGGGGTCCCTGATATTAGCCTGGTGGGCTACTTGAAACTTATCTGTTTTTCCAAATATGTAGATGACGCTCTCTTGCTCAAATACCCAAACTAAATTTTACCTAGGGTAAAAATTAAGGCTGAGGAGAAACAAAAAATCAAATTCCAGCGTATGTGCTGACCAGGGCAATATATTCAGGGAGAATCTCAGCATTTCTAATGTCGAGAGCAACTTTGCATGTCTCTGTGGGGGTGACATCTGCTCACGAGTCAACCGAAGCATTTGGATCACCTCCGGCTCTTCTCCCATGAAGAGTGTGCATGTCCACCCGCCGGCGTGGATGCTCATGAAAATACTTCTGCTTCCAAAGTAAAAGCTGCCTTGGAAGAGCCAGGAACCTTGTGCCCAGTGGAATTGGGCTAATGGCGCTTATTTTTCTTCAGAGTGTATATTTATTTGACTGTTTCACACCATTTGTCAATTTCTAAGCAGTTAATAATTTTTATGCCTCTTTCAGATATGTGTATATAGTACAAGTGTGTTTGATTTCCTGTGGTCTCTCTACATTTAAACAGTGCTGAGTGATGGTATGTGTAACATGCCAATTTAAAATTTCAAACCCCAACTGAACCGCGTTGATTGGCTTACATAGCTTATGCTCGTCTCTGTCCTGTAGCAGCCCCAGATTCTGTCTAGGTTTTAGTGCTAGGACCATTAGCCCTCAATAGAGACGCAGCATCTGATGTCCTCCAGCTGTTTACAACCCATTGAGGAAAATTAAAATATATGCAACTATTAATTCAGAGAATGATGTGATTGCCATAGGAGAGGTGTACGGTATGTTTTGGGTTTTTTTTTTTTTAATATTTATTAATTTATTTGGCTGCGTCGGGTCTTAGTTGAGGCATGCGGGATCCTCCACTGTGGCGCACGGGCTCTTTGTTGCAGTGCTCGGGCTTTTCTCTAGTTGTGGCATGCGGGCTCTAGAACCCACGGGCTTAGTTACCCCGGGCATGTGGGATCTTAGTTCCCCGACCAGGGATCGAACCCGAGTACCCTGCATTGGAAGGCGGATTCTTAACCACTGTACCACCAGGGAAGTCTCTTGGGGCATAGTTTTAAAAGATGTTACTTCTGAATGGTTGATCAAGGACATTTTATGAAAGATGGTACGGGTGCATGGCTTCTGATGGGTGGGTAAGTTTGGACTGGGAGTGATAGAAAGAAGGACTCTACCATAATTGAATGTGAAAAGCCATGGGCCCATTCAGAAATAATGTCTCCTGTTGGTTGCTTGGGAACTGGGCCTGAATTCTAAGGGCATTGCAAGCTTATGCGTCGCCTCGAGTGTCCTGTGACTTAGGAACAAGCGGGTAGAGAGGATCAGCTTAGACACACGGGTACCCTTAAGTGTAAACCGGCCAGTGTTTGTTTAGCTAAATAATTTGAAGAATCTTGCGTACCTGGTTCTGCCTGAAAATCACTTGTACTTCACTTTTAGACACTAGTTTTTTTGAGCAAGGCCTCATCTTAAGCAGGATCTGAAGTGTCCGGGGGCTTTGTTAGTTCTCGTCTCTCATTTGAGAGACAAGTGGGGTGACCCAATATTGAATTATAAACCGCCTTTAATAAATTTTTAAAAATGTGGTAAATACATATAACATAAAATTTACCATCTTAACCATTTTAAATGCACAGTTCAGTGGCATCAAGTATATTCGCATTGTTGTAAATCCATCACCATTATCCAGCTTCAGAACTTTCTCATCTTCCCAAAATGAAACTCTGTCCCTATTAAACAAACACTAACTGCCCATTCTTCCTCCCCACAATCCCTGTTACCCACTATTCTACTTTCTTTGAATTTGACTACTCTACGTATCTCATTAATCATATAGTGTTTGTTTTTCTCTGTCAGGCTATTTCACTCAGCATAATGTCTTCAAGTTTCATCCATGTTGTAACATGTGTCAGGATGATTTCCTTCTTTCTAAGCTGCATCATTTTCCATTGTATGTGTGTCCCACTCTTTGATAGGCTTTGATGCCATAAACCCAGATTCATCCAGATGTGTAGTCAGAATCACCCTTGACTTTGCCATTTCTACCCCCACCTCCATCCAGTGTGACCCAGTCAAGGCCAAGGTATGGGGTGAAAGTTTTGAAAGTAAACCGCGTTGGGATATTGAGAAGGGTCTCTAGGAGGCCCCAAACGGTTTCTAGGTCATCAGTCACACCTGCCCGCCCTTCCCCGGCATTCCAGGACGGGGGACCCATGACTGTGTGTTGTATTCCCACTTGAACAGACCAGATCTGTTCTTGCCCTTGGTGTTTATGATTTTGGGAGTGGCTGCTCCCTCTGACACAGCCTCTGAGGTGTGGGGTTGTGATTGCCTTTAAGATGAGAAACTTCTGTCCTTACAGTTATGGGTCGATCAGTTCTTGACTGCTGGCTGCCGGTGGGTCTGGGGGCTGGGAGGGGAATGAATGAGCTGCTGAAGAAACCCTCCAATTCTGAATTTATTCAGAATTACCAGGGACCTCTATTTGGAGGGCCATCTGCTGACTCTGGCTCCAGAGTGTTTAATTTTGCCAGCCCGTGTTTTAATCTCTTTCTCTTTCCCTTAATGAAACTTCAGCCACATGTTTGCTTCCTCCATATGTGCCGTGAAGCATTTGCATTTTGCTGTTCTTGGGATAAAGCAAGAATCACTTTTGCTGTTGTATCAGATCTGATGCTAGAAAAGCCCTCTGGAAGTTACCACAACGCCTTATCCCTCTAGGTTTTCTATACAGTGGGGAGTTTTGCTAAAACACTATTGTCTCTGCATGAGAAGCAGAGTAAAGATCCCGAAGGGAAATCTCAGTAATGTGTGTGCTGTGCTCTTTTGCCCAGGGCAAGCAGAGGTTCCCGACCCGAATGACCCTTTGGGACAACTGGATGGACCCGACAGCCCTGTTCCAACTCTGAAAGGTAAATTGTGAAGTGCTCTTTGAATGCAAGTGTTCGAAAGTGTTTTCAGAGTACCGTGTAGAGGGGCTCACAGTGCCATTCTACTCAAGGCTTGGCCTGATGAAATGGATGGTCAGGGTCCCCTGTGGCCCAGTGCTGCCCCATGGGTGGGTGTGAAGTCAAATCCAGCCTCTGTATCCCAACACTGAATCAAATCTCGGAGAAGAGTTTTGGGTGAAGTGGAAAAGAATAGATTTATTGCTTTGCCAGGCAAAGGGGGCCACAGCAGGCTAATGCCCTCAAATCTGTGTGTCCCAACCTGGAGGGGGGTTGTGAGGAGTTTTATGGTAATGGTTCAAAGAAGAGGGCGTGATCAGCTCATGGACATTCTTCTGATTGGTTGGTGGTGAGGTAAGTGGGAGTCAGCATCATCAACCTTCTGGTTCCAACTGGTCTGGGGTCTTCGTGCTTGTGGGCAGCATACCTTTCACTTCTCCCACCAGGTGGGGGTTTCAGTTTCTGCAAAACAGCTCAAAGATATTGTTATGTATCTCCCTTGAGGGGGAACCAGGACCCTGCCCCAAGGCTGCACTATTGTTTCTTGACTGTTCCTCCCTTGTCTCCACATCCCCTCCCTTCCCTGATTAGCAACTGTTGGAACTGCCCATTGGAACTCAGGGAAGGTCATGGAGGCTGAATGAAGCCTATTTCCTGTAATCAAGAAATGGGGGACACAGGCTTTTGTGCCCAGGAACCCCACAGGGTCCTGCTTAGTATCTGCGCAGTGGCCTGCCTCCCTCCACATCTGTGTCTCTTGATGCAGTTGTGAGGGTGCTGAGGACTGGTTGAAGCTAGTCAGAAGCCTGTGGGTGGGTGGGAGATAGAGGGCAGGGGTAGACAGATGGCCACTGGAGGGAGGAAGGGGCTTTGGGGGTGTTTCGTGGGCCTGAGTGGAGCCGTAAGAGCTGGACTCCTGGCTTGGCCACAGAGTCTCCTGATGACAAGCGGCCATCTTCTGGGCTTATTGTCGAGGTGTAATTGTCCAGACTAGGGGGCATCTCAGACAGGCAGGTGGCCCTCCTCCAAAGGATCACCAAAGACCATGTTCTTTGTCTTGTTGCTCCGGGCTTTCCCAGAGGTCACCGTCAGGGTTACTGTTCACTTGGCACACTTTGTTGGCGTCTTAGATTTGTAGAGTCGATAGACCCCATTTCCTGTGATGCAGCCCAGTCACTTGAGGAAGTGACGATTTTCCCGCTTCATCCGCTGTCACCATATTGCCTTAGATTATTGCGTCAGTCAGCTTGAGCTGCCGCAACAAAACACCACAGACTGAACGGCTTAATCATCAGATATTTATTCCTCACAGTCCTGGAGGCTGGAAGTCCAAGATCAAGGTGCTGGCATAGCCACATCCTAGTGAGGGCACTCTTCCTGGTTTGTAGGCAGTGCAGTCTTGCTGTGTCCTCACAGGGAGAGAGAGCGGGCTCTGGTGTCTTCCTGTCTTATAAAGATTCGGATCCCTTCCTGGGGGCCCCACCCTCATGACCTCATTTAACCCTAATTACTTCCCAATGGCCTCTCCTTCAAATACTGTCACACACGTGGGGTTAGGGCTTCAACATGTGAATCTGGGGGGACACAGTTCAGTGTATAACAATTAACGATTAAAACAACCACTTCATTTCTGTTTCATTTCTTTTCTTAATCATTATTCAGAACCCAGAAATCCATATTAGTTTCTCAGCCCCTTGCCCATTGAGGGTCCCTGTGTCCCCTCAGGAATGTGTTCACCTCCACATGTCCAAGGCCGGGTCTCCTGGGGATTGAGCAGCAATGACTCAAGTCCACCAGTCTCAGCCGAGTTGACCAGATGTCCCTCTGTGTCCTGAAAGGGCCTCTTGGGGTCACACAGGGAGCTGCTCCCTTCTGGCCTCAGAACAGTCATTTAAATCAACAGAAATAGAGTCACAGATGTAGAAAACAAATTTATGGTTACCAGGGGGGAAAAGGGGTGGGAGGGGTAAATTGAGAGATTGGGATTGACATATACACACTACTGTATATAAAATAGGTAACTAATAAGGACCCATTTTATAGCACAGGGAACTCTACTCAATACTCTGTAATGACCTACGTGGGAATAGAATCTAAAAATGAGTGGATATATATATATGTATAACTGATTTACTTTGCTGTACACCTGAACTAACACAACATTGTAAATCAACTATACTCCAATTAAAAAAAAATAAGAGTACATGGATCTACGTGCTGTTGGTAGCGTCTGGTGTCTGGAGGCTCCTTGACAAGGATTTTCCTCTTTAGTATGTTATGCAGTAAATACACAAGTTAGTTTCCTCAGTCGACCCCCTCGAAGTACTACTTTGGTCGCTGTGACCTTGCTTGTTAGGCGAGGGCCTCTACTGGGACAGGGGTGCGTTCCCCAGACAGACAAGACCCGGTCTCTGGAAGCTTGTGTACAATGCTGGGCCTCAGGAGAGGTTTCTTAGGAAGAAAGATGCTTTTTGATGGTTAGATTCTGAAATCACTGCTCACAAGTGTGACTGAGCCCGAAGTCGAGACAGCCCACACAGATTTCCTGACTGCTCCGTACCAGGCGCTGTGTGAGGCTGGGCACACACTGGTGATCAAAACAAGTGTGTCTCTGCCTCTCAGAGTTTACTGGACTGGGGAATTGGCATCGTAAGGGAAAACTGGTAAGTTATAAAACTAGGAGTTGTGACGAGTAGTCTGAAGGAAGAAATGAGGGCGTGGTGAACTGGAAGGAAAGGAAAGGGGGTCTTGGTTTAAGGAAAGGATGTTTGTGCTGAGGTCTGAAGAGCTGACATTCGCTAAAAGAAGGTGGGGAGAGGGTGTGTCTGGGGCCAAGGCAGAAGCCTGTGAAAAGACCCTGAGGCCAAGAGGACTCGGTGTCCTGGGGCAGCTGGGAGAAGGTGGGGGCTTATGCGCTGGGGGAGCTGAGGTTGGAGAGGTTTTTCAGTCCAGTACCATTGCCATCAGCCACGTGTGGGTCTTTAAATTTAAGTCAATTAAAATTAAATAAAATTAAGACTCCAGTTCCTTGGTCTTACTAGCTATATTTCAAGTGCTCAGGGGTCACCTGTGGCTAGAAGCCACCATCATGGGCAGTACAGATCTAGAGCATTCCATTATCAAAGAAAGTTCTGTTGGGCAGCCCTAGGAGAGCATGCACAGCTGTTTAGATGGCAGGGGAAAGCTCTATTTCATCGTAAGAGATGCCCTTCACTCTGGAAAGCCTGGGATGTGGTGTAACCTGATTTACTCTCTGTGAAGATCTCCCTGGCAGCTCTGGAGGATGATGGAGGGGAAGTGGAGGGGAATTAGGAGGGAGGTGTGGCTGGGTAAATAAGTGGACGAGCCACAGTAACAGCCTAAAATCCAACCTGCAGTCATTCCGTGGACTCTAATATCCCCTAGGGAAAACGTGCTCCGGGGCTGTGTTTAGATGTGCAGACCTCTCCCTCCAGCCAGAGTGGGGCCTCCTTGTGGGCATGGGCTGGGGTGTGCAGGGGCCGGGAGGGAGTGCTGCACTGGCTACCGCTGTTCTTCAAGCCGAGTGTTCACAGCTGCCCTCTGGGAGGCAGAAGCAGCCGCTGGATTCTTGGTCCACTTGGTTGGAAGATGCATTTGCTAATCGAGGTGCTGAAATGACCATGGGCTAAACGGTCATAGAAACTTTATTGCCAACTAGCCGTAAGCTCCAAACATCAATAAGTCAGCTTCAGTGGCTTGGGTGGGATTCCTTGACCTCCTTTTTGGTATTCAAGCAACTTCTCAAGCCTAGAACAGGATGCTTTCTAATGTCCTCTGCTTAGTTGGGATTGGATTGCCTCTTGATTTTGTTAACCCACTTGTGATTGTGTTACACCTGTGTGCACATCAGTGTGTGTGCAGGGCTGAGGGGAGTTTCAGTTAGAGTTTGGAAGCTTCTCCAGGGCACAGAAATACCAGTTGCAGAAGTTAACTTGTCAGGCGGGTGTGCGTGTGTGTGTACACGTGTCTGTGAGAATGTGTACACGCTTGTAAAAAGGCAGTAAAAAAGGATGCAGAGGACCACAGCAAGCTGGGCCCCTTTTCTGTGGTGGCAGCACCGGATAGTGAAGCATGGTGAGTGCAGCGGTCCGTGCTTGGCTTGGCCAGAAGACGGGCCTGGATTGGGTGGCGCTCCACCATCCTGTTGGGGTCTGGGCACTGCTCTCGGCCACATCTCACCCCCAGCCATTGGAGGGATGGAAGGGCTTAGTGTATAGCTCTTACCCAAAAAGCAGTGGCTGGATGCTGAGGCCATTTGTCATTATCAGAGTTATGATTTTCAGTGTGTCCATCAGTTTCTAGGCATCGAGACCGCAGCAGCCCCTCAGGGACAGGAGCCTGGTGAATGGCCCCCCGGGGAGACCCAGGGGCATCAGTGATTCCCTTGCAACCCAATTCTCTCGTCCTGTTGTGTGATTTTACTTCCTGATGGGTTATGGCTCTTGCACAAAAGAGGACTCAATCCACTCTTCCTTTCTGCTCCCCCGACCTCCTTCTCGCACCCTCAGTGACGGAAGGAACTGGCCTGCCAATGCCGAACTTATTATTCCATGCATTTTTTTGTTTAAAGAGCTTCAGGGAGCGTTACTGCTTGGCCACATTTGGCTTAAATCATGTATAAAAAATAATAATAGCCGAATGGACTGTATGAGCTATTTCTTTAACCCAGTTACCATTTATGATGCCCACGCATCTGTAAAATTGCAGGCAGGTGGAAACGGCCAGCGGGCCAGTCTGTCACTGAGCAAAACAGGATCTGAGAATTAGTTACAAGGGTAAAAAGCATTTGAGTTCAAATGCACTGGGCCAAGATTGAGCACTTAACATATAATTGGTGGTTGGTATTCAGAAAGAGAGAGATCCCAGAGTCTAGAAGGAAAAAATGAATACAAAAGACACTGTGATTTACAGCTGAAACGTTTGCCTGAAATGTCTGTATTCCAAAGTACTGTCATTGTTAGCACTGAAGGCTTACGACTCCAGTTACAGTGATATTTAACAGGAGTTTTATACTCTTTGCTGTATTAGACACACTATTTATTATTATTATACTTACAAAAGTGTGCATTTGGCCTAGAAACCATTTGCTCTTTTGTTCCAAGGCTGTATTTTAAATGCATATGTAACACATCTCCGGTTTTGTAGAATCAGTACTTTGGAATGTGTGTGGGAAGTGGATCATTTCTGAGAGCCCGGACGGGTGGTACTCATCTTGTTCGTCCTACAGCCTCCAAAAATAGACTCGCTTGCTTGTGTCTCCTGTCTTAGGAGAAGGGCTGCACATCGTCCCCACTGAAACCAGAAGGGGAATCCCTGACTCTCCCCACTTGAGGATGTGTTGCAATGAGAGGTGATCCGAAGGGCATTCTAAATCACAGGGCAGGAGTCAATGCCTTACTTAACAGGCTGCCCCCTGTTATTTGTGACACGCTGTGCTGCAGTGCTGAACTAAAATTTCCTGGGACAGAGAAAAAAAAGCCATCAACAGAGTTCACCATGTTGGCATGAAGACGATGCCTGATGTCTGTTTACTGGGTGCCTGGTTCCTGATTCACACAGGACACAAGGATTGATTAGCATATATGTTGGGTGCATTTCTGTTTTATTCTGGAACTCTTGGTGTGTGTGTGAATGTGTGTGTGATTGTCTCCTGCAGTTTACTAGAGAGTGAGCGTCTCCAGGGCTGATGGGGTAGACTTGAAAACAGCACCCTGCTTGCAGACACAGTTAGCGTGAAGTCTGTGGCTGGGAACTTAGCACCTCCCCTCTGGGTGTCCCCTGGCTGGTCATGGAAACCTGGGGCTCCCCCAGACAGTGAGCGGAGGGCCTAGAATGTTGCCGCACTTCCTCTGGACAGATCTAACATGGGTTTCCAGGCTCTGATCCCTGGCCACTCTCGAGGTGAAGGCTGCTCGTTGAGCTCCCCTGATCCTCCTGCCGGCTGTGAATTTGCAGAGCCCATTGGGCTGCCCGGGATCTGGACAAACTGAGCCGTGTTGGGAGAAAGCCTCAACCCACAGATGAGAGATTTCGAAATGTACACAGTCATGTTGTCCAGGGCGGATTGGGAGCTCGTACATGTGCACGGGAGCCCACCCTGGGGAGGGCGGGGACACAGCCTGCTTCCAGGGGCATGAGGCCAGTCTCTGCCTCCAAGCCTTCCTCTCTGCTTCTCCTTCTCAGTGTCCCCCACTCACTCTCCCAGGGTGGCTGCTGGAGACCTGCACTTCAGCTGGGATGTAGTCACGGCAACTGGTGGCCATCGTCTGGCTGGACCATCCATTTTTGTCCCGATTGAAGGTGACGGAGAGGCATTCATTCTTCTTCATCCCACTGAGTTTGAACACCAAACTGCAGCGGGCTTGTTCATGTGTGCTTGTCTAACGTCTGTCCCAGGTGTGTGCGTCTGTGTGTGTGTGTGTGTGTGTTTCTCTCCCTATGACCCACCCCTGATATGCACCAACTCCTATGTGCTCCCAGCCGCCTGGGTTTTGTGTGTGCTTCTCTCTCTCTAAGCCCGCCCGTGCCTGCATCTGGTTTTCTGGGTCTGGGTCTGTCTTCCTGTGCCTGAACCCTCCAAGTGTGTGTGTGTGTGTGTGTGTGTGTGTGTGTGTGTGTGTGTGTGTGTGTGTGAATGTATCTGTGTCCCTGTCCCTTTGAAAGGATGTGGGTGTCACCCTGTTTGTCAAATGGTCTCCTTCCTTCTCCCTCTCTTCTGCTTTTCTTCCTCAATCCCTCGAGCCCCCTGCAGTATTTTCCAAGGGCTGTCATAACAAAGTACCACAAACTAGGTTCCTTAAACAACAGAAATTCATTCTCACAGTTGTGGAGGCCAGAAATCCAAAATGAAGGTGTTGGCAGGATTAGTGCCTTCTGGAGGCTCTGAGGGAGAAACCGTCCATGTCTCTGAGCTTCTGGCATTGCCGGCGGTCCGTGCGGTTCCTGGGTTTGGGGCCGCATTACTCCAATCTCTGCCTCTGTTTTCACGTGATCTTCTCTGTGTCTGTATCCAAATGTCCCTCTTTAAAGGACACCAGCCTTTGGATTAGGGCCCACCCATATGTCCTCGTCTCAATTTGATTACATCTGCAATGACTCAATTTCCAGGTAAGGTCACATTCACAGGTTCCAGCACCTCTATCTCACTGGGGGACACAGTTCAACCCACAGCACCCTGTTCTCCGCCAAACACTGTTACTTACTTTTCTCCATCTCTCAGGTCCTTTAATTTCATTTCCCCCTGTTTTTCTTATTTTCTCCAATTTCCATCCTTTCTAGTCTCACACCCTCCTCTGACCCTGTTGCTCCCCCTGGTAAGCTCCCCTCCTCCAACTCTTTCTGCTGCTGGCTCCGTGCAGACCGCTAGACAGCTCAGCGGGAAGGTCTGAGACCCTGCCACTGCCCCCAATGGATTTATTGGCCTGTAAATACTTCCTTCTGGGAAGAGCAGCTTTGTCCTCTGCGCTGGCTCTCAGGGTCCCCTCATCACCTGCCCTTCTAGGCAGGCTGTTTTATTTCCCACCAATCAAAGCCCTGTGACCTCATGACCCTCGTACACATGGCTTTCCTTATCTCCTCCCAGGCTAGTCAGTATGATCTGGTAAACAAGCAGATCCTCAAACACCTTAGTCATTTGACCAAGTTGGTGAATATGTGGACGGTCAGTTGGGGTAAAAAAAAAAAAATCATTAATCATTGATCTGACTGTGAGGTCAGGAGTGGTGTCCACTGGAAACAGGTTCTTTGTTACCCCTGCCTTTAGTATGTTTTCATTCTTGGACTAAGCTCCACTGTGTGGAGTTTAGGGGCAAGCAGAGAGCTAGCCTGGGCATCAGGGAGATGGAATGCATTAGCATCAGTTGTTGAAGTGACCCTGCTATGAGGAAGGGGAAACCCTCTTGGATAATCAAAAGGGAAAACTTCTGTTCTCCTCTCTTAACGCTGTGACGGACTGACGGGATCCAAGGGAGCAGAATTTGCGGTCGCCCAAGCCTAGCTCCTCCTGGCCTGTTCAGTTGCGTCTGGAGAGGTTTGGGGCATCTCTAAAGGAAGCCTTTGTGAGCTAGAGGAGAACTTAGCAATGGCCAGTACAAATGCCATATTTCACACGGAAAGGAAGTGAAGCCGAGAGGTGAAAAACTGGCTGGTATTTAAACACCAAGGGAAAAAGCAATATTGTGCTTAGTCTTCAGAGAATTTTCTTTCTACTTTCATTTCGGCCTCCAGAGAATGAATGATGGTTGTAATGGTGGACCAAACTAACTTGGCCTCCCTCGGACTTAAATTACATACAGGTGCTCAATAAAATATTCGTAAAAGATGTAAATGCTTAGATGAACTTGCAAGAGAGATGGAGAAATGCCCAGGAGCCAGGAATAGGAAGGAAACAGAATTGTGATAACCCTGGACTGCCAAGGCCGGAACCACCCGGGTGGTTCCACTATGATTACAGCCATGGAGAACAGCCCAGTTTTCCTGGGAAAAAGTTTAACTGAGACAAAGAGTTGGAATCTGCAGGTGTTGTGCAGTTATGACATGAGCTTTCCAATGGTGAGCTCTTCAACGGTGTCACCTTGTGGCCGTGGGGCAAACGTGGATGCATCCATGGGCTCCAGAGTAGAACAAGCACCATTAAGACGAGGACACTTTGGCAAAAGATGGTGCAGGAAAAGGGTAGCTACAGACACATCAATCTTCAGTGTTTTGACGCTGGAATAGCTTACACTGGAGAGGATACCCAGAAGTAGAAAATCCTGATTTTGAGATTGCATGAAATAACTAAATATGCTAAAGTTACTGATTCCACTGGAATTGGATGTATTACATTTCCTTCAATCAGGAGAAATAAGGGGTTGAGAAAAAAAATCAAGTTTGGTTTTAGAAAAATGAAGGAATTTACATTTTTTATGCCTTAACATAAGGCCTATGAAATATAACCCCTGCTATACAAACTATTCTGCTAAGTTTAGTTACATCAGAAGCCTTGGGTTTCAATATCATGCCAGAAGGCAACCCATGAGGCAGAGATCAGAGATGTTGTAGCTAAGGCACCGTGGCTAAGCCCTAGGAGACCTAAGGAAAGAGGGGGGAATTTTCATTCATTAGCCCAGGAGGGTAAGAAGAGGGCTTGCCTGAAGCCTGGCTCAAGGTGGGAAACACAGAAGGCTTTCCCATGAGAAGTCAGACTTGGACCCACACCTCAGGAAAGCAAATTTACATTACCAGAACGTTGTGGGCGAATCCTGAGCCCAAGAATCAACGTGAACATTTGACACTGCCTGTTGCAGGAACCCAGTCCTAAAGGGATTCCCACAGAAAACCCAGCCCTGCAGTGAAAAATTACAAAGTACACTCAGAGAGGCCCAGGATGAGTGATGAGCTAGTAAACAATGAAGCCAGAAGGGTTAAAGATAAAGGAAGAAAAAGCAGTGGTGGGTTTGAAAAGGAACCAAAGAGACCTTCTAGAAATGAAAAATGTAGTAGACGAAATGAGAAAACCTGATGGACAGTAGATTGTGCTTAGCTAAAGATTATAAAAGGACAGGAAATATAAAAGTAGGTGAATAGTTTGGAGGAATCACAAAAAGAAATTCAGCATATATCAAGAAGGAGATTTCAAAGGAGACATAAAGGGGAAGGGAGAAACAATATTTTGTGAGATACTGGTAGAGAATTTTACAGAATTGATGGAAGGCATGAATCTTCAGATGTTGGAAATGGCACGGAGGCCCGTTGAGGCTAAAATAAAACTAAATTCACAGCTAGTGATACTTCGGAATGGCAAAGACAAGGGGAAGTATGAAAAGTAGCCGAAGAGGGGAAAGGTCAGATATTACCCACAAAGGAACAGCAGAACTTGTAACAAAAACCACAAAAGACAGAGGACAGTACTGTAATTGTCAGTCTAGAATTCTGTACCCAGCTAAGCTATTATTCAAGTGTGAAAGTAACAGGTAATTTTCGACCAAGAGTAAGAGTGCTTACAACCTCAGTTCTTTACCCAAAGAGCGAATGAGAATCAGGAAGAGCTCAGTTGAACCAGGAGGAAGGAGTGAGATGCAGGCAGACTTGGCAAGGAAAGAACTTGGTAACCAGGTTGGCAAATCTAAAGAAATTCTGTTAGTAAAAGTCATCAGTAATAATGACCCCTGGGGGTGTACAAATGGAGTGTAACTAAACACTGGGAAGCAATGACTCCAAGCTCTGGTGGCTGGGGGGTGATTGCAGCTCACAGCACTTCAAGGTGCTTGTATTTGGTTGTATTTGGGAGACTTTGTCAAATTAGGTATGCCTATAAAAAGTAGTAAAGCTAGCCACTTAAGCCTAACTTTCAAACAAGTAAAGGGAGAATAAAGAAAAAAAAAAAAAAACGAATAGAAAATAGGAAGAGAGACTTAAGAAGCAAAATAAACACTTTAAAAATAAACCCATCAGTTAAGAAAGTCATAGGTTAACACATACAAACTTATAAACTAACATGTTAAATTATACGTTGCTTACAAGATTCATGTCTAGTATATAAACATAAAAATCATTAAAAAAATAAAAATATAGAGTAGGACTACATTAACCAAAAGTACTCTGAGATAAGTACATTACTATCAAACTAAATGGTTTTTTAGACAAAGAAGCCTTACATAGTGATGTAAAGACTAGACGATATAATAAACTGGGAGTTTATTGCACCCAGCAACATAGTTTCCAATTTATAAGCACAACCTCACAGAATTATTAATGGCTATTTGCCATATACAGTATCAATTAACACATATCTCATTGACATTGATAAGTGTATTAAAAATTTGGGCAACAAATTGACAAGCTTAATCTAGTGGGCATATATAAACACCTGCACTGAGCAATTAGAGAAAACGCATTCTTACCAATCAAATATGGGACATTTCAGGAATTGACTCTGTACTAGGCTGTAAAGCAAATCTCTTTTTTTTTTTTCACGTTTCGTTTTCTGTTTATTCCTTGAAATCGTCGTGTTTGTGCAAGCATATCTCAGTGGTATCAAAGAATTATCATCACACAGACTGTTTTGTGACAACAGTGCAATTAAAGCACACCTTTAATAACTCAACCAAAAAAAATTATAAATTACAAGATAACTGGGGTCTGACCAACCACATGGAGATTAAATAAAATAATTTATTTGATGGCTAAATAAGAACTTGAAAAATTCATATTTAATGCATACATTAGAAAAGGAAAAAGAAAATTTATTAGTTAGGAGTATAAAGATTTGAATAGACAGCAACAGAAGGAGAACCTCAAGGACTGGTAAACCTTCCTAAAGACTCTTGAGCTCATGAGGAATCCTTAAGATACAACCTAAAACAACAGCACTATTTCATGTCCAAAATATTGGCAAACATTTTAAAGCCCCCAAACACCAAATGCTGGCAAAGTTGTAGGAGAAATACTTTAACTCAGGCACTTTTGAGACCTAGATGGATGAAAGATTTCAAGGCCCTATGACTTATCACTAATGCATCCAGGTGGATGCTTTCAAGGTTATTCCCATACATGTACAAGTTGAGGTGTATAAAGATGGTCATTAAATACTGTTTGTATTAGCAAAAATGTGGAAACAATTTACTGCTCCCGAATTGGGAAATGGATAAAGAAATTGTAGTTTGTTTGTACAGTAGAATATTATACAGTAATTAAAATAAATGAACTACATCAACATAGGTAAATCCCAAGCTGACTTTGAGTGAAAAAAAAGCAACTAGCAAAGATGATCTTTCAGAGAAAATTCTAAAAATATAAAATAATACAAATATGAATTGGAATAGTGTAGTTCTCTGGAGAGGAAAGGACAAATAGGGAAGGGTGTGCTTTAGTTACATTCCAGAATGTCTTATTTTTTAAGTGTTGTAAGTCAAATATGGTAAAATATTTGCGTAAAATCTTGATGTTGTGTACATGGGTACTACTATGTTAATATCTGTACTTTTCTCTGCAACATTTCAGTATTAAAGATTGTTAGCTCAAAAATAATTAATACTGAAGAGGAGGCAAGAGGAGATAGGAGCAGTATGAACTTTGGAAGCAAAAAGGCTATATTATTGTTATTTGAAGAAAATCTACATAGAAAATCTAAGACCATCAACTCAGAAACTCTTATAACTAAGGTAGTTCAGTAAAGTGGCAAGATAAAAGAAAAATATACATAAAGGACAGAATAATGGCCTCCCAAAGATGTCCACGTCCTAAGTCCTGGAACTCAGAGCGTGTCACCTTTCACGGAACAGGGACTTGGCAGATGGGACTAAGTTCAGGATTTTGAGATGGGAAATCATCCTGGATGATCCAGGTGGGCCAATGTAATTAGAGGTCCTTATAAGAGAGAGACAGGAGGGTCAGAGTCACTCAACAGAGATGTGATGGAAACAGAAGTTGGAGTGATACAAGGAAGGCACCATGAGCCAGGGCATGCAGGTGGCCTCCAGAAGCCAGGGAAGGCAAGTAGAAAGACTCTCCCAGAGCCTCCAGAAGGAATACAGCCCTGCTGACACATTGATTTTCGGACCTCCGACCTGCGGAACTGTATGATAGTAAATTTGTGTTGTTTCACGCTGTTTGTGCTAACATGTTACAGCAACAACAGGAAATTAGTACAATACGTAGAAATATAATAGTTTTCCTATAATAAATGCAGTTCTCTCTCCATCATCCTATCCCAATTTTTAGATGGAACTTATCAGGATGGAAGAGAAATAGCCATGAAATTGAGAAACTTGCTCCCCTGTCAAAGTAACATTTGTTATTCTTGATGTCACAATGTATTTCAGTCATCATAATTTAATGCGTGTGACTTTGACATAGCAGCAGGCCAAGATCAGTGAGGTGGGGGGCAAGGTTAGAAGTGAATAGAGGCAGCTGGGAACACCCTCTGTGGAGGTGACTTTCTGGCAGAGAATTGACTTATGAGAAATAGAAAAGATCAGAGGACTAGGGGTTCTTGGCTGACTGCACAATAAGGGATCAGTTGGGTGTGTTTTAGGAAGAACAAGGGACCCCCCTCCCTTCCAGTGGGCAGAATGTGGGAAGGGAAAGAACATTCCAGAAGCCTTGATACCATGGGTATAACTTAGCTTTTCTTCATTATCTATCTTTCTGATTTCTTCCTGAAGGCTTGCTTTTACTCACCTGCCTAGGGAGGGAGCTATGAATGTATGAAATTACCATGTTATCGACCCACAGTTTTGGTCTCTCTGAGCTTCCTGCAGAGCATGAAGGAGACTGATTCAAGGCCTCAGTCGGGACATGGGTGCTGTCTGTGGACATCCTTCCCTTTTGTCCATTCCCAACTGGACAGGCCTCTTATATGCCATTGCACTCAGAACCTCCCCAGGTATCCTTTCCAGTCCTACCGTGCCCCCCAGCGATGCTTCTCAGTGTTGTTTCGGGTCTGCTCTAAGTTCATTCTTGGATGGGTTTCGTTCACTGGAATTGTTGCTTTTCTTTCTCCTCAACGCTTCAGAGCAGGGACTCTTAGCTCGGGCTGCACACTTAAGAGTTTTGACAAATTGCGCAGCTGGATGTATGTTATAAGCTTCCAGGTGACCCCAATGTGAAGACACTGTTGAACCCCACTGGTTTAGACGGTGTAGGATCGAGAAGAGTTGGCAAGAACTTCCCATGTGGACTAGATCACTTCACTAGATTCTCCTTCGTTTTTTGTAGATTGAGGAAGGTGTGGCTTCAGGAGTGAGTGTTCATCTGGTTGAGAGTGAAGGGAATCTGGATAAATTGGGGAGGAAATCAGTGGAAGGCTTACCCCGGGGTCTGAGCAAAACTGAGGGTGGTTGCCAGCACTCTGGGAAGGATGCTTTCAAGAGAGTGGTCCCCTTCCCCTTTGCCTGACATCTCCACCTCCCCTCTACCTGCTTGTCCTTGATTTGTTCACCTGGTCTCACCTTGCCCATCCCTCCTCAGCAGGCATTTCCTGACCCCAGGACTACACTTGTAATGCTGTGCAACCATCACTGCTCTCTAGTTGCAGACACTTTCATCACCCCAAAGTGAGACCCCATACCCATTAAGAGTCACTCCCTAATTTCCCTTCCCCCAGCCTCTGGCAACCACTAATCTGTTTTCTGTCTCTGGATTTACCTATTCTGTACATTTCACATAAACAGATATAGCCAAGAGGGCTTTAAAGATTAAATCAACTGTGTAAGGTGCTTGATTCCAGTACCTGTGGATTTCTTTAGTCCTTGTTAGCTAGTGTTGATAAAGCATCGGAAAGGGAGATACCAGCACCATCTCTGGATTAAGCCTAATAGATGGTTTCACAGCGCCCTACCCGGTGGGACAAGGTTAACATCAGGGCTCTCTGTGCCCACGTGGCGCGCAAACAGGCACGAGCCCATCTGCCCTATTCTGCATTTCTCAAAAAGGAGCCTTCCTGAGGGACACGGAAAGACTAAGTCTAAACCGCTGTCAATTTGTCAGTCGGGTGTAGGAGAAGCTGTTGGTGGGAACAGTGAAGAAGAACTCCACGTTTCCATACCCATTCGATGTAAAAAAGATATTCTTGAAAAGAAGCAGACACTAAGGGTCTATATTTAGAGTAACTGGACAGTCCTGGACTCTCCCCAGGTTTCCTTCTAAGTTGTACAAAAGGAACTGTCTCCTTAACTTTCTCCTCTGAGTGCTTCCCTCCCTTTCTTCCCTTTCTAGACAAATGTTTTTTCCATGTTGAAGAAGATCCTTCTATATCTTTCAAGATTTTTAGCCAATCGATGGAGACGTCCCAAGTTGATGTATGCAAATGGAGGAAGGTGGTAGCAGAACTACTCTCAAGCCAGTCCCCCAAATGGATGAGATAAGAGCCAGCAGCGACCATCCTGTCTCGGCCCTCAGAACCCCTGGGCCTGCTCCTTTTAGGTTTTTGCTAGTCAGCTTGGAGACATAGATCCTTACACTCTTGCCTTTACATGAAGCCATTGCCTGTGTCTCCCAGGAAGGCATGGTTTGTCAAAGGCCTTTGGAAAAACTGTCATCAGGGTAGAGATGAGAATTATAATTAAACTTATGCCAGGAAGAAGAGATCATGGTGATTTAATCTGTCATTTGCTATTTTAAATTATAATTTGATGACTATTTTATATGCCCTACTGTGCATTTTAGTGTTATGAGACCTTAATGAAGCATTTGAATCTTAAGCAACTTGTGAGTGCTTGGGCTCTGGCCAGAACATAGTGAAACAATGTGTTCGCTGTAATCTGGGCAGCCCGGATTATACCAAAGTAACCGCTTCAGAATGTCAAATCAGGTCTCATTTTGTTTTCAAAGATGCCGGGTCTAGTGCAGGAGCATCAGGAATGCAGGTCTCTCCAAGTTGAGCTTGTGCTGTTAATGAACAGCCCTGACATCCAAGATGTCACCCTGCTTGATTCAGCCTCTTTTCAGGTGTTTGTCATCGACATTTTAGTTACCTTCCAGCTTTGTGTCATCAGTAAGAATTCTGTTCCTCAACTTGATTGCACTGAGAAAGGGGTTGGCTAGCAGAGAATCAAGGTAGAACCTAATGATGTTGTTAATAATATTCATAAATAGTAATCAGTACTGGTCAGTGACACCTCTCTAGACCGATATCTATCCACTCTCCCCTGTGAAGGAAAACTGTCCCTTCATCTTGAAGTTCACAACCTCCCACTTCCTCAGCTATCTCCTATCACCCAACATCTGAGCCATCACTCATCCTGTGAAACTTATCCCCAGGGTCCACTAGGAATCCTGTAATTTTTCATCCAATTAAATCAGTAATACAGATATGTGCCATCTTTCAATGTTTCACTTCATTAAAAAATAAAAAAAGAATAGGGACCAACCAGAAATCAAGCCAAAAGATTTAGAACTTGAATATGCTTTATAGGCTTTTCCGATTGCTCTATTATCTTGGTTTTGTCTGTAGTAAGTTCATCTCCTGATGATTGATTGTCTTGTCTGTCTAGCCTTAGTGGGTTTCTTTGGTGTTGTGGAATTTTAGTGTGCATGTTTATCTTGACAGAGAGTACCCCCCAGCCCCTGACCTACACCACACACACACACACACTCACCCTTACCCCTCCCCACCGCTGTCTGCCTTACTTCCTCTTGTTCCCAGTGGCCTTTGTCACCAGCTGAGAAGCGCTTGCCTGTGGTTGAACTGGAACCCCACGTTCCTGGGCAGTGTTTCCAGCCCCGCTAGCTCTGTATTTCAGGTACTTTTAGGCCCTGTTTTCTTTCCTGTGTGCGAGCCCTGGACGGCTTCTTCCTGCTCCTGCCCTGGGTGCAGTGGGCAGCAACACTCAACCTTGTTATTTTTGTTCTGTTCAGACCAATGATTAGCTTGTTTTTGAGGATATCTCTGTTTTGTCACATGCTTTCTTTTTCTACTTTCCTTATTGCAGCTTGTGCTTGATGGTGTGGTAGAAGGGAGGATGGACTTTCTGAATATGAATTTGCATCATAAATTTAGTGAGATTAGATTTAGTGCTTTCAAAAAGAAGTAAAGTTGATTCTCATTATTTGCAGATTCCATATTTGCAAGTTTGCTTATTACCTAAAATGTATTTTTAACCCCCAAATCAGTTCTCACAGAACTTTCATGGTCATTCATAGACATGCCCAGAGCAGTGAAAATTTTGAATTGCCCAATGCACACATGCGCACATTCCCAGCTGAGCTTGAACAAAATGACACTCTGCCTAATGTCCCAACTCATACTGTAAACAAATGTCCTTTTCGTGGTCTATTTAGTCCCATGTTTTTTGCATTTTTGTACTTTTTGTTGGTAATTTGCCATTTAAAATGCCCCCAGTAATGGTGCTGAAGTGCTGTCTGGTGTCCTAAGCACAAGATGTGCCTTATGGAGAAAGCATGTGTGTTAGATAAGCTTCCTTCAGACACAAGTTATTGGTCTGTTGGTCATGAGATCGATGTTAATGAATCAACAATACTTATTAAATAAGGTGTCTTTAAACAGAGCACAATAAAACAAGGTTCTTTATTGATCGGTTGATTAGAATTCTGTGACCAGAGGCTCACAGGAACCTAACCCTGTGTTTCTCCAGCAGCAGTGATTCTGTATTCGCTCATTCAGTGTTTGAGGCAACATTCTAGAACAAAATTACCCCAAATAACGAGAATGGGCTATACCTATGTGAGAGAAAAATCAAAACCTTCCCCAAGCAATTCCAAGAAGGAGCCCCAGGCAGCCTTCTCTCCCAGCCCTCACGGACATTTGCTCCTCTCTGACTGTTCTCCTTTGCAGGGTACTTTCTGAATTTTCTGGAGCCGGTGAACAATATCACCATAGTCCAAGGCCAGACAGCGATTCTGCACTGCAAGGTGGCCGGAAACCCTCCGCCCAGCGTGCGGTGGCTGAAGAACGACGCCCCGGTCGTGCAGGAGCCCCGGCGTATCATCATCCGCAAGACGGAATACGGTTCTCGGCTGCGGATCCAGGACCTGGACACGACGGACACCGGCTACTACCAGTGCGTGGCCACCAATGGGGTGAAGACCATCACCGCCACTGGCGTCCTGTTCGTGCGGCTCGGTGAGTGGGGACAGCCCCCGGTGTGCTGCTTATCAGATAGGAAAGTCCCCAGCCACCGAGCAGCAGATGAATGTGCAGTTTGAAACTGAACACACACAAGTCAGCAGAGAGGAAATCAACAAAACCCTTCCCCGAGGCCTTTCCCATTGTGCACGAGGTCCTGGCTTAACCTGTTACCCATTTACTAGTAATAAAAGAAAATAGACGCAGACGGAGAGGTCTGTAAACCTGGAGTGCAGAACATAATCTCAGGCAGGCTGTGTGTCAGGAGGTCACCCCACGGGGAGGCTGGCCACGCACGCTTCAAGCCCAGGCGATCCAGACAGGCACCCACCCACCCAACCCCAGAAACCCAGCCCGGCCCAGAGGATGGGCAGGGAGCAGAGCGTGAGGACAATTCTGTACTCTTGCGCTCGTCACAGGTGGCATGAAGCAATTAAATGGCAGGCAGGCATATGTCCCTTTCATCCCAGTTCTGTGGAGGTCCCTGCAATGCCCCAGCCGTTCTGTCACCAGTAAGACAGATCCTGTGAATCAAGTTTAGATGAGAAGAGAGAAAAGACAGCAAAAGCTCCCAAAATATCTCCTGACATTTCTGCATCGACACAGAGCACCCCTTCCATCCTTGGTGGTTTCCCCCATCCTTGGCATATAATATTGGGCAGGGGCAGAGCTGGAGGCCGAAGGCCGCTCACCACAAATGAGTACCCTGGGCTGCGGTTGCCTTTACCACGGGCTGCATTGGAAAAAAAAATTTATTCCAAATCATGAAGTATTAATAACTTGTCTTTTTTCTTTTCCTTTAGGTCCAACACACAGCCCAAATCATAACTTTCAGTAAGTATTTGCTTTCCTCAAACCATTTTCTCATTCTTTGTGGGCTTCCGTTATGTAAGAACCCCGGCTTTAAATCGGGCAAACACATGTTTCTGCTGAATTTGCTAGAAGTTGGCTGGACTTCACACAAGGATGGCAATGTGCTTGCTTTTGGCTGGAGAACTGTTATATTTTCCATGTTGAGTGTTAGGGAAAAAGTCATAGAAAGCAGGCAAAGTTAATTGCTTTCAGAGATCGTGACCTTGCAGGGCAACTGGAGGCAGTGTAAGGGTACAGACCAGGTTGCCGGGGCTGCCAGGACCCTGGTGTCCTGGACACATTTAAAACAGGGAGGCAGTACCCTGAAGGCCCAGCGCCACCCTAACTGCGTCGCCAGCTGCAGTCTACAAAATGTATGCCTGTCAAGCCTCGGGGAACCTCCACCATAGGCGGGGTCTCAGACCCACTTCAGAAGACTGAGGCTCAGAGCCTGGCTCAGGGGTCTTCACCCACCTGCGGGCAGGTTCTGACTGTGAACTCAGGCCTCTTGTTTCCTGGTGTAACGTCTTTTCTCCTCCGGACCTCACATCCATGAGAATCACTATTTTCAGCACCTGTGTTCAAGGTTAGCCGTGGCTGTTGGATTCCTCATTTTCTATTCAGGCACATCAGAAAGCCTTTGCTTCACATCTGAAAGTTCTGAGCAGTGGCGCAGACGCTGTGCTGGTCAGCCAAGCAGTGTTTGCTTCTCTGCGTCCCCCTGCTGCCTCGTAAACCCTGGCCATTGGGGTGAGGTGGGTGGGCAGGGGCCCCTCTTAGCTTACATCAGGTGCCACTTGCAGAAGGCAGATTTTTGAGAGCTTTCTGTGCTGAGCCGTAGTGTCCAAGCATTTCTCCTTAATAATCATTCATGAATAGAGTGAGAAAAGAAGAAATTGCATCCAGGGCACATCTGTGAGGCTTTCGAAAAGGTATAAGTCATTCAAAAGTTGAATTCTTATTTTCGTTTATATCTATATCTTATGTTGTCTATTTATGTATAATTAAAGTAAATATTATATAACATAAAGATATATATTGCAAAATATATAAATAAATAATTTATGCATAATTATAATGTAATTTATTAAATATATAAATATCAAATATACTTACCTATTTAATTTTATATACAATTAAAATTTTTTTCTATTTTTTTAAAAATTTATTTTATCGAAGTATAATTGATTTACAATGTTGTGTTAGCTTACATTTTACTGTGCTAGCCTATCTTTCCATCCGTTTCCATTCCTCAGTTGTCTTATTTCTTTTATTCATTTCACAATAATTTGCAGATATTTGTACACTTATCCTGAAATATTTTGGATATCATTATGGATTATGATATCATTTAGAAATATTATGGAAATCATTAACAAGAGTTCAACATCTGTGTACTTGCTATTCTTGTTTCTTCTTTTTGAGTTAAAACTTACATTAAGTATTCTATTAATAAGGCCCAAACAGTGCAAAAACCTCTGCAATCTAACCCTTTTCCAGGCGCAGAACATTCCTATCACTCTAGAAAGTTCCATCATGCAACTTCTTGATCACTTCCTCTCCTCCCCAGGCAACAACTGTTCTGATTTTTTTCTACCATGAGCTAGTTTTACGTGTTTTAGAACTTCATAGAAATGAAATCCTACAATACCTAGCCACCTGAGCCTGGTTTCCTTCACTTGACATGATTCTCTCGAGAGTCATCTATGCTGTACATGTTTCACTAGGCTGCTGCTAGTTATTGCCAAATAGTGTTCCCTTGTGTGACTATATCAGTTAGTTTATCCATTTTCCTCTTGATGGACACCTGAGCAGGTTGCATCTTTTGACATTGATGAATAAGCTGCTATGGATAGTCTCATACAAGTTTTTTGTGGACATGTATTTTCATTTCTGCTAGGTAAATACCTAGGGTCAAAGTGCTGACTTATAGGGTATGTGTGTGCTGAGTTTTGTAAGAAATACCAGACCTTTTCCTAAGGTGATTGTACCATTCTGTACTCCCACCAGCAGGTAGGAAAGTTATGGTCACTGCATTGTTTGCCAACATTTGATCTGGTTGGTCTTTCTAAGTTGAGCCATTCTGATGTGTGTGTAGTGGTTCAAGTGATCTTTATGTCATTCTGACTTCTTAAAAAAGTAGTTTTTATTAGTTGTTTTAAATTTTCAAACAAATGCATTTACGACAGTAAAGTTTCCTCTGAATACCATTTTGGCTACATCTTTTTCCCCTCCAGGCAACATAAGCTTTTGTTTTTTGTTATTTTCTGATTTGTGTTGTATTATTACCAGTGAATTTGGGATGTATTTTACAGTTGGTAGTTGGTTGAGATTTTCTTTGTGGCCAATTAGTTACGGTAAATTTTTGTGACTATTTCCTGTTGTTTCAAAAAATAAATGTGCTCTGATGGTAGCCAGTACACAATATTTCAATTCATATATTAAATCACATATGTTAAGTGTGTTATTAAAAGTGTCTATATTTTTTGTTCACATTGGTTACAGATATCTGAAAATATATGAAAGTTGTCTATACTCATTTCGGATTTGCCAATTTCTATCAGTTTTCTATTTTTTTTAATTTTGAGTTTATGTTCTTAAATACCTCCAGGTTTGAGACTATATAGCTTTTGTTTTGTTTTGTCTTGTTTTTAAGTCTCTTTTGAGGCTTTTTGCCTTGAATTCGATTTTGCCTAGCAATAATATTGCTCTACCTACTTTCTTTTTATTTGCATTTGCTAGAAAGCTGTTTTACTATTCCTGTCCCACTTTTTCCCTCAACCTTTTTGTGTTCTGTTTTATGTAAGTCTCTTGTAAATAACATATAAGTGCAGTTTTTTTAGAGGTGGGTGAGGAGGGGGGTTTGCCAATCTGGAAGTCCAGGTTAATACATGTAGGTTAAGTTCATTTTAACAAATATACAATACTCCATTCTGTGAGTTAGTCTCACTTTAATTGTCCATGTGTCTACTCAGTGAAGGTTAGTTGTTTTCACTGATGCAGACCATCTTATGTAAACATCTTTCCATGTCTACTTGTCCCAGTGGGCCAGAGTCCTCCAGCAGTAGAAGTCTGGGAGTGGAATTGCAGGTATGCACTTCCCACCTCTACCACGTATGGTCAGATTGCCCTCCAAAGTGATAAAGGACTTCCTAGTCCCACCGGCAAAGCATGAGTTCTTATTTCCCCCTGTTTTCCAGCACGTGGTATTATCAGAACTCAAAATTTTGCCAATATCTTGGGTGTCGGTTGTAAGTTATAGTAATTTTACATTAGATTTCACCAGTAAACAGTGAAGTTGAACATATTTGTATTGGTTTAATAACCATTGGATTGCCAGTTCAAATACAGTCCATTCTTATTTATAGACTCAATACTTGCAAATTTTCTTACTCAGTAAAATTTCTTTGTAACCCCCAAATCAATACTCAGGATGTTTCCATGGTCACTCATGGATATGCACACAACAGTGAAAAATTTGAGTTGCCCAGTGCATGCGTTCCCAGCTGAGGTCTGCCATCTTGTTTCAGCTCTCCTGCTGTGCACAAGTGTCCTTTTCTGGGTCTGTTTATATTTTGTACTTTTCGTTGGTGATTTTGATGTTTAGAATGGCCCCAAGCACAGTGCTGAAGTGCTGTCTTGTGTTCCTAAGCACCAGAAGGCTGTGATGTGCCTTGTGGAGGAAATACGTTAGATAAGCTTCATTCAAGCATGAGTTACAGTGCTGTTGGCCCCAAGCTTATTATTAATGAATCACCAACCACATTAAATAAGACATCTTTAAACAGAAACACACATAAAACAAGGTTATGTATTGATTGGTTGATGAAAACGTTATGACCACAGACTTGCAGAAAAGTATCTCTTTATTTGCCTTAGGAACAATGGCTCAGTATTTGCTAATTCAGTGTTTGTGGCAACTTTATAGAAAATGACTGTCACAGATAACCAGAGTCGACTGTATTTTGTCCATTTTTCATTAGGACGTTTGTCTTTTTCATATGGATTTGCAAGAGTTTTAAAATATATTCTAGATACAATTTTTACACAGTTTCTACTCCATCTAGAATTGATTTTTATGCTGGTATCAGCTAGGGTTCTACTGTAATATTTTCCTATCTCAGTGGCCTAGTGCCTTGGCATCATCTAATGAATAGCCACATCTGTAATCATTAAATTTAATGTCACTTCTGTCATCTGTGAAATTTCTATACATGCGGATCTGCTTCTAGGCTCTCTATTCTGTTCTAGTAACTTTTGTGCCTGGAATAAATGCCACAATATTCTAACACTATATCTTTGTAATATATCTTGCTATATGTAGAGAAATATTTTTGCTTATTACTATGGATTAAATTGTGCCCCCCCACCAAATTCAGATATTGAAGCTTTAACCCCCCTTCATGGGACTGTATTGAAGATAGGGCCTTTAAGTAGGTAATTAAGGTTAAATGAGGTCGTAAGGGTGGGTCCCTGATCTGATAGGGCTGGTGTCCTTATAAGAAGAGGAAGATACATCAGAGATTACTGTCTCTCCTTTCTGCCATGTAGGGACACAGCGAGAAGGTGGCCGTCTGAAAGCTGGGAACTAAATAGGGTTGCACTTTGATATTGAACTTAACCTCCAGAACTGTGAGAAGTCATAGTCTGTTGTTTAAGCCCCCCAGTCTGTGGTGTTTGTTATGGCAGCCTAAGCTGGCTAATACAGCTACCTTATTACTATACCATTTTTCTAAATTATCTTGACTGTTATCTTTTATTCTTCCATATGAATTTTATCAGTTTGTATTTTTATTGGAATTGCATAGAAGTTTGCTTTTACAGTTACTTTTTCAGATACAAAGGTGATTGTGTAGTTTTTCTCCTTTCAACGTATTAATATTACGGTATGTAATAGAGTTCCTATTACTGGGTCGCTTCACAGTTCTAGACTGAAATCCACTTGGTCAGGGTGAGATATTGTTTTAATATTATGCTGAATTGATCTGCTAACTTTGTGTTGGCAGATGACCCGCTTTGTTCAGATACTTGGTAGCCTAAGGCACCAGCCCATTGACGGTTGTCTTTTTTGTGACCATGATTTTTTTCTCCCCATTGACTGTAATTATGTTTCGGCAGACTCACCTTCACCTCCTTTATGATATCTCTGGAAGTTGACCAGAACAAAGACAAAAAGAAGGAACATCAGCGGGTTTAAAACAGAATTACCCACAAGTTCTCCGTTTTTGTCTCTGGAATATCACTAGCTTATTCAATACTGTGACTCTCTCCTCTTGGGCCATTTCCTGAGAAAATGCACAGCAGTTAAAGCTCTTTCATTGTTGGTCTGGTGGTATATCCTGTACCTGCAAATGGAGAGTTGAAACAGTGAATAATCATACAGCCCTGGTTGATCCCTGTGTACAGCATGTCAGCATGGGGACACGCCGAGGTTGGTTCTGAACCGTGAACGGGGATGGTTGTGATGACTCATCCCCTCCAGGCTCTTCGCTCTCTTCCTCTGGCCGCTGCCCTCACACATCCACACACGTGGTCATCAGCAGTGTTGGTGGATATCAGCTTGTGTGTATTGAAGGAGATGGGGGGTGGGGTGGGGTGGAAATCCCCAGAGGTTAAGGGATTTATTACCATTAAAACATTGTTTTTCCTTCCATCCATTTGAAGGTGGGGTGAGGAGGATGTGTGTATGGAGAACAAAAGCTTCAAGGACAGGCTGTGTCTCCACAGACGTAGGTTCAAAGACAGGGTGATTATAGCTTACTCAGGTAGCAGGTTTGGTAATGCGAGGGGATTAATGTGAGGCTGTGTGTCTCACATTTCATGTGTGGGTATCTTTTCTAGCTACTCTTTTAAAAAGTGGTTTATTTTCATGATGATAGACACATATGTACACTGGTGGGGTAGCCTGGTGGTAGCAAAGTCGTCGGGTGAAGGGGTCGGGGGTGTTCCCTGAAGCGTGAGCGTCAGGGCTTCCATGTTTCCTGTGTTGGTTGTCCTCGGCTATCCTGATGGCTCACAAGTAAATGCACGCCTAAGGTGCTTCAACGAACGTCTGCTTAAAGGAAAATGTGTTGTTTTTTGGACAGTTAAAAGTTACGTTCATTATTGGCCGCTGGGAAATCACTTTCCTTGAGGCCATGTCTGAGCCCTTCTTGCTTCACGACTTGCAGACAATTCCAAGGTTTCAGCCCTTCTCCACCCATAAGCTCATGAGCCTGACATCTTCACTTCCAAGTCTGACTTATCTCCCCATCTCCAGGCCCCCCAGTTCAGCCCCATGGTGGGCATCTCCAGGCAGATGATTCACAGGCACCTCACAATTTGCATGTCTAAATGGAACTCAGCCATCTTCTACCTCAAACTCCTTCCATTGCTCTTTGGGAAACTGTCATAAGCCTAGTTCAAACTTTGTCCTAATTATAGGAAAATAGCACTATTAAAAAACCCCCTGAAACTGCCAACTGACTATCCAGTAATTAAAAATGACTTCAGGAGAAAGCAAGCTGCCTTACTGACAAGTTGGTAAAAGTAAACTAACTCAGACAAAAGGCTAACATTTAGCATTTGATGTTAAATTCATTAAACCACCAACCTAATGAAATTGAGTTGGAAGGGGGAGAGAAGCCAACCTAATTTTTTCTCCATGACTTCTTGTTGTGATAGGATCTTTTTTCTGGAAAAGTAACTCCCCTTAAATCCCATAGTGCAGAACTTGAATAAAAGATAGAAACTTAATTCATTTTAAGATTATGTGATACAGGCGATAAGTGGCTAAACACAGTCATAGTTAAAGTAGTTAGAGACTACACACACATTCTTTTTAATTCAGATCATATAGTGACACAAATGAAAATGTTTGTGCTTTAGCAGTAATGATAATACTAGCACTTGATGGTAGAAGCACATTTAATGCTCCCACTAAATCTTTTTGTTTTCAGTTAAACTCATGTATCAGCTATGATGCCCTATTATACATGAATGAGAGCTTTTTACACACCAACCTCCAAATTCACCCAAAGTCACCAATCTTCCAAGGTTGATGTGAGAGGGACCAGCCCCCTGAACATGACAGAAGAGAATAACGTTTGCTTGCCAATGAACTATTAGTGTTGGAGACACTGTTTCTCTGCCTCTGGCCGTCTCATGTGATCCTAGCCTTAGAGATGGCCATTGCAAAAGCCAATGTTTCTAAAAGGTTTTGCTGACTTGGGTTTTTATGACATGAATGTTGGTGTTGGCTTTATGAATGAATGTGCTCCGTTCACATTTTTGCCACATCAAATATGACATCAGTATAATTGCATGCAGGAGTATTTCATCTCAAAAGTAGAGAGGAATAAAGTATGATGTCTAATTTTCAAGGAAATCATTCATTCATTTATTCATTTATTTAACAAATTTATATTGAGGACCAGCTATGTGCCAGGCCCTGTTCAAGTTATTGGGGGTCCAACAATGAATGAAACAGACAAAAACTAAAAACTCCTGCCTTGTGCTGCTTACATTTTCCTGGGAGACTCTTATGTCTGGCTTCTTTCACAAAATATAATATCTGAAAAATACTTTCTGTGGTTTATTCCTTTTTATTGATGACAATTATTCTGTTGTATGAAGATACTACAATGTATTATCTGTTGATGGACATTTGGGCTTCTAATTTGGAGCAATTATAAATAGACTGCTATGAATATTTAATTTGGGGGAACATGTTTTCATTTTTCTAGAACAAATCCTAGGTGTAAGATTGCTCAGTCAGATGGTATGTATATATATAAACTGTATAAGAAATTGCCAAATTCTTCCCCAAAGTGATCTTTCCATTTTATACTGCCACCAGCGACGTATGAGAGTTCCAGTTGCCCCACATCCATACCAACGTTTGATAGTCAGTCATTTAATTGTAGCCATTCTAGTGTCTTGCATCGTGATGATTCAGGGTGTTTTAATTATATTTCTTCAGTCACTAAAAATGGGGCCATCTTCTAAGGACACACTTTTGTGAAGTATCTGTTAGGCCTTTTGTACAATTTTTACTGTGTTGTTTGTCTTCTTATTGAGTTATGGGAGTTCTTTATATTTTCTGTATGCAATTTCTTTGTCAGATATTATAAGGTGTTTTCTGCCAGCTTGTGGTTTGCCTTTTTAATTTTCTTAATGCTGTCTTTTGATGATCAGGAAATTTTAGTTTTGGTAAATCTGATTTATGATTTTTTTCTTTTATGCATCATGTCTAAGAAACCTTTGCTCTCACCTACCTCAATACTATAAAGATATTCTCCTGTGATTCCTTCTGTAAGCATTTTAATTTTAGCTTTTATGTTTAGGTCTATGATCCATCTTCAAAACAATTTTTGTGTATGGTGTGAGTTAATGCGTTTAAGTTCATTTTTTTCCATACAAATATCCAGTTGTTCCAGCATCATTTTTGAAAAGACTGTTCTGTCACCCTTGAATGCGTTAGTGCCTTTATTGAAAATCACTTGACTACATGTGAAGATATATTTTGGAATTCTCTGTTATGTTCTATTGATCTATCCTTACACTCCAATACCACATTGTCTTAATAACTGCAATATTACAGTAAGTCTTAAAATCAAGGGGTGTAAATCTTTCATCGTTCTTCTTCTCTTTCATGATTGTTTTGGCTACTCTAGTACCTTTGCATTTCCATTTAAATTCTAGATTGTTTGTCAGTTTCTACCACAGTGCCTACTGGGATGTTTTTAACTTTTGATTTTGAAATAACTTCAGACTTATAAAAAAGTCACAGGAATAGTAATAAGTAATCCCATATATCTTTACCCAGGTTTACCAATTTTTTGTCATTCTGCCATATTTGACTTATCATTCCCTCTATGCCTGTTTGCAACTATTATTGTTTTCTGAACCATATGAGAGTAGGTTGCATTCATTACACCCCTTTGCCCTTTAACACTTCAGTGTATATTCCCTAAGACCAACAGTGTTTCCTTACAGAACGACAGCTTCAACTTCAGGATATATGTCTTTGAATTGCCATTCATACTCCAATTTCTTTCATTGTCCCAGTAATGCTTTTTAGATCCCCCCGCCCCCGGGTACAGCTCCTCACCATGTTGCTTTAGTCCCCTTTACTCTGCAACAGTTCCTGGACCTTTCATGACACTGAGATTTTTGATAAGTACAGAACAGTTATTGTGTAGAATATCACTAAATTTGAGTTTGGCTGATGTTTACTCATGATTAGAATCTGGTTATGCATTTTTGACTGAAATAATGTAAGTGATATTTCCTTCTCAGGGTATCACGTCTGGAGGTACATGATGTCAGTTTGCCCCCTATTGGTGACGTTAATTTTTCTCACTTGGTTAAGATCTGTTTTCTCATTATACAGTTATTTTTCTTTTTGTAGTAAAAGGTAATTTGCGGGGAAATCCTGCTAGGATTTTGATGGGGTGATATTGCACTTTGGGAACATTGACTTCTTTAAACTATTGAGTGTTCCAATCTATGAACATGGTATGTATTTCTATTTATTTGGGTTTTCTTTCCTTTCTCTCTGCAGTGTTTTGAGGTTTTAAGTGTGGAAGTCTTGTACATATTAGGTTTATTTCTAAGTATTTTAACCATTTTAAGTGTATAATTCAGAGGTATTAAGCACAAACACATTGTTGTGCAATCATCACCACACCCCTCTCGAGAACAGTTTCATCTTCCCAAACTGAAACTCTGTATCCATTAAACAATAATGCCCCATTCTTTCCGCCCCCAGCCCTTGACAACCACCATTCTACTTTCTATGAATTTGACTACTCCTCTGTGTATTTTTAATATTATTGTAAATGATATTTTTTAAAAATTTCATTTGCTAATTGGTGCTCAAATATAAAAATATAATTGATTATGTTGTCCTTATCTTGTGGCTTTACTAAATCCATATTAATTTTTGTAATTTTTAAAAATATTCATTAGAATTTTCTATGTAAATTATGATATCTATGAGTGAAGACAGTTTTATTTCTTCCTTTCTAATCTGTAAGCCATTTATCTATCTATCTACCATCCCCTATCTATCTATCTATCTATCTATCTCCTTATTGTAATGGTTAGGACTTCATGGCGATGTTGGGTAGAAGACGTAAGAGCAGATATCTTTGTCTTGTTTCTATATCTATGGGGAAAATGTTCCTTATTTCACCATTAAGTAAGAAATTCATTGTAGGTTTCTCATAGATGCCCTTTTTATTAGATTGACAGTTATTTTCTTTGTTGAAAGTTTTGATAATGAATGAGTGTTGGTTTTGTCAATTGCTATTTTTTTTTTAATATTAACTGAGATTATTACATGGTTTCTCTCTTTAGCTGTGTATTTTCAGTGATTGGTTTTTAAATGCTGAAGTAACTTTGTTACAACTGGGTTGACCCAGTTTGGTCCATTACTCATTTCTATATTGTCGTTTTATTTCGCTGGGTCCAGTTTGCTGTTGTTTAGTGGAGCATGTTGCCCTTTTGATCAGGGGGCATATTGGCTTATAATGTCCATGGAACAGACTTGTCAGCTTTTTGTATCAAGTTTATGTTTGCCTCATAAAATGAACTAGAAAGTATCTCTTACTCCTTTATTTTCTGGAATAGTTTGTGTAAAATTGCTGATGTTTCTTCCTTAAATATTAGACAGAATTCACCAGTTTCTATTATTTTGGGCTGGAGTTTTAATCATGGGAAGGTTTTTGCCTACAACTCCAAGTTCTCTAAGAGATTTAGGGCTATTCTGAGTTTTTATTCCTATTTGTACTAATTTTGGTATATTGTCATTTGTCATTTTTTCTAAGTTGTTGGATATCTATATCTCTGTTCATTTATTATCTTTAACATCTATAGAGTCTTTGGTGAGTCCCCTTGTGCATTCCTGATATTGGTAATGTGTGTTTTCTCTTTTCTTAATCATTTTTTCTAGGTGTTAGCGATTTGGTTAATTTTTTGAAGAATGAACTTTTGGCTTTATTGATCTTTTTATTGTTTGTTTTCTATTTTATTGATTTCTGCTCTCATCATTAATATTTTTTTTTTGATTACTTCAGGTTTAACTTGACACTCTTTTTCCAGCTTTTTAAGGTGTAAAATCTCATCTAATTTAAGCATTTAAAGCTATAAAGGTCTCTCTTAATTACTCTTTTAGCTTCATTCCACGATTTGGGGTATCCTGTTTTCATTTTTCATATTTTATATATTCTCATTCCATTTAAAATACCATTTAATTTTTCTTGCATTTTCTTTTTTGAGCCCAAAGGTTATTTAGAAGTGTGCTATTTAATTTCCAAACAGTTCGAGAGTTTCTAAATATATTTTTGTTATTGATTTCTACTTTAATTTTGTGTGATCAGAAATTTATGGTTTCAATTTTTTAATGTATTTTGAGTTATTTTATGGAGAGCATATGGTCTGTCTGGGTGAATGTGCCATGTACACTGACATGTGTATGCTGTCTTGCTGGGTATATTGTTCTGCAGATGTCCATTGGGCCAAGGGGGTGGTTAATGTTTCTGTTGTTTCTTCACTAACGTTTTTGTTTAGTTCAGTTAATTGCTGAGAGCCAGGTATTAAAATTTCCAACTATAATTATGGATTTTTCTGTTTTGTCCTCTAGTTCTGTCAATTCTTGTTTATATATTTTGAAGCTCTGATATTAGGTGCATTCATGTTATGTCTTTTTGCTTAATAGACCCTTTTATTTGAAAGAAGTTTTTGCTGAGTATGGAATCCAGGTTCACAGTTCATTTTCTCTGCTAGTGCCTTGAAGCTGTCATTCCCTTGTCTTCTGTTTTGCTTTGTTTCTGATGAGGAGTCAGCCATTATTTTTTATCTCCCCCTTTTTCTATTTATCCTAGGTTTTTAGCAAGTTGATTGTGACATCAGCAGGTGTGGTTTCCTTTGTATTTATTCTGCTTGCTTTTCACTGATCTTCCTTGGTTGGTGTGTTACTGTATTTTAATGAAATTTAGGAAAATTTTGGCCATCATTTCTTCAAACCTTTTTCCCAACTCCATGCGTCTCTCCCCTCCTCTTGGGATTTGATTGGACATAAGTTAGACCTCCTGTACTTTCCTATAGCTTACTAAAGCTCTGTTTAATTTTTGGTAAATCTTTTTGTCTCTCTTTGTTTCAGTTTGGAAATTTTCCATTGACCTGTCAAGTTTACCAATTTTTTTCCCTAGTTTTATCCAATCTGTTGTTAATATCATACCATGAATGTTTTATTGGAGATTGTATGTTTTAGTTCTTCCAGTAGATTCTTTTACAGTTTCCATTTCTCCTGCAGTCACCCATATCTTCATTATAGTTTCTTCTGTGCATTGTTTACCATACTTATAGTTCCTTAAAGTGCTAGTCTTCTAAGTCTAACATCTGGGTTTATTTCTCTTGACCATGGGTTATACTTCCCTGTTTCTTTACATGCCTGGTAACTTTTTATTGTACACCAGTCATTGTGGTTTATACTCTAGATTTTGTTACCTTCCTCTGAAGAGTGTTTTGTTACTGCAGCTTCTTACATTACTGGCAGGTCACCTGAAGCTTATGGAGTTTATCACTTTTTGTTGAAGCTGTTGCTTCCTCTGCTTCACTCAAGCAGGAAGCCTGTTTATTGCAGGCAGACCCTCTCATAATAAGAATAATAATTATGAAATGGTTTAACCACTTTTAACAAAAAAAACTGTTTGGGGAAAATGTTACCTTCCTACACAATGTGTAACTACATTTGAGTTTTGGTATTGATTACTTTTCAACCTCAAAGGAGCCTACTTTCTTTTAAAGGTTATTCATTATTTGTAACAAGGAATTTTTCTAAGGTTTTCTTCAAACCAGTTTTTGTTTTTAGCAGGTACCATTGCAGGGAAGGTGCTGACTGGCCCCACCATCTCCTCAGCCGTTTGTGAAGAAGCCCTTTCTATCACAATATGATGGCTCCTTTTTCTGTTTCCTCCCAATCTCCTACTCCTTTCCTATTGCTTTTTCTCCCCAATATTGTAGTTATCTCTCTCCCTCTCTCTCTCCTCCTTTACCATGAACTTGTTGGTATACAAGTTTCTTCTTCATCTGTGTTATTAGTGCCTGGCAGCATTAGGAATGGAGGAGATTTCCAAAATTGAGTTTCTATCACATTGATGTTCTGAGATTTGGCGAGCATGCTTGTTTCACTTGTGTGGTTTAAAGGATTTTATAGAAGGCAGCTTCTGTGTCAGCACTTTTCTTTAGTCTCTGAGCAACCAGTTTTACAGACTTACTCCAGCTCTGTCACTCTTCAGAGGTCCTAAACAATGCCAGGTGAAGATAAAACGTAATTCTGTTTGGAACTGAAAAGTAATTCCCACTTGTTTTCTCAAAATTCAGAAACCTGAAAGATGTCATTGTCCAACCATTTCTGTTTGCGTTTCTGGACATTCTCTAAAATCCAGATTAGAAGCCCACTGAGATGAGTAAGCTGTGAACACGATGTGATGGCCTTGAGCCCCTTCTCAGCGTGTCTTCCCTACACCCTTGTTGCTCCCCCATCCTGTGGGCACCTGACCAGTGGCCAGGGAGAAGCCCACAGTGAGGGACTAGGCTTTCTATTCCTTGACTCTTGAGGCAGAGAAGAGAAATTGCTTGCTCTTGTGGGGGTCACCCAAGGGACTAACTGAATCAAATCTCATACCCTAGGTGGGCTGACGTTAATAAGAACGTGCACATCTTAATGCTTTTCCTGGCATAGCAGGCAAGTGACCTAAACCCAGCCTGCAAACGGGGATACAGAGCTCACACACCAGGGCAGAGTTGACTTGAACTTGCGTTTGTGTATTTGGCAAGTGTAACATTGGTTTTAGTTTAATCAGCAGTTAACTCCAGCTCACAAAGGGTGAGAGAGGAGTGGGTTGGGTGTGTATTGTTAACACATGTGCTTGCTTATTTAAACGATATTTAAGGAATCCTTGACCCAAAGAAATAATGGCCGGTGAGCTTGAGAGAAAGGGCATCCAGCTCTCGCTGACACCAGAATCTCCTGTTTTAGATTATTTATGGCTCCAGGTTCTTTTCTTTGAAAAAGAAATTTTCTTCAGGGGCTGAGAAGACAGCAGAGGATGGAGAGAGCCAGAGGCGGCTGAAGAGACTGTGTCCTGCCAGACCCTTTGTCTCCACTGTTACGAGCGTTCAGACTTTACATTTGTCAGAAAGCTAAGACAGGGATTCTTAAAGTCCATTTGGTTAAATTGGACACAACCCACATTTCGTTTGGGGATGGTCCAAATCAATGTAGGGTGGACGACAAGTATTAGGCTTATGGCAGGTGGCAGATTTGCTAGAAAACAAGTGACTTAATTACAGGCCTGAGGCACTTGCCGAAGCTTGTCCTGGGAGCTCCGGGCCCCTCTCCTTTGCTCCCCAGCAGACGGCAGCCCTAATATATGTGCTTTGGCCCACTTTTACTGTCTCCTTGAAGCATCCTCAGGGCCACTTTAAAAAGCACCTAGGTGCTTAGAATGACTGATTTTATTGTCCAAAGGCAGGACTAACAGGTTTTACCGAGAATAATTTAGCACAGACTCCCAGTGGACGTGTGCAGGCTGTTCCCTACAGGCTGGGGGGAAGGTCGGACTGCAGGGCAAGTGGGAGGGCTGTGCTTTTGAGAGTCTCCCTCTCTGTCCCCCGTATTTATACACGTGGTCTGCGCTATGGAGCAGTGGCGAGGTCACCACTCCCCTGTGGTGTAATAAGCACATCTCGCTATACAAACTCTTTGAGGCCCTGCCTGACTTTTTGGAATCCTCTCCATTGCTTTCCTCTGTTTCAAAGGATTCTCTCCTACAGTTTAATGGTAGAACACAGTTTCTGAATGAACATCATTTTCATAAAAGCGTCGCTTGCAAACGACAGAAGTTAATAGGGGTGTAATGTTTCTGATGTAGTTTAAGACTACGATGAAACATGTTAATCGTTAATATTCTGCATGTATTTGAACATAGGCATGAGCACGTACCCACCCATGTGTACACTTCGCATTTATAATCCGTCTTTCATACTCAACTTCCTTTGTTTCATCCCCCCCGACCTTAAAGATGCTGGATTTTTTTTTAAGTTAATAGACTTTATATTTAGAGCAATTTTAGACTTACAGAAAAATTGAACAGAAAGTACAGAGAGATATCGTGTACCGGTTCCCCACATCTGCACATACAGTTTCCCCTATCAGTAACTTCTTATGTCAGTGTGGTGCATTTGTTATAGTTAGTGAGCCTATGTTGATACATTATTATTAGCTGAAGTCTGTAGTTTACATTACAGTTCACTCTTGGTGTTGCGTATTCTCTGGGTTTGCACAAATGTATAATGACATGTTTCTGCCATTATAGTATCATACAGAGTAGTTGCACTGTGCTAAAAATCTCTGTTCTCCTGTTCACCAACCCTCCCCCCACCCTTTGGCATTCACTGATCTTTTTACTGTTCCATAATTTTGCTTTTTCTAGAATGTCATAAAGTTGGGATCATACAGTATGCATGCAGCCTTTTCAGACTGGCTTCTTTCACTTAGTAATGTGCATTTAAGTTTCCTCTGTGTCTTCTCATGTCTTTTCTTGATAGCTCATTTCTTTTCAGTGCTAAGTAATATTACATTGTACTACAGTTTATCCATTCACTGTGGACATTTTGGTTGCTTCCAAGTTTTGGCAGTTATGGATTAAGCTGCTATAAACATGCATGTGCAAGTTTTTGTGTGGACAGAAGTTTTCAATTCATTTGGGTAAATGCCAAGGGACAAGATGGCTAGATCATCAGATGCTGAATTTAAAAAGAAAAAAAAAAGAAATCAGGGATATTTGACACCTTCCAGTGTACTTACAGACCATGTGTTTTTACCAGAGACGACTACCATGAGGATGGGTTCTGCCAGCCTTACCGGGGAATCGCCTGTGCGCGTTTCATTGGGAACCGGACCATTTATGTGGACTCCCTCCAGATGCAGGGGGAGATTGAAAACCGAATCACAGGTAGGAGCGCAGCCCTTTGTTCTGAGACAGCGAGCACACACGCAGCTGCCTGTCGCCACGCTGGTGCGTTTTCAGTCCTGCTTGCGTGTTTTGTTGGTTATGACCTTGGACAGTGAGTCCCTGTGCCCTGCCTCCTGCAAGAGAAAGTCAGAGGCCTTTTTCAGAAGGAGTTGCAATTACCACCGCGGTTTATCCTAAAATGTTCCCATTTGTATATGAAAATTAGCAAGTACAGTCTGCTTAGAATGTACCAACCCACTAAATTAAGTCAACCACGTGGGTCCGAAGCCCTGCATTGTCTTGTCCTCACCGCGTGGCCAGGCCGGCACCTGCCACATTCACTCTTGGTTCTACTTTTCTTGACTCTTCTGCCTTCTTGGAGTTACGCTTGATTAAACGGTGCCCGGGCCTGATTTTAGCTGTTGGGGACAGAGGTTCCAGGCCATCGGCTGTGCCTGGGGACACTGCAGTGAACTCAGACCCCCGTAGGCCCCCGGTTTCCAGGCATAGCCAGGTCTTTGGGTACCTTCTCCGTTGTGTGAGAAATGGAGCAGATCATTTAGGAGTGAAGCTGCTCGTTCTCCATCGTTTTAGAAGTTACTGTCTCTGGTGGGTTGTTAGTCCTCACATTGATGTCAAGGACTTCCTGGGGGAAAGCCCTTGAGAAGTGAGAAAATGAATTAGACCAAGGCCCCAAAAAGCCCCCCTCCGCCTCTCTCTGCTCTCCCCACAAGCCCAAACGTTTTCTCTCCGGACTCTATAAGGAACAAGGAGGATCTTGTGCAGATGGCAGGTGTCCCAGTTGAACTACATCCTCTGCACAGTGGTTCTTGACCCCGGCCAACCTGCGATGTGGGGCTCCCGGTGATTCTAGAGGGATTTGTGGAGGGACTGGCAAAGCACTGCCCTGGTAAGGGCACAAAAGAGGTCCCCAGGTAGAAACTCACATAGGTGACACTGATGTCCTTCTATGTTCAGGTCAACCCTGGCTTTGTATCTCACCCACAGTCTGGAGGGTCTAAGGTCATGGTCACAGAAGGGCCTGCCTGGCCCATGGTTACAGAGTCCCCTGAGGACAGGGCCAGGTGTCCAGTGAGAATGGAAGGGCAGTAATGGGACCTGGAGATCTTGGAAGGTGCTATCTTGGTCCAATGGGAGAATCTTTTGAAATTGTTGGTATCTCTCATTGGAAAAGCTTCTTATGCCATTTAAAGCAGAACTTCTCAAACTTTCTGACCACAACATACAGTATCAATAAAAAGTATATTTTACATCGTGACTTAGTCTACATATACATCTACTTCATAGAACTGAAATGGGTTACAGGAAACAACATTTGCCCTGAACAAGGGCAGTGCACTCTGATTTTTCTCTTCAGTTTTATTTCATTAAAGAAAAAAGTTGGTTCCAGCCTTAATGTGAACCATGCACTCTGACATTCTCTGTTCCGTTCTAATCATCTTTTAAAATGCTACCCACAGACTCCAGAATTAATTTTATATCCCAGTAATTGGCAAACACTGATTCAAGGCACAAGATTGTCTCTCAATTATTTCTTCAGGAGTTGTTTAAAGGATTAACAAATCAGATGTCTAAGCAGACTCATTTTTATAATAGTTTTTAGTACAAGTTTAGAATGAGGGTTCTCTACATTTGTGTATTTTTGAAAAAATAAATGTGAAGTTGCTCTAGACTGACTGACTTGAGGTTTAGAGACTGCATTGGTTGTGGAGATAGTCTATTTGGAGAGCATGCTTGTCAGAACTCATTCCAGGGACTCTGGAAGCTTCCCAGGAATGGGCCTCAGAACCATCAGAGTGATGTGCTGGGTGTAAACAAAAGCGGGGACCTGATGGTTGGACCTCCTCGGTGCCTCGAGCCATCCTTCAGAAATAAACCCTCACATGATAGGTTCTGGGGCGGGGGTATGAGAAATCCTAAAAGGGATTGACATCCTATCAGTTGGTACCCCAAAAGCAATGCCATGTTTGGCTTTCTTAGGTCTTTCCCTGCCTGGGGGTCAAGGCCAACACTGGCAACAACCCTCTTGGTAGTCAGTTGCCAGCTCACGTGATGGGACTGAACTGGGTTCAAACTTGGTTCGTCAGCCAACTCCAAGAGACCCTGCACCTTAACCTCTTACCTCTCCATTCCTCAATTTTAATATTGTCCAGAAGGGGCCAGAGGACTAAGGATGATGTGAGCAGCACACTACAGAGTGCCCGGAACCCAGCGCTGCGTGCAGCGCATGGACACAGCCTGTTACCAGACCCTCGTGGACCATTCATCTCACGTGCTATTTTATTGGCTCCATGTGGGCTTTCATTCCCCAAAGTGTGGCCTCGACAGATCACTTGACAGATAAAGACCCAGGCCCAGAAAGGACTGAGTGACTGACAACCCGGTAGTAAATGACAGGGCAGGGCCAGAACTGGGCTCCCATGCCAGCTTATCTAACCCAATGCCTGCCATGGGTGGCTGGTGGGTCCTTGGGGTGGGGGGGCGTGGTGGGGGGGCTGTGTGGGGAATGGGTGCCAGCAGCGCCACCTGCTGGCCACACTGGCATGGCACTACAAGTCATGGGTGGAGCTGGGGTGTCCCAGGAACTAAATTCCAACCTCCCTGGTTTCCTCCTCCCCATCTCAGCAGGGTGTGTAGGCAGAGGCGCCTCTTTTTCTCCAGCTGTCCAAGATCAGATCCTTATAAGCAGGTCCTTCATAGGTCAAAGTGGGGTGGGCCTTCTGGCGTGGGCATGTATGGGGCAACTGATGCTTTCCTTTGAACCCTGACTGCCACAGCCCTGAGGAGAGCGCCTGGAGTGCACACCTTCCCTCCTGCCACTGGCAACTCTGCTCCCGTTCACCTGCCCAGACTTTGTGTCTGCAGCTCCCACCCCCTTCCCTTCTCCGCATCAGGTGTCAGGTTCTTCCCATCAAGCTCCATCTTGTGACGTCTTGCCCCTAGAAAGCAAGCCATCCCACCCTGGCTCCAGACTCTCCTGCGACAGCCTGCTTCTCTGCTCTCGTTTATCACAACGCCCTGCCCCTCTCCCTGCTTAAAATCTCCTCCAGCAGTTTCTTGGCTCTCCCCAGACTCCACCTGAGGGACTCCCCTGCACCCCCATTTGTCATCTTACTCCTCCTTGGGCTGCATGTCACAGGGCGGATCGTTCATCTTTCTGGCACACTGTCTCCATCCCCTGGGTCATCTGCTCCCTGGCCAGGCCCCCCCTCTTCTCACAGGCCCTGAGATGTCAGGAGGACCAAGGCGTGGTCCTTGTGCCTCTGCTCCAATCTCTCCTTCTAGAAGCCACTCAGCCCACAACTCTACCTACCGCCATGTGCTTGCAGAGCCAGTTCATAGCAGGACCTTAGGAAGTGGCTTTGGGTCTGATAACAGAATCTTCCTGTCATGGAAGTAGCATCTAGTGGATGAGATCTGGGGCCTAGTTTTCTTTCTTTCTTGTCTCGCTTTTGATGTTTGTAAATGAAGCCCTGGCACCAGGGACCTTCTTTGTCTGGTGCAAACCTGGGCGGCCTATGTACTCCCTGGGGCCCTGCTCTTGTGAGAGCCTCTTGCGGCTGGCAGAAGACAAGTAGGAGGGTGGGGGGGCGGCGGGGCGCGGAGGGTGGGGGGGCGGCGGGGCACGGACGAGATGGGGGTCACGGGCGCCGGGCAGGGTTGGGGGGACTGGGCAGGAGGTGGGACCAGGGGCCCCGGGCAGAGTGGGGAGCCAGGGCTGGAGATGGAACCAGGGGCGCCGGGCAGGGGTTGCCAGGCAGGTGTTGGTCCCAGGCAGGGCCCACCCCACCCTAACGCCGGCCTTGCCGCCTCCGCAGCTGCCTTCACCATGATCGGCACCTCCACGCACCTGTCGGACCAGTGCTCGCAGTTCGCCATCCCGTCCTTCTGCCACTTCGTGTTCCCGCTGTGCGACGCGCGCTCCCGGGCGCCCAAGCCGCGCGAGCTTTGCCGGGACGAGTGCGAGGTGCTGGAGAGCGACCTGTGCCGCCAGGAGTACACGATCGCGCGCTCCAACCCGCTCATCCTCATGCGGCTGCAGCTGCCCAAGTGCGAGGCGTTGCCCATGCCCGAGAGCCCGGACGCCGCCAACTGCATGCGCATCGGCATCCCGGCCGAGAGGCTGGGCCGCTGTGAGTCCTTGCCCGCCCCCGAGCCCGGGGTCCTGCCTCTTAAGAGCCCGGGGACCCCATTCCATCCGGGGAAGTCTCACAGACCGGCCCCCATTCCGGTAGGGCAGTTGCGGGGTGGGGACTCGCCGTTGTCCAGTTCCAGTTGCACAGCCCTCCTGGCCCTGCCTGCCTGTGGGTCCCCAGTAAGTCACTCTACCCCGATGAGCCACAAACTTGGCTTCTCTAAGATGGGAGGACTTTCTGCGTCTGCCGCCAAAGCTGTGAGGAGCTCTGGGGCAGGCAGGGTCTGCTTCCAAGCCTGCCTTGTGGTGCACAAGCACCTCTCAGCAGCTGACAAGGATTGTGGCCCTCCTTGAGGGGAGGGGACCCAGGGAAGAGGTCGCCTCCCTCCCAGGCTTGGGAAATATTCACTTCCTTGGTGAGGCCGGGGTTCCCAAGGGCGGCAGCGCTCCTCACCAGGGCAGTCAGAGCCTGGTCTACAGACCCACTGCACCGTCCAAATCCGGGTTGCCAGGCTGACTCCATGGGACCTCAGGCAAGTTGCTTAAATACCAGTTTCCTCATATTACACGGGGGTAATAACTACTGACCTCAGCAGCTGGAATGTAGATTAAATGAGTTAGTATTTAGAAAGTTCTTAGAACAGTGCCTGCACACGGCAAGCACGGTGTAACCGGTGTTCAACAAACACACACCCCAGGTGTGGCTCAGAGAGGCCCTGGGTCCCCCCACCTCGGAGAGGAGTGAGCCTGGGGCTCTGCGCACAGGAGGCAGAGCCGCGTCCTTACTGAGGCTGGGGGGCCAGGCCTGGGAGTTTCTCTTCCGTCCTGCGTCGTTTGGTTTTGCTTCTAGTGCAAGTGAACGTGAGGCTGGGGTTCACATTGTCATTGCGGAATGGGGGTGCCTGGTGAGTCCAAAGGTGTTTCAGGGTCATAGAATAACTTCTGACCAGTTATTTTCCCCATATGTGTACCTGGTGCACCCACCCATTTAATTTGTGGGCTTGGGACTGTATTCAGTCATTACGTCTAATGCTGCTTTCCTTGGAAGTGATGTCAAACTCTTCGGTCTTTTGGAAATTTCAGTGTGGGTACATCCAGGCAAAGTGGCTTAGTTGTTCCTTTCTGGAATAGTTGAGGAAGGGTGCTTCCTGGACCCCCAGAGGAGAGCGGCTTCCTCTTAATTTTCGGGCCTCCTGACGCATCTTCTCTCTCAGACCATCAGTGCTACAACGGCTCAGGCACGGATTACAGAGGGACGGCGAGCACCACCAAGTCGGGACACCAGTGCCAGCCGTGGGCCCTGCAGCATCCCCACAGCCACCGCCTGACCAGCGCCGACTTCCCCGAGCTCGGAGGAGGGCACGCCTACTGCCGGAACCCTGGAGGGCAGATGGAAGGCCCCTGGTGCTTCACGCAGAATAAAAACGTACGCATGGAACTGTGTGACGTACCCTCTTGTAGTATGTATTCTCTCTCTCTTTTTTTTTAAAGTGTTGACTGTGGGGTGTACTTTGTGATGATGTGGAACCGGGAGGCTGATAGCTCTGGGAGCCCCCCTGCCCACACCCGAGTTTCACCACCATGATTATTTGTTTTAAATAAAGCTGTTGCTGGTTGTAAAAGTAGTATCTGGTCATTATAGGACGTTTTAAGTCATAGAAAAGTCTGAAGAAGAATGTGCAAATCACTTCTAATTTCACCACTCAGCAGAGACTACTGTTTACATTTGGGGGCCCTTCTGTCAGCCCTCTTTCCATGTGTGGTCCTGGGATATTCAGTTTGGCCTCTTGTTTCCCAATGAACATTGTCATGCGTTTCCCACTGTTAGTGGAAATGCTTCCCCTTACAGTTACAACCAGCTTCTCAGACCAGCATCTGTAGTTGGGGCACAAGGCCTCCCACTCTGCTCAGCTTTTGCGCAGAGACTTAGCAGAGTGAGGAGAAAATAGAACTTAAATCTCTTAACTGTTTTCCCTGCAATTTCTGTCTTAAATTATGACTAGGAGAAAAGTTTGTAGTTCACGGTTGCAAATTTTACAGACATCATTATCTCTGTGCAGGAATAAATTTTAAGAATGAAAAGTTTGGTAATTAGATTAGAGTACAGTTATTCAATGGAATGCCACAGTTGTTTAAAAAAATTTCCTGCAAGGAAGGATGTTCATATTGACCTGTTAAGGGAAAGAAGCAAGCTGTAGGGCAATAGCTGTGTTATGTCTTTCTGGTTTCTCTTTCTTCCTGTTCTTCTGTCTGTCTTTCTTTCATCCTCCTCCTCTCCCTCCCTTCCCTTTCCTTTCTCTCTCACTTTCCTTCCTTCCTCCCTTCCTTCCTTCTTTCTTTCTGATAAAAGAAACAAAATGAGGGAAGGGTATGTGAGTGAGCACACATATGCACCTATATTTCATGGAAGAAGTTTTGCAAAGATAAACGTCATACTTTCAGCAGTGATTTCCCATGACCTACAGATATGTTAAAACATAAGATGTTTTTACAATGAGCAGTTTTTATTTTTGTAATTAAAAATGAATCAAATCATAAAGAAAAATATGTATGTTCTTTGACCTGGCAATGCCATAGGAATCTGATATTGCACAGATATTTGCACTTAAAGGGCAGAAATGCAAGGATATTTGTTGCAGAATCACTTTTAACAGCTAAATGACAAACAGAGTAATTGTTTACCGACAAGGGGTTGGATGATAATTGAAGTACATCCGTACCATGGGACAGTGTGCAGCTCTTGCAGAGTGCCTCCTGCTGTCTGTTCTGTGAGAAACGTGGCCTGAGATATATTATTCTGCCACAAAACCAGGAGCAGGAAAACATGGAGGATGTGATGCCATTTAAAATTCTGTTTTTAAAAATTATATGAAACTGCTGCTTCTGTATGTCAAATTAGTTGAATATTGGTTATTTCATGTTCAACTTAAATATATACATAAAAAATTAAGTGAATACCAACCTACTAACATTGGTATAGCCTTTGGTGAAATTAGGTATTAGGAACATTCACTTTTCTCTAATGATGTCAATAGAATTATTAATAAGCATGTGTTCTGTTGGTGATTTTTAAAAGGTAATGATAAAAGTTAATGGTTTACAAACCTATGGATGGTGGTCACATCTCTCACCTTGGCCTGAGGGTCCTGGAATCTCCCCTTAGCCCTAATCGTGAAAAATGACCCAGAATCCCCACTGCCCCTGAGTCTTCTAAAATATCTGCCTCCGGGGTGGGGTCAGGAGAGTTGTGTGTGTGTGGTTGTGTTTGATTTTTATCTTCTTTTGGACGCTGCGGGGCAAGACTGGCTTTGGGACAAGGCTTCTTTACTATGGTGGTGATAGTGGTGATTTTTAGAACTGAATTAGCTCTTTCGGGGACCACATGGACCAGAAATCACTTGTTTGCTTTCACATGGAAAGCTCATTACCCACTGGTCATAGGGAGGCCCAAGTCCCATGTGATTATTCACAAGGTTAAGGTGAAAACCGTTGTGGGGAGAGGGGCCTTTTGGAGGACTTGCCTTCCACATCACAGAGCGGAAGCCTCAACTCTCCCTCAGAGGGCAGCGCTGCCCACAGGGCTCCTGGCCGTGCTTTAGCCTTGCAGCCTGGGGCCCTCTGTGCTTTTCTGTAAATCCTGTAGGGGGAGACAGAGCGTTGCTCTTCACCGTGGAAAAAAAGGAAGGAAAAACACTTGGAAGCTTCAGACTGTTGGTACATCTTACCGTTGTTTTTCAAGAATTTTTCTGCCCCTGCTGCAAATTGTTGGGTCAAACTCATTGGCTACCAGTGCTCTTTTAAATCAAATGCATTTTTAATTATTGTCTTAAAAGAATATGGGTTCATTGTACAAAAATGTGGAAGACCCTAAAACGTTGAATGAAGAAAAGGATCATTTCTAAAGCCAGTATCCAGTTTCCTTCACTGAGGACAAGCGTGTCCCATGTGTTTCATCGAGTTTAGTAAAGATGAAAAGTCAGAGCACCTATTTCCAGCGGTATTCAAATTAGAAGGGAATGTGATGGTGGTGTTTGTTTGCTACTGTAAGACCTTTAGAGTTCGTTTATTTTTTGAGCTCTGTATTCCTCTTTGTTTCCGTGGTGGGCAGTTCTAGATTGTGTCTCGCAAATGTTTAGCGGGATGTGTGTTTTTGGGTACATTACTTTTTTTGAGGTTTTGTCCCTTTGTGAAACTTACCGATTATCTACTTGTGCTTGAATATTTTAGTTGGAGGTGGGAGTGGGATGGTGGAGAACTTCGAGTTGCAGACAAGGATGTTTTCAGAAAACTCTTGAACGCCTTGCTGTTCACAGGCCCCCAAGACAGCAGCAGGATGGGAATTCTGTACATCTTGGTTCCAAGCATCGCCATTCCCCTGGTCATTGCGTGCCTTTTCTTCTTGGTCTGCATGTGCCGGAATAAGCAGAAGGCTTCTTCCTCCACGCCCCAGAGGCGGCAGCTGATGGCCTCACCCAGCCAGGACGTGGAAATGCCTCTCATCAACCAGCATAAGCAGGTCTCTGTGCCCCCGTATTTAAAGAGGCAGCTCCCCCAGGCTTAACCTCTACCTGGAGATTGGTTACCTCCAATTCTAGGTTTCTTAATTTGCTTGATACACAGCACATAATTCTTTTAAACTGTCCTTTCAGTTTGCCGTTTCTTCTCTAAAATATACCAGGACGTCTGTGTCCTTAGGGAGTATATGGAAGGTGTGTTTGGACTTCACTCTTCTCCCTCGACGGAGACCAGCCATTTCAGCCTGGGCCCGAATGAGTTGTCCTCTCTTTGCTGTGCTTCAGCTGTCCCCACAGGGGGACACACAAAAGAAGGGCTCAGATCACCCCCACCACTTGAGGGTCAATATGGTATTTTTAAGGGATGAGGACCTGTTTTCTGGTCAGTTTGGGGTTGGGTTGGTTTTGCTTTGTTTTGTTTTACAGGGAAGGGCACAGCAACAGTCCTGTAGTGGTAGTAGGGGGGCAGACCACCCCCAACCTGAGTTCTTAGGATAGCGAGAACACCCTGAAATGTATCACAGGAGAAGGTCCCTCCCAGCCCACCTAGCTTCAGGGAAGGGGCATTTACATTACGTGAGAGTTTTGGGGGAAAATCATTTCCATCCAGGCTGTGAAGAGGGAGAGGGTGGACTCATTCAGCTCAGGAGCCAGGAGTCACTGAGGGTTCGCTGCGGGTGAAGGGCTGGCAGGTGAGGGCACAGATTCCCTTGGGTTCGGAGAGCCTCCGAGGACAGGGGCCAGGCACACAGAAGGGGTGGGAAGTTGTAGAGGCTGAGAGACGCCAGGTTCAAATCGATTTCACCTGTGTGGTGCTTCTGTCAAGTGGCATCCACTGGAGAATCTAATCAAGGGGAAGCAGCAAAACAGGCCCTTGGAGGCACATGTGGAGAGCAGCTGGCCCGGACTCTAAAAATGACTCAGATCAGGGGAAGCACACCTCAGGGTTCAAGGGAAATAGACATTGCATCCTGTTGTGATGAACAGTGGTGGCTGGGCCTGTCGGTGGGCGCATAGCAGGGAACATCAGGAAAGGCCCTAAGTGGGGGACACAGCTGGGAGGGTGACCTGGGACAGCCGGAGTTCAGCATGGCTGGGGTGTGTACATAGGTGTGCACACACACACACCCTCACACATATAGTCTGCAATGGTATCTTTGGGGTGGGGACCTTGTTTGCAGCCTGGTTGGGACCCTGTTGAAGGTTTCAGGCAGCCTCATGGTGTCAGAGCACATTTAAGAGCAGAGAGCGTTGTGCGGGGCAGGCTGAGCCTGGGTCGGGTGGGACTGGCGGGTCCTCTGCAAGCCCAGGCTGGGGGGCGGCTCTAGGACCGCCCCCCCAGAATGCCCTCCCAGCTGTTCAGCTCTGCCTTCTCGCGTCTCGGTGGCAGAAATGTTTCACCGGAGCTTTTCTTCTTGGCAGGCCAAACTCAAGGAGATCAGCTTGTCCACGGTGAGGTTCATGGAGGAGCTCGGGGAGGACCGGTTCGGGAAGGTCTACAAAGGGCATCTGTTCGGCCCGGCGCCGGGCGAGCAGACCCAGGCCGTGGCCATCAAGACACTGAAGGACAAAGCGGAGGGGCCGCTCCGGGAGGAGTTCCGGCACGAGGCCCTGCTGCGGGCACGGCTGCAGCACCCCAACATTGTCTGCCTGCTGGGCATGGTGACCAAGGACCAGCCCCTCAGCATGATCTTCAGCTACTGCTCGCACGGCGACCTGCACGAGTTCCTGGTCATGCGCTCGCCGCACTCGGACGTGGGCAGCACAGACGATGACCGCACGGTGAAGTCCGCCCTGGAGCCCCCCGACTTCGTGCACGTGGTGGCGCAGATCGCCGCGGGCATGGAGTACCTGTCCAGCCACCACGTGGTCCACAAGGACCTGGCCACCCGCAACGTCCTCGTGTACGACAAGCTGACCGTGAAGATCTCGGACTTGGGGCTCTTCCGCGAAGTGTACTCGGCCGACTACTACAGGCTGACGGGGAGCGCGCTGCTGCCCGTCCGCTGGATGTCCCCCGAGGCCGTTATGTACGGCAAGTTCTCTGTGGACTCGGACATCTGGTCCTACGGCGTGCTCCTGTGGGAGGTGTTCAGCTACGGCCTGCAGCCCTACTGTGGCCACTCCAACCAGGACGTGGTGGAGATGGTCCGGAGCCGGCAGGTGCTGCCCTGCCCCGACGACTGCCCCGCCTGGGTGTACGCGCTGATGATCGAGTGCTGGCACGAGTTCCCCAGCCGGCGGCCCCGCTTCAAGGACATCCACAGCCGGCTGCGGGCCTGGGGCAACCTGTCTACCTACAACAGCTCGGGGCAGACCTCAGGCGCCAGCAACGTCACGCAGACCAGCTCCCTGAGCACCAGCCCCGTCAGCAATGTTAGCAACACCCGCTACGGGGGCCCCAAGCAGAAGGCCCAGCCCTTCCCACAGCCCCAGTTCATCCCCATGAAGGGCCAGATCAGACCCATGGTGCCCCCTCCCCAGCTCTACATCCCCGTCAATGGGTACCAGCCCGTGCCGGCCTACGGGGCCTACCTGCCCAACTTTTACCCGGTCCAGATCCCGATGCAGATGGCCCCGCAGCAGGTGCCCGCCCAGATGGTGCCCAAGCCTGGTTCCCACCACAGCGGCAGCGGCTCCACCAGCACGGGGTATGTCACCACCGCGCCCTCCAACACGTCCGTGGCAGACAGGGCAGCCCTGCTCTCGGAGGGCACTGAGGACACGCAGAATGTCCCGGAAGACGTGGCCCAGAGCCCCGTGCAGGAAGCAGAGGAGGAGGAGGACGGCTCCGTCCCCGAGACCGAGCTGCTGGGAGACAATGACACTCTGCAGATGGACGAGTCTGAGGTCCAGCTGGAAGCCTGAGGGCTGCAGGGCCGCGGGGCGCTTGGGGGGAGACTTGGGCCTCCCTGAGGAGCGCGCCCCGGGTACCAGTGGGCTGGAGTGCAGTCTCCCTGGGCGAAGTCCTCCTCTGTCGTCATCTCGTGCACGGAGCAGCGCTGTGCCCACCTGCTTGGTTGGAGGGTCTTGTAGCCAGTGGCTCCTGACCAGGCAGGGGTGGTAACCCAGCAGGACGCATGGTGACCCCCAGTGCCACCTACATTTCCCTGGAGGTCAGTCGGCCGTGAGCAGTGCCTGTGCTTTGAAGGAAATTAGGTGGCATCTTCCCTCCATATTGCATAGGGATTGAATATTTCCAAACATTGGGAAAACAGGCCTGCAGAAAGGCAGTGAGGTGGGACCTTGGGCTTTGCGATGCCCAGCAACTGGGCTGCTGCGTGAGGATGGAGGAGGCTGCTTTTCTCTCTACTACCCCCCCGCCCACCAGCAAGTCTCCCTTCAGCCACCAAAGATGAGTGGGAACAGGACGTGGCCGCCTGCCACCTGTCAGAGTCTGATGAGAAAGGGGCTCCTGGAATGGGAGTTCCGTATTAAAACGAAATGTGCCTTAAAAGAAACCCACACAATTTTGTATTTTTGTGAAATGATTTTAATTATCCTGCATGTGTATTTTGCCCAGTTTTCTGGAATTCAAGGGAAAGTGTTTTGGGGGTTTGGAATGTTACAAAGAAGGCAATATTGTACAGAGCACAGTATTGTTATTTTTTTTTCTTTTTTTTTTTTAGAAGCCTGTACAGACCTTAAATGTAATTTATATGATTTTTGTATGCCATTTTCATTGAAGAATTTTGAGCTTAAAATAATGACTTCGTAATTTAACTGTTTACGTTACCCACGTTGGGATGCCACCTGATTGTACTTTGGTTTGCTTGTGTTTGTACCATACGTAAGCGAGGTCAGTTCATTTCAGAGCTCCTATGAGAGAAGGCGCACAGGCACACTGCATCCGACACACGGCATAGAGCGCACTTGTAACTCCCACACCTGGTGTATCCAATAAAGCAAAACGGAAGGTTCGGTCTGCCCTCTGCAGGTCCTGAGGACATCAGGCAGCGGGAGGTGCTGGATGACGGAGACGCCCAACGGTGATGATTTGGGCTGAGGTTTAGGGGACTCATCCAGGACCAGCGACTCCATTTGAATGTGGATATACGTTGACAGATAAATGATGGGAACAAGTTGCATTGCTTTTCTCGGTAAGGTCTGTGGCAGGGATTAGCCGCAGATGACGTGAAGATGGTCTTTTGTTTTAAACCTCTCTCCTCCTGAGGTCCCAGAGCCCCTGCCATTTTTAGACCTGGAGTCTGGCTCTTCCCAAGGCCCTGGAGCAGGGCTGGAGGGGGAGAGAGTGAAGGAGATTGGGCCTCCTTCACCACCTGCTAAGAGCTGCCTGCATCCCCCTGTTGACTGGCAGCGCGGCCAGCTGAGTCCAGGTACACCTGGACCGGGGTCACCTGCGGGGTCAGTGGCTCCAGGGCTTCCAGTCAGGGGAGGGGCTGGGTGGGTCCTGGAGATGCTTCTGCCAGCCAGCCAATGGCCTTTGCTGCCCCTCGGGCGGGTCCCTTTCTCCCAGCATGGCCTGGGTGGTTTTCCGTGTTTAATGGAGTAGGTCCACAACCCTGGGCCACGCAAGACGCAGGTAGGAATTCGCTTCACATCCGCCGGCATTCGTTCTTTAGCCTGCATTAGAACATCTTGCAGGGCTTGTTACAAAATGAGCACTGCCCTCCCCGCTCCCAGGCAAGTCTGGGTTGGACCAAGAAAGTACATTTCTAACAAGAGCTCAGAGGGTCCTGATGGTGAAAGCCCCTTAAGCACAGCACCATTGGATCCTACCCGCTGGGTCTCCCTGGCTCTTGTACACCCCTTGCTCCTCTGCTTTAGCATAACGCTGCTGACAGGTAGAGCCCCACACACAAACAAAAGGTCTCAGTGTATATCCTAAAATCAGGAGGGACTCTTCCCTGCTCAGTAGAAGGAAGTAATGTGAATGACTCGGAGCCCCTCGGAGCCCCTCTACCAGCAAGTGTGGTCTGGATTGCATATTCAAAGAACTCAGGCTTACACGGAGCTACTTCTCATTTCCACTGATCTGAAAGAGGAACTTGAGTTTATCTCTAATTTTGTACACCTGATGGTTTAACTGTTCAGTCGAGACCTAAGAGTAAAAACTGGGAAATAGCCCTTTGGCTGCTCCCTCCGCAGATGCAGTCAGGGTGGTGGGCGGCCACTTCAGTTTCCCATCACTCAGCCCCCGAGACTTGAACATCGTGCTCGGGGCCACGGACAGAACCGCAGAATGAGCAGCAGAGATTCTGCAGTGAGACACAGGGTTTTTTGGCTGACTTGGGGGAGGTTTTGATTTGGGGGATTTTTTGGCTAGAAATAACATGTGTTTGTTACAGCTCATTCTAATTGTAAAATCTTGATGCATCTTTAGGAATATTATTGAGCCTTTAAAGTTGATGCAGTTGAACAAAAGTGACTTAACTGGCATGTTCCAGAACAACTGATTTTAGAGCTAAGCCGCACGATTCAGATAAATGTCACTCATACCTTCTACCCAGCCACATGCCTGTCCCTGTTTATACCCACAAGAGGGAGATTTTCACACCTATTCAGTAAAGTCACCTAAGTGTAATTAGTTTTAATCAAGCCATACAAAGCCACAAACACCTTGTACACCCCTTATATTTTTTGGTATACAATACTTGTTGAAACAGTCTGTCAGAGCACTGGCGAACTTTTCTGTGCTAATTTTAGGATATTTCACTCAATGTTACAGTTATATAATACTTCCCACTAAATCAAGACAAACCTCTTGGGTCTCTCAACAGGGAAACATTTGTTTAAAAGTGTTCACTTTGGGTGAATTCCACCTCGCAATTCAGTGTTGGTAGCTACTTTCAGACAGTTTGTGAGTTTCTGACGGGAACACTGAAAATCTTCTTTCAGATGAACTTTTCAGGAGGAGGATGTGTCAAAGTAAACTTAACGTCAGAGGTCCTTCTCGCAACCTGGCTGCTGGAAATCAATGTGACCTTTCCAAGATCAGACCTGTTCCCAGCTCACCCCCTTGTTTTCCTTCATCAGTCCCCAAAGTAGTAGAGACTATAAGTGTTTTTTGTCCTGGGACTTAGTTTTTTTTTTTTTTTGCCTATTATGTAAAATTTATTTTCAAAGGGCCAAATTTCTTTTCTCACAGTAATACGTTACCTATACATTTAGCCACATTTATCAAATAAATAGATCTCTTCAGCATAATTGCTTTGAATTATACCTTAAGTTAAAAATTTATACACAGTATAATTTACCCTTTTTAATGTACAGTTCAAGTTCTGACAAATACCTATGGTTGTAATTACCACCAGAAACAAGATACAGAACAGTTCCAAGCATAATTCCCTTTTAAATGTCAATTAATCAACAAGTATTGATTGACTACTGACGTGTCCAGTAGTTACTGGTCAGTCTTGGCTGATGGCAGTTTGCTGTGGATCACTGTCATCAAGGTGTCACTCCTCTTTACTTAGTAGACAACCAAGCTTCCTAATCCTCATGTCTCTCTCTGGCTGTCAAACAGTTCAAAGCTTGGGCTCAACACTGTCTTCCAGGATGACACCTTGCAGTTCTTCCTCACTCCACTGGGCCACATCCATTCATTTGCTCCCTTCACAGCCCTATGACAGGTCATATCTCTCAGTAATTAGCTTTTGAAATAAGAGTAATGCTTTCTTTAGGTGGGGGAGGCCTGGATTTAGGCTACCTGACACTCACCCTGAGAAGAACATGAGCCTGAGTGTCAGGTGTTTACACTTAAGACAATAGATCTTTTGTAGCACTGTATTTCTTTTTCAGTTTTGTTTCAACCGTTTAGTTATTGTATAGCTCATACGTTCCTATAGTTCAGAGTCACAGTGGGAAGTTCCTCGCCCATCCCCAGCTACCCCACCTCCAAATGTATTACTGTGGATCCTCTCAGTTTTTTAATGCATATCTAAGAATACTTGCCAATGTGTTCTTATATTTATCCCATTTTTTAAACGTTAAGAGGTAACCTTCTCTACAAAATTTCTTTCTGCTGTACTTTTTTTCACATAACCGTGTATCTTGGGGGTCTTTGCTTGTCAGTGGATGGGAGCTTGTCTGCTGGTGGAGTTCTTTCCTAGCAGTGGCCCTGCGAGCAAGTGAGGGCAGGAGTTGTAAGGGGGCAGAGGTCACCACACTGCCTGCCCACAGGGCTCTGGAGGGCTGCTGGGGTGAGGTGGACGAGGGGGGGCTACGACCAACACACATGGCTCAGCGCTAATGTGTGTTATTTGAAAGACAGGGCAAGTCAACATTTTTAACTCATTAGTATTGTTTTTTCACTAATCACTAATTTGCCCTGCTTATTCTCTTTCCCAGTCTGAAGTGCTGAGGTTTTAGTGGAAAATATTGTCCAGACACAAGAGCTGTAGACTCAAAACCAGCCCTTGTGTGTTGGAAGGCGTCGGGGAAATATGCAAGTACCCAGGGGAGAGATGGGGCCAAATGACCACATCTTTGGAATTCCAGAAGGCAACCACAACCCCCGCCCCCTGCCCCAGGATGGCAACTGCCACACACACACACACACACACACCCTGGCCCAGGATGGCAACTGCCACACACACACATGCACACACACACACCCTGGCCCAGGATGGCAACTACCACACACACACACACACACACACACTCACACACACACACTGGCCCAGGAGGCAACTGCCACACACACACACACACACACACACCCTGGGCCAGGAGGCAACTGCCACACACACGCACACACACACACACACACACCCTGGCCCAGGAGGCAACTGCCACACACACACACACACATACACACACACACCCTGGCCCAGGATGGCAGCAACACCCCCCCCATGGCAATTAAAACTCCTCCCACCCCAGGAGGACAACTCACCCCCCACCCCAACCCAGGTCACGACTGCATCCACCAGGGAGCTAAGTTCAGCTACTAACGGTATTTCTCAGGTCTAGATGGAGAGTGGGAAGGGAGACGGTGTCCAGACAGGTAAAGGAGAATTCAGGGGAGGGAGAGGAAGCCCGTCCCCTCCCTGTGCTCCTGCGGCCCCCATTTGTGACAGTTCCGCGTTGAACAGGTTTAAACCATCATCTTATTGTCACTTTTTTGCTGCATTTTATATTTTGATTGTCTTCTCACCATGGGATCTTTACTGGAAAACTGCACTAAAGCAGTTTGGGGGAAAGCTAGTCTAAACTAATAATGTGGAACCATAGAATTTTGTTAAGGAAATTCACCATTACTTTGAAATATGCAGAATAATCCAAATTAGTCTATAGGAGCCCAAGGAAAAGACTGAAGAGACTAACATGCAAATTGCCTGAAAGGTGGTTTTTGTGTTCAGGAAGCATCCTCCTGCTAGCTGACTTCCAGTCTCAATTTGATGGCCAGATTTTCCCACAAATAATGCAAAGGTGTACTTCAGCCACAGCACTAAATTAGTCAGAGTCTGAACGATTTACAGGCTGGGAATAGCCGGGCATTCTAACCTGCAGATAGACCACCTGAAGGGCCAGCCATGAGTCCTTGCATGTCTGGCCACTATCTTGTTTCCAGTCTCTTATGCACTGCACCCTCATGCATCTAACCCGGGAAGACCCGCAGCATTTTGTAACAAGGAGTTACTTCTGGGCCCCAGAGAAGGCACTTTCCTTTCCTTCAGGTAGAGATCTTGGAGGTCACTTAGTCTCCACTGGTTATCTTAGAGAAGACTGAGCCACTGCTTTTTTTTTTAACAGCTTAACTGTGCTATAATTTACTTCCGTAAAATTCACCCATCCAAAGTGTACAATGCAGTGATTTTTTTTAGTAAATTTGTGAAGTGTGTAGCCTTCACCCCAATCTAATTTTAGAACATTTTCATCACTTCCTCAGCCCTGGGTAATCTGCTCTGTTTTCTGTCTGAATGGATTTGCTTTTTCTGGACATTTCATATAAGTGGAATTATACAATATGTAGCATTTTGCTTCTGGCTTCTTTCACTTAGCAGAATGTTTTCAAGGTTCATCCAAGTTGTATCATGCATCAGAAGCTCATTTTATTGCTGAATAGTATTCCATTGTATGGATAAACCACATTTTGCTTATCCATTCGTCCCTTGACGGATTTGGATTTTTTCATTTTGGGGCTATTATGAATAATGCTGCTATGAACATTGCATGTGTTCGTATGTGGACATATGTTTTCATTCTCTTGGGTAGATTCCTAGGAGTGAAATTGCTGGGTCATATGCAAAAATCATTGATCTCTTTAAGAAATTTCCAAACTATTTTCCAAAGTGGTTGCACCATTTTACCTTCCCTCCAGCAATGAATGAGGACTCCAGCTTCTCCACATGCTCTCCAACACTTGCTATCATGTGATTTGTTTTCATTAGAGCCATCAACTTTTAAGACTATCAAAAGAAGACATTACTTACCTGAAAAGATCGAGGTTGCAGACAAGTTCTATGAATTGTTCATCAAATCTCACCAGATGCCCTTCACTTAATTGTTCCTATAGCCATTCAACAAATATTTCTTGAACATGTACCATTAGCTAAATTCAGTGGTGAATGAGATAGGAAACACCATCCCCACTTCCTCAGGAAGAAGTTTATTAAACAAGAAACACTGTAATAACAGGCTAAGTCTTCCATGGGTAGCAGTATTTTCTGTGCAATGAGGCCTTGGGCAGAGCCCAGCTGTGTCAACTGATGAGGGTCACACAAGCATCACTAGATTGGGTCCCAGCGTTTGCAGCTAACTACGCACAGAAATGCCTCCTCCATCATAGGCACACTGGCAGGGTTGGTACCCACTGTCTTCTAGAGCTTGTGTGGCTGCAGTGTTTCTTTGGAGTCTTTAACTCCATCTGGAGATCTCAACATTTCCTGGGTCTTGGAACAGGTTGGCAGGGCCATACCCTGGTGCCCAAGACCCCCTGGAACTGCCTGTGAACGTGGGTGGGGAAAAGTACATGTTCATTTTCACTAACCTTTAACTGAAATGTAGCATTTCCTCTTACTGTAAATGTAGGAAAAAAACCCAAAGATGTGTTCAGCGTGCTCATGGCTGCTCACCATGAGTTCTTTTCATATCGCATTGCAAATGCCACATCACTACTCCAAGATGACACCCATTATGGGGCCTGCTGCAAAATCTTGCTACCGAGTTAATAGAGGAGCACATATATTACAATTTTGTTTTTTTTTCAATATTTCGATAATTTCAATATAGATGTTTTCTTTGTAATTTGAGTCTTCTATTTTCTTCATTAAAACCCTACATTCGGAGAAAGGACCCAAATGCCAAGGGGTCCATCTGTGATGCAGAAAGATAAGAAGAAGACGCCATCTTTACGGCTTCTCTTCTAAGACCACCCACCGCATGCCTAGTGCCCTATTCCTCCCAGGATGCAGTTCTTCTCTGGGTAGGAGGTGGAGGGATTCTCCCTGCAGACTGGGCCCCGGAACCCGGGGGACCCCTGCTTGCACTCACTCATCAACACCTGCCTTTCCCACTTGCACCCCGGCTCCTCTGCTTTGGTCCAGGTGAGATGCAGTGGCGGTGGCAGGGTGTTTTACCACCAACTGCCTTCGTACTTTCTCATGCTGTTTCAACAGTGCACATCAAGAAGACACAGCAACACAGAGAAGCAGGAACAATGTCTCCCTAGCCCAGTGGGAGCGCAAACTGTTTCTATGTTTTTTCAGAGTAAATATCAATATTGTTGCTTTTTCAAGTCTACAGGGGCTCACAGGCTCCTGCAACATAATAGCTGTTCTCTCCGAGCCCCCCAACATCCCTGGAGGGAGTGGAGGAGACTTGGGTTCCTGGAGGCTCCATCTGCCAGGCTAGTGTCTCACCAGGGAGAGCAAATAGTTTTTTTCCTTCTTTCTTTTTTTTTTTCAATTTTATTTATTTATTTGTTTATTTATTTGGGGCTGCATTGGGTCTTCGTTGCTGCCCGCAGTCTTTCTCTAGTTGTGGCCAGCAGGGGCTACTCTTCGTTGCAGTGCGTGGGCTTCTCATTGCAGTGGCTTCTCTTGTTACAGAGCACAGGCTCTAGGTGCGCAGGCTTCGGTAGTTGTGGCACGTGAGCTCAGTAGTTGTGGCTCGAGGGCTCTAGAGCGCAGGCTCAGTTGCTGTGGTGCCCGGGCTTAGTTGCTCCGCAGCATGTGGGATCTTCCCGAACCCTAACCTGTGTCCCCTGCATTGGCAGGCAGATTCTTAACCACTGTGCCACCAGGGAAGCCCTCCTTTTTTCCTTCAGATAAATGTTCTTCGAATTTTAATTATTATCCCATAAGGGTAAATTTCTAGTTCCTTAAAATAGCTCTTTCAGTATGGATTTCCTAAGCATAAGAAATGTCACATTTCTTCCCGTCAACTAAAAAAAAAAAAAACCACACACACACACACACACAACATGGGAGTTATGAGTTAAGTTTTATTTGGGGCAAAAAGAGGACTATAGCCCAGGAGACAGCATCTCAGATAGCCCTGAGAAACTGCTCCAAAGAGGCAGGGGGGTAGGTCAGTGTTATATGTGATTTTAGTGAAGGGGGACCACACGCAGTCAAGCACACATTTGGGGAGAGGCTTGGCGCTAGTCAGGAGGAGCAGACGTCACCGTTAATGATTTTAGTGCTTTTCTAGATACGAGGAGATGCAAGAATTGGGCTCATAAAATCTTCTCCTGAAAACATCTAACTAAAGACCTGTTCTTCCAGTTTTTCCCAGAGCACAGAGTGTCTCATTCCTGATCTCCACCCTGAACTCCTTTCAGGGAGTGTTGAAGTTCAGCAGCTACAGTGGCTCATGATTTAATCCTTGTCGAGGCAGAGGGCAAGTGCCAAGTTGTAGTCGGCTTTCCCTACAAAATACAATCTACCATGTTCATTCACTTTATGAGGTACAGTGATCTGATAAGAGGTTGATTGTGTAGGTTCTATAAATATGCATATTCATTGCATAGGTTGTGTTCTCAATAAATTTTATTAACTTGATTATACCTTGGGGGCATTTTTTGTCAAAATAACTTAGCATAAAAACCCGATATGTGCAAGAAAACTAGAGTGCTTATTAGAGAAGCTCTGCTTTTTGCTATACTGCAGTTAACACAGTTATTTAGAATAGCAGTTATGGATTTAATTGTGGGTGAAACACTCTGTTGCAAATGCAAATGTGCAATGTTACTGATTGGGCCACAGAAATCACAAGGAGATACTTACTCTCCAAACTGATCCAAGTGGAGATCATTAGATTAATTTGTTGACAAATGCTGATGGAAGCCTGCTGTGTCCCTGCTGCGGGGATCACGCAGAGAACCATGTAGATAAACCCAGCAACAAACTACATTCTCTAACGTCTGTGACGCTCAGTTCTCTGACGAAAACACAGCACAGGGAGGGGAGATTCCTCGGCAGGAGTGGGTAGTTTAAGAAATCTGGTCTTTACTCACCAAATGTGCCTCTAAAAAATACTGTGACCAAGAATGATCTAAGTCTTCAAAGTTCCTTTTCTTGTGGCCAGCGATGTTTTTTTCGCCCTCTTTAACTGGAAACAAAACCATGCAGGTATAGCAACATAGGCAGTCCTCTCATGCAAGAGAGAATAGCGGAAAACAGAGAAATACACTCTCACTACTAAAAAATTGCATCCCTATGAACAGTGTGAATTTCCAGTTCACAAGGTTAGCATCTCAGGATCATGGAGAGTGGGAGAAAGAAACAGGTGGCGAGTCATTTGATTTTTATGGGGACAAGAAGCCCATATTCCCCCCCATGATTAGCTGTGCAAGAATGTTACATCCTTCGAGCAGAACTCTGCGCCCCCCAGGGCAGCTGAGCTGGGAGCAGGTTCCAGCCTGGGGGTGTCCTCAGCCTCTCTCGGTCCTCAGCCCCCAAACAGAAGTGGTGCAACTCTGACAAATGCCACTAGAGGCCATTAGAAAATGAATTCTAATTAATTAATCCATTGAGATCCTAATCTCTCTTTGCCTAAAGATAATTTTAGTTCACAGTCAGAAAAAAGGGCAGGACAGCTGTTTGGTGCACCAATTTAAAGGGGGGGGCATAAATCTAAATCTAAATCAATGGAGAAAATTGTGCCCCAGGTGCCCTCAGTACCCACCTGCAAAGGCAGGGTTTCAGGAGGTGAAGTCCCAGGGCAGGAGTTTTCTCCTCTGTTTTATTCACTGCTGTGCCCCCAGCTAGAGTAGGTGGGGTGGGGGTGGGGGGTGCTGGGTGACTTTTAGGCTTTGCTGGGCAGGATCACAGAATGGAATCGTTGTAGACAGTAGAATGCAGATGAGGCCGTTTTCCCTATGATGCCCAGCATGGCCCTCAGTAAGGTGTCTAGACTCCTCTTCCCATCAAGTGTCAGGACAGACTGTAGTGAGGACCCAGAGCATCAATCTCATTTGTAACCTTTACTAAGAAGTCACTTAAGGATGTGTTCCAGCACACAGGGGGGGGGAAATCAAGAGACAGGATGACGTGGAAAGTAGCAAGAAGGCCTCCTAAAATTCCTTTCCCAAATTTCATAATTCAGAGTGTCTGCTGTCTCCCCCCTACCATCCTTCCCTCCCTTCCTTCCCCTCCCCATTGGCTTTGAGTCTCTGAGGTGGCCTGATACCACACATGCACACGTGCACACACTCACGCACGTGCATCTCCATTCACCTCCAGGAATGTCATTCTTTGCCTAGTGACTGATTTTCTTTCTAAAATCCTCATGGCAAATTTCTAGCGAGATTGTCCAACTCTAGATTTTTTTAGTACTAAGCTATTTCTAAATACAATTATAAGAATGCAGAGAACACTCTCGTGCACAAAATTGTGACTGGCCACCATGCGTGGTGGAGAGAAGCCCTAGGTGAGTGGCTCCCTCACCATCCCCCACAGGGCTCTGTTGAGCTACGTGATCTGTGTGTCCTTCCTCCCTTTTCTCTGGGTCCACTTTCCTTTGCCTCTCCAGTCTGGTCTACTCTGACACCCTTCTGCTTTCCTCTGCCCCACACTGATTGCCTTCTCACAATATCTATGCCTGGGGATGGAACCTGGGGAACAAATGTTCACATTTCACCAGAAACCCCTCTCTTCTTGACTTGAAGCACTGCCAAGTAATAAAGCTGTCATTCACAAGGCTCCGTGGCCAGAGGTCTTGGTCAAGATCTGTGTGAATTCAAATGCACACGCATTGTTGGAAACAAGACTCGGACAAATGTCTTGAAATTAAAGTATTGAGATTTTCAAAGTGAGCTCCCCACACCAAGGGAAAATGTCGATATTAGTCTTCATTCCGATTAAAATGTAGAATGCCTGTATTGATATAGGAGATGGGGCGCATGTTGAATGCTGGCGTTCCTTCAGAAGTTATCCCCTCAGTGACTTAAGTTGCTAAAAGGCAGGCGATCATCCAAACACAGCCAGGAGTGTCCACTGTGATCCTCGGGCAGTGACCCTCAGCCCACTCAGCCTTCCCCCCGGGAAGGTGAAGTGACTGCCTGAGGTCAAAAAGATTGAATAAAAACACAAAGAAAAAAAGACAGGGGTCACTGTGAATGTGAAATACAGTGGGAGTTAAGGCCAAAAGAACTCAAAGAGAAAATGAGGGGGTTCGTGGAAAATGTCAGGGAAGCCACAGATGTGTATACACCAGGCATGGCAGATAAATACACAGAGCAACAAGTCCCAGGAATAAACAGCCGTTGTGGGAACAGTAAATGCATCTTTTAGAAACTGAAAGAGCAAGTCAGAAAAACGTAAGAAAACACAGGAGCATGTTAGTAGCGCAATCCCAAGCTTGAGGGAATAGACTTGAAAACTTTGTTCCCTATGCAATGTGTCATCTTAGGGCACATTGCAATGATCAATCCATGTGCTTGACAACAAAGTCAACCTGAATACAATTCCCAAAGGAGAGATGTCACAGGCTCTATTCTCTGACCATCTGACCACAATCCCAGAAAGCTAAAGATGGCCATCATCTTCTGACGTCAAAGGCATTGAGAACTGACTTCGTTTCTTACCTGGTGAGAAAATCACACTCACTGAGGCCTGGGACCCCACTGTCCACGATTATGCGTTCTGCCACTGTGCCCTGCCGGCGGACTGCCCACGCCTGGATGTTTGCCTTCCCTGTGGGCACCATCATTTCACTGTTTATTGGCCTTTCCACAACCAAGAAGGAATGAAGTTTTGAAACAATCATGCCCACAAAAGTCTGGGTTTTTTTCTTTCTTTTGTCAGAAGCAAGTTTGTAGCTATTGATTCCCACTGCTTCCCCCACCCCCAGCTTTAGTGATTGTAACATCCTGTAACAGAGCCACAGCAGCTGATAGGATGGTCCCCAGGACACTCAAGAAAGCATTTCGCTTCTTTCTGCGTCTATCACAGAAACAATCCATTAAGTAATAGGGAGAAGGGTGACCTAGGAGAACCTTAAATACAGGCCTGCCTGGGTTTAAGAAAATCAGAGGCCAAGGAGCAAGTTTCCTCCCCTCCCTTTCTTGCACAAGAGCTAGACCCTAAGGAAAGATTACTCTTAGGAGGGAGGGGATGGGTCAAGTAAACATTGCCCTATGAAACATAAGTATCATCTGTCTCTTTTTCCTGGTAACAAAATTTAATGGATATATTTTTAGTGTTGGATAGTTTGTTCAGCCCACGTTATGGAGCCCGTTTGATAAAATTGCTCACAGCACATCATGCTTTTCAGTATTTTTTTTTTTCTCATGGAGAAACTAAATTACACTTGGGTTAAATCAGACTGTAAGTTTTTTAAAATTTACTTTTCTTCTTTCTACCCAGCGCCTGCCTCCCCAGCCCCGCAACCAGGTATGGATCGGGCCCTGGACCAAAGAGTCAGGGTATCTACACCATTTTTACTAGGAAACTGATGAAATTGGGATGGGGTAGAGAGACAGGAAAAGGGTGAGACAGGATGAGCTTCTGAGGAGAAACTGTTGGGTTATCTCACCTCGCTCTCCCCAAAATCCGCACAGGGAGGCCGTACTGTTCCCACTTTGCAATTGGGGAAACTGAGGCCCCGGGGAATCAAACAACCCAAAGCGCAGGGTAGTAGGAAGCAGGTGTTTGAACCAGGGCCGTGACATGTGCCTGGGGAGTGGGAACAGGAGGGTGCCGCGGCCAGGCCGGGCTTCAACCCCTGGGGTGACATCCGAGGGCCTGGGATCCCCACTGGAGACCTTCCCACAGGGAGGCGCAATCAGGGCGTGGGGTCACGGGGAGGGGGCGCCTGCGAAATGTTCTCAGGGCCGGGGACCGCGTGGGGGGCACAGGACTCCTCTAGGGGGTGGCACCCCACCCCAACCCCACGCTGCAGGACCCACCCACTCGCCGGCCCGAGGGATGCTTGGCTGAAGGACCTCTCGGGGCTCCGAGACAGATCACAATGGCCCCCCGGGGGGCGGCGGGGGTCTGTGCAGGGCGGGTCCCTAGGGAATGAGCCACACCCAGGGGTCCTTGGCCACAGAGATTTTGGCCAACTTATTTTCTCTCTGTCAGTTATTTAATATTAACTGGAAACCCATACAGGCCAGTCACCGGACATGCGACGACCTCAGCCTCAACAACCACGTGACTGCAACTGCGTGGGAGACCCGAACCCAGTCTACCCCAGATTCAGGAGCAAAACAGGTGCGTGTGGGGTTGTAACTGCTCTCTTTGGCTGGCTGCTGGACAGCAGGTGAGAACTGGGATAATCGGGTGAGATGTTTGGCTTTGGCAAGGATGGGGTTGCTGTTGACTGAGATGGGACGTCAGTGAGCTGGGGTTTGAAGTGTCCTGTTCCACTTTAGTCGCCCGGGACCCTCCTCCACCCGTCCTTCCCCATCCGTGGTCCAAAGGACCCTCTGTATGGGGTCTGCCCAGCTGCAGAGCCACACCAGGTGCCACTGGGGTCCTGCCCTGGAGCTTCCCTGTTGCTGCAGAGCTGACCACACGTATGCAGCCCCTATGAGCAGGGACGTTACCACACGCTGGGAGGAGACAGCGACTGGGGGAAATGGGTGCTGGCAGACCCATAGTTTGCATTCTCCCCTGCGGACAGATTCTCCTGAGGTCCTAGAGACGTGTCCTGAGACATATCTGCAGATGTTCCCAACTGACTGGGCGTGGAGCCAGCAGTGCTAGCTCAGTCACTCGCTGTCTCATGCGTGCTCCTCCTTCACCCCTGTCTCCATAGCTGCCTCCTGCTGTGTCTCCTAGGGACCCCAGCGCAGACACATGCCTGATTGATATTCTGCTGGAGGTGTTGACCGAAGCAGTTAGACATTCAAGCTTGGAATTCAGGGGAGGATTCTGGGCTGGAAATATACATTTGGGAGCCAACAGCACACAGATGGCACCCCAAGCCATGACACTGGAGGGAGTGTAGACTAAAAATGGAAGAGACTGAGATGAGGCCTGGAGCGCTCCATTGGTTAAGGGTCCCAGGGAAGAGGAGGAGGAGTGTCATGAAGGTGGGAGACAGACTGGACGGATGACCGTGCCGAGGCCCACCAGGCCTCTCACCGTGTGCGGTCTGTGAGGCCACCGCCAGAGGAGGGCTCCACGGACGTGTGGGTGGAGAGGCAGAAGGGTCAAGAGCAAACCGGAAGAAGTGAAGGACCACGGCTGTAGGCAGCGAATCCTTTAAAAAAGTCTCGTGGTCCACGGAGACAAGTTGTATGCTACTCTGATTCTCTTTTTTCTTTTAATAATCTATTTTTTCTTTCTGGATGCTTCTAAGATTTTTTCCCTTGTTCTTCTAATTCACCAGTTTCCTCAGGCTAGAGCCATATGTATTGGTTTTCTACAGCTGCCAACACAGAGTACCACAGGCTGGGTTGGTTCTTCAACAAGAATTCATTTCCTCACACTTCTGGAGGCTGGAAGTCTGAGATGCAGGTGGTGGCAGGGTTGGTTCCTTCTGAGAGCCATGAGGAAAGGATCTGTTCTAGGTCTCTCCCCTTGGCTTGTAGGTGGCCTTCTTTTCCCCCTGTCTTCACATCATCTTCCCTCCATTTGTATCTGTATCTGGGTCCAAATTTTCCCTTTTCCTGAGGATACCAGTCATATTGGCTCACCCTACTCCCCTATGACCTCGTAATTAGGTTACATCTGCAACAACCCTATTTCCAAGTAAGGTCACATTCTGAGGATCTTGGAGTTAGGACTTTAACATATAAATTTGTAGGGGACACAATTCAACCCATAACGCTGAGCATGTGTCTTTTAAAAAAATATGAGTATTAATATTGCTTAGGATGAATCAGCCCTGCCAGTTGTTGGTCTGATTCTTCATTCAGATCAGAGAATTTTTTCCTGTTTGCTTAAATAGCTCTTCTCCACGTTTCCTTTTGCTTCTCAAATTCTTTCTTGTCACACGTTCCATCTCCTCGGGTCCGTCCTCCGAGTCTCTTATCTTTCTCCTCATGATTTTCCTCTTTGTATTTTTGCTTTATGTTCTGAGATAGTCGTTCTGCTTGGTCTTTTATAGAAGATCCGAACAAATACATGAACATTCCTGTGTTGAATTTTGAAAATCATGTCTTTACAAATTCATTTTATGCTTTTGGTGAAGTTCCTTGAGAATTCTTACCAGAGTGCGGATAATGTTCTCACCTGACTCTTCCAGTTCTGTCTGCCCAGGTGGGAGGCACCAGTTTGACATGGTTGCCATCTTGGCTTCCTCCCCCTGATGGTTGAGACCTCGGTGGTGAGTGTCTCCTTTCCTCCATCTTCTACGTCTCATGACTGCATCTCATCAGCCATCAGGAACAACTGCAAGAAACTCGTAAGCAACGACAAACCTGTGTGTGCTAGAAGGCAAAAAACTTCTGGTCTCATCGGGTGGCAGTCGACAAACTGCCACGCACAGGGACAAACCACTAAGCCCTCCTATCATCCCAGGGGGAGGAGTAGCCCTGTCCCCACAACAGAGGCAGGATCAATTTCGGCTCTCCAGGTGACTCCCTGCCCAGCTGGATGGGCACCCCATGCAGATCCTCTAGGAGAAGGCAGCTTCTGAGATGTGATCCCTCCCATGGTGGTTCGCTGGTCCCTGCTGGCTGAGCATCAGGGGATGGTGGACGCCTGGTCTTTGCTCCAGATCTCAAGGCAAGGCAAGACCCCTCTGCTGTTGATTCCTTCACAACCAGCCTACCATGTATTTCCTTTCCCCTGTGGAGCCCCTGATCTAACATGTGGCCTCGGATTCCACCAGCTCCTTGTTCTGCTGTGTCCACCCCAGAGGCAGTTGGGAGGAAGATGTCAGATATACAAGCGCAACTTGCCAGCTACCTGTAACCTTGCTTCCGCATTTTAGGAAATAATTGTTGGCTGTTTCCCCAGCATACATTCCCCACCTCTCCTTCCCACTATCCCTGAGCTTCAGTTTGGAAATCCACGTGGTTCTAGAGAAGTTGGCTCCGTGCTTGGCTTCAGGAGTGGAGCAATGGCCCTGGGCTAAGCAGTCACAGTGAAATCAGTTCAGGGATGGGCATGTATTCTAAACTAGACCAACCAGCTTAAGGGCTTGCCAGAAATGCTGGGAGAAAAACTCTCCTCTCATCCTCCCTGATGAATGTGATCAAAAAAATGTGGGGCCCCAGGAACTGCTCTCAAGAATTTTGAGATCAAAATAGAAGCCATTTTATGTTGAATCAGCAGTGTGAAGACAGAGCTGAAAGACTTAAAGAGACAAGTTCTCGGTGGCATTATTAAGCCCAGATCCATCTTTTAATGTCCAGATTCATATATTCTCTAATGAAGTGCCACTTCTGTAGCACAGTATATCATATGTAGGGATAACATGTATACGTATGGGTAACATCGGAAGAAGTCTGTTTCCAGAGTACTTTCTTCACTGTAGAGCATAAGACAGAGGAATGTCATCTTTTTGTTGTGCCTCTGAGTTGCTTGTAAGGCCACATCACCAGTGCTCTTTTCCCTCACTCCTGATAGCAATCTCAGAAGGAATTCGGACACTCAGGGGGTCACATGCCTAGGCAATCCATCAGCAAATATTTGATTTCTAAGCAGCTTACTTTTATCTGCAAAATGATTTTTTTTTTCCTTAATACGTAGGGTAGGGTAATGCAATCTTAAGGAATGTGTCATGTCTACTCTTATTCATTTATTCATTTATTATCTATTATTCTTTTGGAACTTCCCAGCATTTCTTAACTTAGTCATGAAGCTCAGCACTGCAAACTTCTGAATTGTTGAGCAGTGTGACCAGTCTTCAGAATTGACACGGGGGAATTATTGTGATCAGATGGATGGTATATCTTGGATTAGTCCTAATTCTGTTTTCTGAAATATTATGTACTTGAGAAATAATTGCTGTTTTTCCTTTTTTTACTTTATACATTTGGGGAATGAGATGTGATGACCGCTGTGGTGGACAGGCCTAAGTGCCCCTCCCCCCATGATCCCACCTACTGGTGTGCACACCTCTGTGTGATCCCCTCCCTCTGAGCATGGGCAAGACCTCAGGCTTGCTTCAGCTGAAATCTGGCCAAGGTGGTGGGGTGTCACTGAGATGAAGGCACATTGTATAAGACTCTTGTTGCTTGCAGACTTGCTCTAGTCTCTCTTGCCATTGCTAGCTTTGACAAAGCGAGCTGCCGTAAGTCCTACAACTGCAAGGAAGCAAACCCTGCCAACAGCCCAAGGGAGCTTCCCCAGTCATGCGTCTGATGAGAACTGGTCCCTGGTCGCCGTGCTGACTACAGCCTGTGACTCTAGGCAAGGACCCAGCTCAGAGTGCCTGGACTCCTGGCCCAGAGAAACTGAGATAATTGATGTGTGTTGTCTTCTAGCTGCCAGGTAGTAATGTGGTGGTTGTTTTGTAGCTGTAAAAAACTAATACATTAACTTACAGATTCTTCCTGAAAGTCACTTCTCTGGCTAGTGCATAAAGTTGGTTGGATTGTTCCAACCAATTCCACCGAGTTTGTATTTCTCCAGATGAGAGGTATGAGAATGTTTATATTAACTCTCTTCCACCTTAGAAGTGGTTCTAAAATATATAACATTTCTACTTCTCCTGCCTGCATTCTACATGCTCTCGAAGTCAGAATACTTGAGCCAAGCTGACAGCTCGAGGAGGGAGGGGCTGCCTCTTTCCAGCTCACTGCTGTGTTCCTAGCTTCCAGTGAGGGCCTGGCACTCGGCAGGCTCGACACATATTTGCTGAATAAATAGGCAAATGAACAAACGTTTGTCATCATATTCTTCTTACTGTTACCTCATTCTCTGTCTCAGGCTCTGTGGTAAGCATTTTATCTACATCTCCCTGAATCATTAAAATAGCCTGTTAAGCAAGTGGTGTCACTCGCATTTTACAAGTGGGGAAACTGACTTTCAGAGAGTTTAGTGATTGCCCAAGATTGAAGGGAGATTGAGTGGCAGTGCTGGGGGCAAGCCTTCTCTACTGAAAACATATTTAAAACACATACACACAAATATGTATATATACACACACATACATATCTACTATCTATCTATCTATCATCTATCATCTATCTATCTATCTATCTATCTATCTATCTATCTATCTATCTATCTATCATCTGTCTATCTAAAGTTTTAGTAAAATAATTGAAATTCTCTTTTATCTACACTGATCACTTCCCTCTACAGGGATTTCAGTTTGTGAAGCTTAGTCCTGCTTCTCCCGTCTCCTGCGCCTCCCTCCGTCGGCTGTAGGTGGCGCTTGAGTTCTTGTCAACTGTCTGGTTTTCCTTAGAAATGTCTGTATTTACTCCTGGCATCCCGGGCTCTTCGGAGAGCTTATTTTCTCACAATTAATACAGATGGTGGTCTCATTATGGCCGATTCTTCATCTGCGAATTACTTAGTGTAAGGAGAAGTGCTCGCACATGCTTAATTTCTAATAGTGATTTAGAAACCTCTGCCAGCCACTAGGAGGGAAATGGGAGAAGCTGAAAGGCTTTTTACAAATCTGTGATTTTCCTGGTGAATGAAGGTAACCAGGGATGGGATTTCGCATTTACGGAGTGCTTACTCTATGACTTTAAATGACTTACTTCGCCTCATTAATCTTATAACATCCTTATGAGGGAGGTACTATTATGATACGTCTCCCAAAGAGGAAACAGATCCAGAGAGGGAAAATATTCTAAAGAAAGGGAAGGATTGGGGTTAGATTTAATACCAGAGGCTGCTCCCACCAGGGTCCTAGACTAGCCTTGTCCCCCACATAAACACGGGAAGGATAGAAGGGAGCAAAGACCTCCTTGGAGAACTTTCGTTGTTTTGGCTTGTTTCCTTTATGCAAAGGTCAACAAGAGCGAACCACAAAGCAATGGAGAGGAACTCAAAACTCATTTTGGACAGTGCAATCTAAGGAACCATGTGACACGTGGCCTCCATGGTACAGATGTCCACACCTGTGGTCAGATCTCCCCCTGTTGTGGGAGGAAGGTGGGTGGGGAGTAGTAGTGGGACACCCCGGAAGTGGGTGCTGGTGCCTTTGTGGGAAGCATGTGGTGAGTTAGTTGGGCACGAGGGGAGAGGGGAAGGAGGGTGTCACAGGGCTCCCTGTTGTTGTAAATGGTTTCTGTGCCATTTTAAAGAACTAACCCTAGAAAATATTAGATGAATTGGGTTCCAACTTAAGCCAATAGGATTTGAAATGTAAGTTTTTGTAGTTTACACCCATCTAAACTAAATAGATCTGAACTCTGGTTTCTGTAGGGTTCCAGGCAAGGGGCTATTTAGTAGGAGGAAAAGCCAAAGATAGACTTTTCCTACAAAGCTAAGGGGAGAGCGACTGCCTTTCCTAATTCGTCCAATTCAGTAAGTTGTTTGGGCTGCCAGGAAAGCTAACGCTGGCCACTCCCTCTTTTGGCATCACATAACTACAATTCGTCAGTTCTAGGACATTTAGAAATTTACCAGGAGATGGAGTCTCTTTTTCATTAAACCCATGTGCTTGCCAGAGCAAACAGAGGTCCTAATAAAATGATGAGCCAAACACTATGAATTGAATTACACTAATTTTAGTTGTAATAAAACCACAAGCCATCCTTTGGATTGGGGTAGAAGAACCTTATGATTAACTTGTTAGGTGTGAAGTAAAAAGCCTCTGACCATGAAGTCTTTATCAAGTATCCGGACATGATATGTTGCCCTCAGATTTTTAATCACTCTCATATGAGGTTGTGGATTACTTAACTAAGTAGTTACTTTAGTTACTGAAGAGTCTAAGTGATGTTGTTGAATTAGCTTTAAACCCTTGGTTAGCTTAATGACTTACCCAGAACACTTTTTACGCTCCCAGATTCGACCACGGATGGACTTCTAACCACTCCTTTTCCAGAATAGGTGGCTTAGCACTCCTTTCCCATGGAAACTATCCAGATGTTTTTGTCTCAACAGTACTTGATGGGGTACCAACACCCACCTCTTTATCTAGCATATTGAAGGTAAGGCCTGTGTTACCAGCATTTAGTTCATATTTAGAAACTGCCCGGTCCATATTGATGGTTTAAATTTTGAGACAAGTTTAATAATATAGCCCAAAGGATAAATAGACGTCATTTCCAACTAGTCCTTTGCCTCAGGAGATCTTTCCTATATGCTTATTAGGGTGTAAGAGGAAACGGCTTACTAAAATTCATAAGTGGGGCAGTGGGAATATAGTTGAATATTTAAAACCCTTTATTCCATTGCTTTTCTGGAAGCATACGGAGACCTACAGACTATTTTTTTAATTACTCATCAAATATTTTGTAGGTGTATTTAATAATTAGCCAGGTGACTCTGCTAGATACTTATTTAGAATGCAGCAACCAAACAGGGGCTGTGTTTTCTGGAGCTTGCAGCCTCGCAGGGAGACAGTCCATCAACAAACACAGGGTGCAGGAAAGTTAGTGACAGAGGGAGCTCTGGGGGTCTGCGGGACAAAAAGAGACCAGTAGTCCAGAGATAGAACTGGACTTCTCAGAAAGAGGAGGAATTATGCAGACAGGGTGGGAGAGCCTGCCGCTGCTTCGGACCAGCCCAAGCAAAGACTCCAAGGTGTGAGGGGGGAAAGAAGGTGAGCGCAGTTGGGATGCAGCAGCCAAGAAGGCAAGTCTGGAGAAAGGGGCAGAGAGACTCCGCAGCCAGGAGAGCCAGGGTCAGGAGTTGGACGTGACCCTCAGCAGTGGGAAGAGTCCCTGAGGCTTTTTAAGCACAGGAATGACCTGGTCACACTCATGCCAGGAGGAGCTGGAAGGTTTTCCTGAATATATTCTCCAGGAGAATATATTGCCACGTCTCAGGTCCGTCTTATCTCTTGCTTTACCTTTTGTTCTTTGACTATAACTGAAATTCACAGGAGAAAAGGTTTGCCGCATCATCGCCAAGGTGGTATAACTCCGTGTGCTAGTCAGCTGAGGTGGTCATAACGAAGTGCCACAGACTGCTGGCTCACACAACAGACATTTATTTCTCACAGTCCTGGAGGCTGGGAGTCTGAGATCCAGGTGTCAGCAGGGCTGGTATCTCCTTGGCTTGTAGATGGATGTTTTCTCCCTGTCTTCACATGGTCTTCCCTCTGTACCTATTTGGGTCTTAATTTCCTCGTCTTATAAGGACACCAGTCATATTGGATTAGGGCCCACCCATATGACCTCATTTGAATTTAATTACCTCAGAAAAGACCCTGTCGCCACATACAGTCACATTCTTAGCTACTAGGGCTTAGGACTTCAACATATAAATTTGGTGGCAGAGGGGGGGCAGGGGCGGGGCGGGCGGAGAGCACAATTCGGCTCATAACACCCACTTAAGTAAAACGCTTTTCACAAGATGTTACGGCAAAAGAATTTTGAAGCAAAGGAGCCAACAAATTTTCTCTTGAGACTTTGGGAGCTCAACCAGTCAAATTTAATTGAATCCATTTACCAGTAAGTTAAGTGCATCTGTACACTATGTACAATAGGAAAGCCTATTGTCACTAAATCTATGTAATTGAATCACAAAAGATGGCTTCCTCCTTCTCCCCCAGCACCTCACCCTCCCCATCAAATTCTTTTATCCTTTTCCAGTAAGGAAAAAAGAGAACTCTTTCGGGAATGTTTACATTTTACCTTTAAACAAAAAGGAGTGAAATTAAGCGTTGTAAAGTCTGGCCATGTTACGTGTCAGTGTGAAATGATTTTCTCTGGCTAGACTTTACTCCACTTGTAACCACGTCCCCAGCATTCTCCGAGTCCTGGAGATGGAATGCATGGTGGGAGAAGAAATAGAGAGACCCATCAACACTATGATATATTTTTGACGGTAAGGATGGCCTTACTTAAAAAGCCTTCAGTGCTTTTTGTTGAGTTTAAAAGTCCCACTTTGCCTTAGATATTTCTCCTCCTTCCAATTTTACTGTGATTTACAACATACTCTCTTACATGAAAATTACCCTCCTGACCAGAAATTCTTCATTCTGACATCTGTCCAAAACTGTTTCTTCTGCAACTTGCAGTCATACTACTTGTTTTAATATCACCACCTCCTTCTTCTTGCTGTCACATTCTTGCAGAAAAGGCAAGTGAAAGAAAACATTCCTCCTCGGAGCCCAGGAAATGCAGTAGAAAAATCTCTGTCGAGTGATTTGCTATATTTATGGAACCAATAGAAAACAAACACAAGACATGTACTACAATCAGAAAACTCCAGTTTGCTCTAGTTTTTAAAATCTTGGTCTGCTTTCTCAAGAAGGAGAGCGAGCGACAGCCAGAGTTTATAGATTCGTTACTGAGAGGGACAACCCATGCAATGATCAACTTAAAGACTTCTCATTTAAAAGCAGTAAGATGAGAAAGGCTAGACAAAATGACCCAGTTAGCATAGTACATACTTTCAGGAGTTCATAACTCTACCACTATGGTGGAAAATTGGGAAACACTGAATTTTCTGTCACAGAGTAGAGTGGTGTGGTAGAAAAGAAAAATTACTGATGAGGAAAGACATTGAGGCAAAACTTCATGATTAATCTATTATGTACAAGGTAGAAGGCCTCTGATCTTGGAATATTAATTAAGTATCCAGGGCTGATATGTTAACCTAAGATATTTAATAGCTCTGATATGAGACCATGGATTATTTACAGTTTAGTTACTATAAATTATAAATGATTGGGTCATAGAATCAGTCACCCTACATTTAATGTAACCCCAGTGGGAATTTTGAGAGAGAATTTCACAAGTTTATCCCAAACATTTTCTGAAAGAGCAAAACATAATGCCAATATAGTTTTGAAAAATAAGGAAAAATAGAGATTGCTTTTCCTTACCAGAATCAAAACATACTATTAGAGACTTCTACTTCTAGGGAAATGGCATAGATGTACATTTCCTTATTCCTCACTGTAAGTACAACTAAAAACCCTAGAAATCATATGTAAAACCAACATAAGAATACTCTACTTGGTAGAGGGAAGAAAGCAGACTGTTTAGGGATCTTTGGACCAAAGGAATGACACCATAGTGAGTTCCCTGGGTTTTCTTTTCTCTTCATGTATGCTCAGACTGAATATTGAAGAAGGTCAGCAACCTGTAAACACCAATGTACACAGGACAGAAAAGGTTCTCCCAAAAGACTGCTCCCTCCAGTCAAAGAACCAGGAAAGGGGCAGCCTAGCAAGACAGAAAACTTTTAGACAATGACTGCTCTGTTCCATCCAAAGACCACAGAAAAATCTGTGACGCCACCTCCACACTCACAGCTGGCTGAGTGGAGAGCCTAGACTTGCACCCTTGACAGGCCAATGAGGTGTCCCAACTTCCCACTAGAGTGGTGTCAGACAAGGCAGAGTGAGGAATTGGGACTTTCATTCATATTGGGTGGTAACAAGTCCTTCTCCTGTATTCTGTGGTGTCTGTGGAGATCACATGGCAGGTTGGACTTGCACCCCTACTCAAGGTGTACCTCCTCTTCTTGCAGGGGTGATGTTGGAGGAGCTCTAGTGGAGTTTCAGGACTTTCACCACACACTAGCAGTCCAAAGACCATCCTCCCAGCAGTGTCAGTGGAGACCTCCCCCCAGCCACAATGGTATCAGTAGAGGCCTAGTTGGGAGCCTGAACTTCTGCCCCCATTTAACAGTCCAGCAGTACCTAGGAATCCCTCCCCTCCCAAAGTCAATAGAGATGAATTGGAGAACCTAGACTTCTACCCCATCTGGCAATAACAAGGTGACACTTCACCTCCACTTCATCCATCAGAGTAGTATAAGAAGAGGCCTGCTAAAACACAGGTTTAAATGAGATGTCTTATAATGTAGTACCCACAAGGTCCAGGTCTCAATCAAAACCACTTGACACTGCACTGTGTCTGACCTTATTGTGGGCAACAAACACTATTTCTGAGTTTACAGCAAGAACATCTGTGAGCTCAGTGAGTCACCTGGTGTCTCCAAGAATACAGCCCAGATCCTCAAGATAGGCATCACCTTCATAGTGCCTGAGTACAAGGAGCATGACTTCTGAACGCCTTTCAAGTTCCTGATGCCTCTACTTGACTGGTTGGTCATGGCTGGTTATGTTGCTGCTCTCAACTGTGCCTTCAGAGGCCACCCAAAGCTGAAGGCCATCTGGATGAAGAACATGATGCGAATTGGAGAAGATCCCAAGTTCCTGATGACCAACTACCAGGGGGTCCTGATGCTGAACACCCACCACTTGTCCCCCTTTGACTTGGAGACTTACTCCTGTTGGGCCATCAATGAGCTTGGGAAGGTCCTAGCTGAGTGCAGGCTGGACATCTGAGTGCTGCAGTGAAGCTCTGTTTTCCACCTGCCAAGATATTTGGCTGCTAAGTACTAACCTGGACCTCTCCAAACACGTTTCCCTTTCTGAAGTTATCAATGAGAAGATAATAGTCTTGTCTTGAAACAAACAAATGAACAAAATAAAACAAAAAAAACCACTTGACATATAAAAACCAGGAAGGTCTCAACCTGAATGAAAAAAAAAATCTATAGACACCAATGCCAAGATGGAACAAATGTAGAATTATCTGACAAGGATTTTAAAGCAGACATCATAAAAATTCCCCAACAAGCAATTATAAACAGTCTTGAAATTAATGAAAAAAATAGAAAGTCTCATGTTGTACAAATGAAACTAATACAACGTTATGTCAATTATACCTCCAAGAAAGAGAAAGTCTTAGCAAAGAAATAGATGATATGAAGAACCAAATGGAAATTTCAGAACTAAAATATATAAGGACCAAAATTTAAAAACTCAATTGATGGGCTTAACAACAGAATAGAGAGGAAAGAGGAAAGAAACTTGGAGATGCAATGATAGAAGTTACCCAATTTCAACAACAGAGAGAAAATAGACTGAAGTAACAATGAGCAGAGCCTTATGGACATGTGGGACTATAGCAAAAGATTTAACATTCATGCCATTTGAATCCCAAAAGAAGAGGAGAAAGACAGTGGGGCTGAAAAAGTTTTCAAAGAAATAATGGCTAAAAAATACTTATATTTGGCCCCCCAAAAACCCCATTAAGCTACAGATTAATGAAGTTAAGTATACCCCAAATATATAAACTCAAAGAAACCCCCTTAAGGACACATCACAGTTAAACTTCCAAAACTTAAAAACAAGGAAAAAATCTTAAAAGTAGCCAGGGAAAAATGACACATTACCTATAGGGGAAAAATGATTTAAATGACAGTGGATTTCTCATCAGAAACCAGAAAGGCCGGAAAGAAATGGCATAACATTTTTAATGTGCTGAAAAAACCTTTTTAACCCAAGAATTCCATATGCAGCAAAAATATCCTTTAAGAATGAAGGTGAAATAAAGATAATCTTAGATGAATGAAAACTGAGAGAATTTGTTGTCACCTGAAAATAATGGTTTAAGGAAGTTCTCTAAAAAGAAAAGAATTAATAAAAACAATCTTGGAAAATCAAGAAGGAGAGGAAAACATGGTAAGAGCAAATGTATGTATAATATAATAGACTTTCCTTCTTGAGTCTTCTAAATTATGTTTGATGAAGCAAAAGTTATGTGGTTCTCAATGTATACAGAGGAAATATTTAAAACAATTATATTCTAAATTGTGGAGGGTAAAGGGGTATAAAGGGATGTAATTTTTCTTCACTTTGCTTGAACTGGTAAGATGCCAACAATGATAGACTTTGATAAGTCAGAATATATAGTATAATACCAAGAGCAACCACTGTAAAAACAACCAAAGAGACACAAATGGCTATAAATAAATAAATAAAAATAAAAATTGAATTCTGAAAATGGCCAAGTAACCCAAGAAAGGTGGGAAAACAGAGAATGCAAAAAGGAAAGAAAAAATCAGAAAAATAAAATGACAGACTTAAGTCTTAACATTGTAATAATTAAATTAAATTAAATTAAATTAAATGTAAATGTTCTAAATATACCAATTAAAAGATATAGATTGACAAAGTGGGTTAAAAAAACTTGACCCAACTATACACTGTCCATAGTAACAATATACAAAGGTTGAAAGTAAAAGGATGGAAAAAGTATACAATAAAATATTAATCAAAAGAAAGCAGAAGTGGCTATATTAACATCAGATAAAGTGGACTTTAGAACAAAGAAAATTACTGAAGCTAGAAAGAAATTTTACATTTGATAAGAGAGTCAATCCACATAGAAATGTAGCAATTTCAAATGTGAATAACCCAAACAAAAGGACTGCAAAATATACAAAGCAAAACCAGATAAAATTGAAGGGAGAAACACAAGTCCACATTTAAAGTTGGGGACTTCAATACTTCTCTCTCAAGAGTTGAAAAAAACTAGATATAAAAACAGCAAAGATATGGAACTCAAAAGCATCATCAACAAATAGGATCTAATCAACATTTATAGAACACTTCACTGAACAACAGCAGAATATACACACATAATTTACAAGATCTCACAGAACATATACCAAGATAGATCCCATCCTGGGCCATAAAGTAAACAAATTTAAAAGAATTGAAATCATGCAGAGTATGTTCTCTGACCATTGTAGGATTAAAGTAGAAATAAACAACAGAAAGATAACTGGAAATTATCTTTTGGAAGTACTTTTCTCCAAGTGTGTGGAGAGACATTTGGAACATAAACAATACACTTATAAATTATCCATGGGTCAAAGAAGGAGTCTCAGAGAAATTTAAAAATACACTGAAGGAAATTGAAATCACATCTTATCAACATTTGTTGGACACAAGTAAAACAGTGCTGAGAGGGAAACTTATAACACTACATGTTTATATAAGAAAGAAATGAGTAAAATTCTCAAATGAATAAGGTAAGCTATCACCTTAAATAACTAAAAAAAAAAGAAAAAAAGAGCAAAATAAACCCAAAGCAAGCAGAAGGAAGGAAATAATAAAAATAAGAGCAGAAAGCAATATAATTGTGAATAGAAAAACAATAGAGAAAATCAATGAAACAAAAGACTGGTTCCTTGAAAAGATCAAAAAAATTGACAAACCTCTAGCAAAACTGACAAAGACACAAATTATTGCTATCAGGAATGAAATAGTGTTTTATGACAGACCCTACAGACATCAGAAGGATAATGAGGAAATGCTATGAACAACTGCACACGCATAAATTTGACAACTTAGATGAAAAGGACCAATTCCTCTAAAAGTAAACTGCCACAATTCACCTAATATGAAATAGATCATTGAATAGCCACTTAACAATTGACAACTGAATTTGTAATTAAAAAGCTCCTGAAAAAGAATTCTCCAGGCTTAGGTGACTTCCCTGAAAATTTCACCAAAAGTTTAAAGAAGGATATCACCAATTCTACACAATATCTTCCAGAAAATAGAAGAGAAGGAAACACTTCCATCTTATCCAATGAAACAAGTATTATCCAAATAGCAAAACCGGGGATAGTACAAAAACAAAGAAAGAAAAAGAAAGAAAGAAAACTCTAGACCAATATCTTCATGAAGATGCAAAAATTCTTTTTCCTTCATGTACTGAACCATTTATTTTTATTTATTTTTTTATTGAGGTAGAGTTGATGTACAATATTATGTTTCAGGTGTACCACATAGTGATTCACAATTTTGAAGGTTATATTCCATTTATAGTTATTATAAAATATTGGCTATATTCCCTGTGTTGTACAATATATCCTTGTAGCTTATTTATTTTATACATAGTATTTTTTATCTCTTAATCCCCACCAATATCTTGCCCCTCCCCCTTTGCCCTTCCCCACTGATAACCACTAGTTTGGTCTCTATATCTGTGAATCTCTTTCTCTTTTGCTATATTCACTAGTTTGTTTTATTAAGAAGCAGAAATTTTTAATGAAATATTAGCAAATAGAATTCACCAATGTGTAAAAAGAATTACACAGCATGTCCAATGTATGCAAGGCTGGTTCAATAATCAAAAGTCAATCAATGTAATCTACTGTATTTACAGGTTAAAGCAGAAAAATTACATGATCATATCAATTGATGAAGAAAAAAGCATTTGAATAATTTGACATTCGTGAAAGAAACTCTCAGAAAATTAAGAATAGAGGAGAACTTCCTCAATTTGACAAAGAGCATGTACAAAACTTCTAAAAATTATACCTAACAGTATAATTAGCTAAAAATCATACCTACCAGTGAAAGGCTAAATGTTTTCCTTCTATGATCAGGAACAAGGCAAGGATGTTCACTCTCACTGCTTCTATTCAACATTGTACTGGAAGTTCTAGGCAATGTGATAAAGCAAGAAAAAGAAATAATAGTCATATAGACAAGAAAGAAAGACATAAAACTACTTCTATTTGCAGATAATATGATAGTCTGTGTTCTTGGAAAGTCCCAGGGAAAATACAAACAAAGAAACAAACAAATAAATAAAAGTCCCCAGAGTCCTAGAACTAAAAAATGAGTTCAGCAAGTTGAAGGGTAGAAGATCAACATACAAAAATCAGATTTATTTCTATATACTAGCAATGAACATGTGGAAACTATACAATTTACAGTCACTTGAAGAATAATAAAACACTTGGGTATAAATCTAAGAAATCATGTATGGGACTTATATATAGAAAAGTACAAAGGGCTTATGAAATAAATAAACAAATGGAAGACTCAACATAGAAAGGAGGTTAATTCTTCCCAGATTGATACATGGGTTTAACACAAAATTCCAGAAAGATGTTTTTATGGATATAGACAATATTATTCTAAAATCTATATGTAAAGGCAAAGGAAATGGAATAGCTAAAACAATTCTAACAAAGAAGAATAAAGAATAAAAGAAAAAAGAAGAATAAAGTGGGAGCAATCACTCTACCCAATTTCTTGATTACTACAGCTTACTATGAAGCTGTAGTAATTAAGACTATGTGGTATAGGAAGAAGGATGAACACATAAATCAGTGGAACAAAATAGTGGACCCTTAAATCTTCCCAAAATTATGGCCAACTGATTTTTGACAGAGTTGCAAAAGCAATTTGATAGAAGAAGGATAGTCTTTTCAACAGATAGTGTGGAGCAATTGTATATCCACAGGCAAAAATTAAAAAACAGCCTCGACCTAAACCTCGCACCTCATGCAAAAATTCACTCAAAATGGATCAAAGATTTAAAAATAAAACATAACGCTTTCAGAAAAAAAAATATGAAAAAAATCTTTGGGACCTAGAATTTGGTGAAGAGTTTGTCATGACATCAAAAGCATGTTGTATAAAAGAAAAAAAAAGATAAATTAGACTTCATCAAAAATTAAACCTTTTTTTTTTTTTTTTTGCAAAAGACCCTGCTAAAAGTGTGGAAATACAATGGGATGAAATATTTGCAAACCAAATATCTGACCAAGGACTCATCTAGAATAATAAAGAGTCAACAGACATCAACCTTTAAACAATAATTGGATTAGAAAATGGGCAAAAGACATGAAGAGGATATGTGGATAGCAAATAAGCACTTGAAAAGATATTCAGCACTTGAAAAACATTTTCATTAAGGAAATACAAATTAAGACTGCAATGAGATATCACTATACATCCATTAGACAGGTTAAAACAAACAAACAAACAATTAGTGATACCTTTAAATTCTGGCAAGGAAGCAGAGAAACTGGATTTCTCATGCATTGCTGGTGGGAATGTGAAATGGTACAGCCACTCTAGAAAATAGTTTTGCAGTTTCTTAGGAAATTAAACATACACTTGCCAAACAATCCAGCAGTTGCACTCCTGAACATTTATCTTAGATCAATGAAAACTTAAGCCCACAGAAAAACCTGTAAATAATTGTTCATAGCAGCTTTATTTGTAATAGCCAAAAGGTGGAAACAACCACAATGTCCCTTAATGGATGAATTGTTAAGCAAACTGTGATCCATTATACGTGGAATGGACTATTGATACACATGGCAACATAGATGGCTCTCAAGGGCATTATGCTGAGCAAAAAGCTACTATCAGAAGGTCACATACTGTATGATTCCATTTATACAGCATTCTTGAAAAAACAAAATTATAGAGATCCAAAACAGATTAGTGGTTGCCAAGGGTTAGAGATGACGGGGAGGGAATGGGAGATGGGTGTGACTACAAAGGGTTGCACAAGGAAGATTTTTGTGATGATGGAATACTTTTGTATCTTAATGGCGCTTGTAGTTATACAGATTTGCACATAGGATAAAATGACATGGAACTATATACACATACACTGTACCATGTCAACTTCCTTCTTCTGATACTGTGCTATAATTATGTAAGATGTAACCACTGGGAAAAATGGGAAGGGTACATGGGCTTTCCCTCTACTATATTTGCAACTTCTTGTGATCTATAATTATGTATTTTAAAAGCTCCAAAAATAACAAAATATAAAGTTACACTAATTAAAACAGTGTAGTAGAAACCAAAGGATCAAAAGACCAGAACAGAGTCCAAAAACTCAAACAAGTAAATATGGAAATTTGGTACAGTTTAATGATGGCATTTCAAATCAGTGTGGAAAATATAGATTATTTAATTAAGAAAATTGGCAATCCAAAACAAAACAAATTAGATCTATATGCCAAGTTATAAAGAAATTCCAGAAAGGTTCAAGAACTAAAATCATATTTATCAACGGTAGAAAAGATGCATAATTTTTGTAATATTCAAGTGGAAATAGTTTTTCTAAGCATGATGTGGAATTTAGAACCTAATGAAGGATAACAGACTTGATGCTTAGAAATAATACATTTTTATTCAGTAAGCTGTACCATAAATAAAACAAGACCTATGACAAATTTGGAGAATGTATTTGGAACACAACAATGAATAATACATAAAATGCTCCTGTTAATGAGAAAGAGAATATGTAATATAAAAATAGACCAAGGAAATAAACAGAGAAGAAAAAAATCAAAATGCCAAACAATATCTGGACAGAAGTTCAGCCTTACTAATAATCAATGAAATACAAATGAATATATTAATGAAATGTCATAAAATATTGATCATATTAGCAATAATTTGAAACAATTCATTACACTTTGTGTTCTGAAGATTGAGGAAATGGGCACTCAATAGAAAGTTCCTGGATAGTGTCACTATTTGGGTTACAATTTGGCAATAGCTATAAAAATTTAAATATGATGACTCGTGGATTCAGCAGTTTAAATGGTAGCTATTTATGTTATAGGATTACTTGGGCAGTAGTAACAACATGTATGAAGAGGAAGTGTCAACAGCATTGTTTGGAATTGTCCAAAGTTAGAACCACTTTAATGTCTTACTTAATAGTCAATGGTTTAATAAAAAGTGGTATATCCGTATGTTGGAATATTGAGCAAATTTTAAAAATAGTGACTCAGAACTATATGTATTAAAAATACTTAAAAATGTAGAAAGGAAGCAGTTTAAGTGAAATGAATTTTAGAGAATGAGAAGTAATTTAAGCTTCTACCACATATACTGGCAATTCTGTGTATATTTATATATTCATAGAATAATTATAAAAGGATACAGAAGAAATTGATAAAAACTTTCTAGAGAGAACTGTGGAATGGGGAATTTGGGAAGGATTCATTCTTTTCTTTAATGTACTTTTAATTTGTATCAAAGTGCTATAGATATGTTGCTTAAAATGTCAAGCAGGACTGCAGGGTTTATAATGAAACCAGTCCTAGGTGTGGATTAAATGTCTCCAGCTAAAAATAATTTGAAAAGGAAGAATCATCATGAAGAGAGAAAATAGATGACACTGAAAATGAAAGAGAAGAAAGCATAAGTTAGGCCAATTGATGAATCCACACATAAGTGTAGTTATACATTTCTCTTCCTACTTTGTGATACTTATGAGCACAATTCTGTAGAAACTTTGCTGATATTTCCAAAGTAATGGACCATATGTATTGATTTAAGAGAAAACAAGGCCAAGAAAAGACAGTGGGCAAGATCATCTCCTTGGTGTAAGAAGGACCTCAGTGGGTTTGACAAAGGACATCAGCAAGAGATTGTGCATTCTTTCAGCTGTTCTAGTAAATGGTAGTAACTCATCATCCCTTCCTTGGATGGGGACAGGTCAGTGTATGATTGTGAAGTCACCAAACTTCCCCCAGGACAGCAAGGGCTGGCTAGATCCTCCACCTGGTTTCTGTGGTTTCACAAACCTGCCGTACAAAATAGTGACACATGGAACGTTTGGTGCCCAAAACAACATGGTGGGATAGACCCTATTCCCTAGGCTTATATTGGATAGACCCTATTCCCTACATCCCAGAATTCCTGCTTAGTTCAGATGATTAATCTTCTTTTCACATGGTTCTGGGGACTTCCAAGCATGCAGTTTTCTCCTAGTATTTTATGACTTTCTTTTACTTTAATAAGCAGCAGTGTTTTCTTTGTGGAATTAGACTCCACAAAAATATCTTTGCAAGCAGATTTGTGTCTTGATAACAATCTGTTGATTAACTTGGCTGCAGAATGCTGATGGAGTGCGTGAATCTCTGGGAAGGCTTCCAGCAGATACATATCAGTGTAATTAAATTCTTCCAGCATTTTACAACTGTCAGGGGGTGATGTTTTACCGTTCTGATACCCATTCTGGCTTCAGCTTGAAGGGCTGTGTGTGTGTGTGTGTGTGTGTGTGTGTGTGTCTTTTGCAGCTGTTCAAGTGCTATGTTCACACTCAGCCCTCTACACCCAGTTTTTTTGGTGGGTCCCCTGCAAAGATACAGAAACCTCATTTCTGAGGGATACCGGCTTACTCTGTTCATCCTCCTTTCCTCAAAGATCCTTTTGTGCTTTGTCCAAAGGTGACAACAATAGGCATAATAAGTAGAGTATAAGAAGTGGAGGGGAAGGGCATAGGTTTTGGAATTAAACAGAGCCATATTTTAATCCTGGCACAGCTATTTACAAGTTCTGCGGCAGAAGCTCAGTTTCCTCCTGTGTCAAATGGAGCAACAATATTTTAATGGGAGACTGTTTTAGTCAGGGTTCTCTAAAGAAACAGAGCCAATAGGATGTGTATTTGTAGATATATAGGAAGAGATTTATTACAAGGGATTGGCTCACTTGATTTTGGAAGCTGGTAAGTCCCATGAGCTGTAGGGTGAGTCAACAAACTGGAGACCCAGGAAGCTGATAGTTTCGCTCTAGTCTTAAGGCTGCCAGGCTCAAGACCCACGAAGGTCCGATGTTTCAATTAGAGCAGGAAAAAGACAATGTCTCAGTTCAAAGACAGTCAAGCAGGAGGAAATACCTTTTACTTAGGGGCGGGTCAGTCTTTTTGTTCTATTTAGTCCTTCAACTGATTAGATGAGGCCTATCTACACTGGGGAAGGCCATCTACTTTACTCACTTTACCAATTTAAATGGTAGGGCTTCCTTGGTGACGCAGTGGTTGAGAATCCGCCTGCCAATGCAGGGGACATGGGTTTGAGCCCTGGTCCGGGGAGATTCCACATGCCGAGGAGCAACGAAGCCCGTGTGCCACAACTACTGAGCCTGCACTCTAGAGCCTGCGAGCCACAACTACTGAGCCCATGTGCCACAACTACTGAAGCCTGCGTACCTAGAGCCCGTGCTCCGCAACAAGAGAAGCCACCGCAATGAGATCCCCACTCACCGCAAAGGAGAGTGGCCCCCGCTCACCACAACTAGGGAAAGCCCGCGCCCAGCAAGGAAGACCCAACACAGCCAAAAATAAATAAATAAAATAAATAAATTAAAAAAAAAAAAAGAAGCTTATAAATGGTATACTCATCCAAAAGCCCCCTCACAGACGCACCCGGAATAATGTTTGACCAAATATCTGAGCGCCCTGCGGTCCAGTCAAGTTAATAATTAAAATTAACCATCACAGAGACTTTTGAGAGTTAGAAGTTAATGTTTGGGAACTCCTTAGTAGAGGGTCATAGAAATATGGGGCTTAGAAAATTCTTAATAAATGGTTGCTAAAATCAAAAAAAATGTTTTACATTATTGGATCATTTGATTTCCTTAACAACCTAAGGAGCTGAGTGGGGCAGACTTATTTGCCTGCTCTTAGAGAAGAGGAAATCAAGGCATCAGTCGGGTGTACTACTTGGCCAGGATTTTATAGAACATACCAATCCTTGTGCCTTTGGGTTAGGGTGGGGCAGGTGCAGAGCGCTGCATATAAAGACTAGGAGTGTGAGTGCGAGGGTAGGAGAGTGGCATGTGCAGTAAGCCAGAGGCATGTGTGGAGTGTTCCAGACTCTGGGACCTACAAAAACCTTTGAGGGATGAGGGAGCAGAGTCAGTGAGATAGCTGAAGAACACTTTAATGCTCCTCATCAATCTTTTTGTGAGTGAGTCTGAGAGTTGATTACTGAACGTGGTAAATCCTCTTCATAAAAGAAGTGGGAGCACTGACGTGACTCAGTGTCCATGAGTGGCAAGCAGTTTGGAAGTGGAGAAGACACAGGACTATTTAGATTCCATACCTTAGAATTTCTGATAATTCTACCTGTGTGAGACAGCAGTCTAACTTTGTACGTCTCATGAACCACAGACTCTGGGGATTGAAAGAGATCTTAACGTTAATCCAGGGCAACTACAAATAATTCCATAACCACGTACGTTACCTGACATTACTGTGTTTTGAGGTTTGTTAGACATTTTCAGGTATATTATTCAGGATGATGTGGACACACATCACAGCAAGAGGTTGTAAGTGACTTGCTCAAGGTCTTACCACTATTTAGAGAAGAGCTAAGACACAGGCTCCAAAGACTTTCCAGTCTCTCCAAACCTCCTGAGGATGGGGAACACCTACATTTCAAACAGTATAACACATTATAACAGATATCTCCCTGTGTTGAAATTGTTTTCACCCATTTCTCATCTATTTACTGTAAATTTTTTATTTGAAATATGTGTTTGTGTAACTTCTGTTGGCAACTCATAAAACAGGACTAAATCTCTCTTCCAGAGGTCTGTGCTTCACAAATTTAAAGGCAGCTCCCATGTGCCCCGAATGCCCTCCTTTCTACTCCCCCTTTCCAGGCTACAACTCCCAGTTCAATGTGCCCCCAACTCCCAACAAGGGAGCTGACTCCTCACTTTCTAGTTGCTTTCCTTGAGACACCACTCAGTAATTCCTTTACAAACTGCATCTTTCCAACAGCCACGGTGCTCTGCGAAGGACTTAACCTTCAGAGTAGACCATGTGTTGTCCTTGGAACCCCTCACCCCAGGCCCTAGCAGACTGAAAAATGCAAATGATTAGCAATACCAGCTCATGTGGGCAGGGGCACTCACTCTGTCTCCACTTCCACTCACTCCTTGGGTTTTGCTCAACCTCCAATGCTTTCACTAATTTTGGCTCTTGGTTTGGAGGCCACTGGACCCTACACTTCTTCTCTTAATATTTGGTCTTCCCTCTTCCCTCTTCCCTCTGTTCGGTAGGTGGGCTTGAACATCACCATCATCTCCTTGGTGCAGACAGGGCTATCCCAGTGAGTGAGAACGGGAGAATGCACCCATGTAGGAACTATGACCATCTTTATTCCAGATGTGCTAGCTTTATTACATTCTATGACCACATTAGCTTTATTGAAGAGCTATTGATATTGAGTTTATTGTCAACTAAGCCCATCTCCCAGTCTTCCTTCACATATTCAGTTTTGTATTGTGCTATTAATTTCTTGGATCCAAGTATAGGACTGCATGTTTGCTCCTATTACATTTTCCTTTGTAATATATACCCTTCATCCTACAGTTTAAGGTATTCTTGGACTCCAATCCTGTCATCATTAATGCTCACCTTTTTCAAAGCTTCCAATCATTCATTAAGCGAATTTAAATTTAAAAGGTGCCCTATAATCCTTTCTTTCTTCTTCTCTTTAAGTTTTGAAATCATTTCTTATTTCCCTCTCCCCTTGTTCACATAATCATGAGGGTATCTATGGCAACATTTTACTTCTCTTACATGCACGCACACACACATATACACACTTTTTCTTTATTAGGGGGTTTAAGAGTCAATGTTGAAGGAGATCCACGAGTAACTAGCCCTGGTCAAGTTTTGCCAGGAAATTCAGCTATTAATAAGGATTATGGAGCACCACTGGAGACCCACCAAGGCTCACAAACCTCCAAGACCCAGTCCCTTGGGAAATCTCACAAGCATAGGAAAGCGCTGGGGACTCCACCATGTGAAAGTGCAACTCAAAATCAAGGGATGTTGTTCCAAGTCAACCAGTCAAGAATATGACAAAAAAGATGTAGAAGTGAAAAGTTTCCAATGAATGGCAAAGATTCTAGATGTGGGATTTAGCAATGCATTTATATTTGGGTTGCTGAGAAATCCAATCAAGGAGGCAGTGTATGACAAATTTTGCTTGAATTTGTGATGTGGGACAGAGACAGCAGCTCCTGCCACAAAGGATCCCAGGAGAATGTGGCTTACCCAAGGCCAAGGACAGAATGCCTGCTAGTTTCTAATATAAGAATGACCCAGTTTGAGGATTTCAACATTCATTTTAAAATAGATTTAAATTTAATGTTAATGTTGGAGCACTTCACGGATGTACTTTATCCCTGTATCATTATCTTCACGAAATGCCTCCTGGAAGTCCCTATTGCACATGGAGTGAATTAGTACTATTTCCCCATCATTCAGTCCACAAATATGAAATATTTCTAGTAGGTAATATACAATCATATTTTATAACATATAGTATATAATAAAATGTGATATATGACATGTAATAGATCAAGGACTGCAAACTATGACCCATGGGCTGGCCACCTGTTTTTGTAAAGTTTTATTTGAACATAGCCACATTCATTTATTTACATATTGTTTATGGCTGCTTTTGCTACAATAACAGAATAAGTAGTGACAACATAGGTTGTACATCCCACAAGCCCCAACTATTTACTTTCTATCCCTTTAAGACAAAGTTTGCCCAATCCAGTAATATACAATATAATATATAGTATATAGCACAATGTACTAATAGAGAGTATACCACACGTACTATATATTAATATAATATTCAATATATGCCAATATATATGATCATAAGTCATATTTAATCATTATATTTGTCTAAAGTTTGAGAATAAGGTATTTGGTGGTTTGTACAATTAAACCATTAAAGCCTTTTTCTAATTTCGAGTGTTTGTCATGTTAGAAAATCTGAAAATTGTCCCGTGGGGCTGGCTAGAATACACAGAAACTGTTCTACAAAAATAATGATTGATACAGCAATTAACAAACACAATTCTAGTTGAGGTCTCTTCCTGTTTTCCAAACAAATCATTAACAGATGGAGTTACTTCAAAGGCTGGGCCTCATCAAAGACAATGGTTCAAATTGGGGTTGAGTGATTGATTTTCAGAGCCTTTCAGAGAACGTACAATTGGCATGAAATCAAGAAATTTGAATTTTGTGGCCCAGACTGAGAAACAGCTTTGGGGTCTAGAGGATTCAAAAGCTAATTTTGAGGGATATGGTATAAAAGTCCAAATGTATTGAACAGATGTATGGAGCTTTTGCACTGTGTGCATTTCTCGTACCCATTTAGTTGTCTATGTTTTGCTCTTTGGCCCTCTTTACTGCAGAGTACCAGGGTAGAGTCGATATTATGCAGGCTTTATCCCACAAGATGGCATATGAAGTCAGGTCATTACGCATGTAGCGCCCTCATTGTGTGCAGAGGCTTTATTTTCTGCCCTCAGACTGCAGTGGGCAGGTGTGCCTTGGCATTTCTAAGTCTCACAAGGGTGTTTCACTCTAACCTGAGCAGTTGAGGCAGGGCCTTGGTTAACGTGTGTGAACAGAGTACATAAACTTGGCAGAATTGTACATCTCTTTCTGTTTGTTGACAAAGAGACATTGCATAGTCTTACTGGAGCCAAACAATTCTCATCTGATGCATATGAATATTCATTGAACACCCAGGAATTAAATTATAAAGGCATCTGTTACACTATGAGGGACTTAACTGCCACACTGGGCACTTCTTATTTATTTGGAACATCCACAAAGAAACTTTCATCTGAATAAGACAATAAACTTCTTAGTGTACCTCTGCTAAACTCAAATGATTAAGTTCCACTAGCATGGAGGTAGGCATGGCTGGCAGTCTACACACGCCCTCTGATCAGCAAGGTGGTCACGTCTCAGAAGTTGGTGGTGTTTCCCTTCCGTCCCTATTCACTCATTTACCTACCTTCCTTGCTTCTCTCCTCCCCTCTTAAAACCCTGCTTCTTTTAGAGAATGAATTCATAGAGGGTTAGTGATGCATTGGTGGCCTGGTGGCCTGGGGATTTGCCTATTAACAGAGGGGCAGAGTTAGAAAGCTTTTATTGGGAAAGATTTCTCTGGGCACCCCAGCTTTTCTTGACAGAACATGTCCTGCAGGAGGAACCATGCCCACTCCATCTCAGTGTGCCTTAGCGCTTTCCAAAATGCCTCTTTCAGGATCTTTGCAGCTGGACCACAATACGTGTGGTCAACATAAGGAGGGTACTGCATTAGCCTCATCCCAGGCAATGCTGTGAATGTTAGGTGTGAAAATCTAGTTACATATATTTTAATACATCCTTATTTCCTACCGGTGGCGATAGTGCCATGGTTGGGAGTTGCTGCTATTGGATACCCTCTGGGAAATGGGCACCTGCATCCTTATGAGTCTATCTGAGGATGGGGGGTGGGGGGGACGGTGAAATGAAGTATCACAGGGAGGCTGACTGTGGGTGGAGTGGGCACTGTCATTAGCGGAGAGCCAGGACAAAACAGACAGTGGAGGAGGATTCTCTAATTACCTGTGGACTTTCCTCTCTATTACTAATTAATTTTCCTCCAAATCGGGCAGCACCAGGCTCTCGCTCACTGAGAGAAGAGCTAAGTCCCTGCCGTGCACTCTCACACCACTGGCAGGGGCATCAGAGAGCTGGCACAAGTCGAGGCATTAGCCTCGCAGATGGGTTTTGGCACAACTTGTCTACCTTGTGAGGCTTATAAAGCCACTGACGTTTCGAAATTCTCTTGAGCTTTGTTGTGCTGCTGTTATCCCGTCATCCCTCGGGGGCAGTTGTGTCATCTGCTAATTATTCCCAGACGCTCATTATTCTCATTCTGCTGTGATGTAAGGAGGGAGGGGGGCCTCTCCACCTGGAGGTGGCCCAGGACGACAGCTAGTGGAGTCAGGAGTGATCCAACCTGTTGGCTCTGTGGTCTCACTTTGTTTTCATATCCAGTGAGCGCTGTTTGTTTATTGACTTGGTGGATTTGGAAACTACTCTTCTTCCCACAGGTGCTGACAGTCTCAGCGGTGCAGATGTGAGCATCTCCTGTGTGGAGAACATAGCCCTAGTCTCCTAAAGCTGGAACACGAGTCAGCTTTTGCCAAGATGCTGGGGTTGACAGACAGACTTTGTTAGAACGTTTCCTAAAACCTGGGTTGATCCAGTTCATCTACACAGTCCTGGTTCGTGCCTGTCATCCTAGAGTAATAACTAACAGTGCTCCTTTCCAGTCTCAAGGGTGTCCCGTTTGAACTTCACATCTTACGGTTACCTGCTAATAGGCAGTCTTCTGAGTGGTTTTGAGCAGGTGAGCGTGTTATGTGTTGAGACATGAGGAAAACCAAAGACTGCACTCATCTACAAGTGTGTAGTAGTTCCAGCATTAAATTCCCTCCTGGGATGGGGAAACTTTCAATCTTGAAAGTTTTGCATTCAAAGGAGTGGGTGAAGGAGCTAGAATAGTGAACTACTCACTTCCAGCTGTCTACACAGTATATTAATTCATTTAGTCCTCAAAGGAATACTGGGATTATTACTGAACCCAGTTTACTACTGAGAAAAGAAGTTAGAGGTTGTCCCCAAGGTACAAAATAAGTGGGAAGACGGGATTTGAACTTGGGTATGTCTGCTTTAAAGGACAGACCTGTCCATGATGCCAGATTCACTAGGAAGACAGGTAGCCAAGCAAGCCAAGATCAGCTAAACCTCAGAAGGTTATCACAGGAAAGGGGTAAAGCCAGTTCTTCCAGTGTGGAGTATTGTGGAAAGAGACAGAGATGGAGAAGGGAATGGAACACCAGGACCAAAATTTCAGAGAGGAGAGTTATTTGAGAGAAGTAAGTCAGAAGCTGCCTATTTAGGATGTTCTCAGGCCCACACCGTGGACGTTAAAATAACTAAAATAGTGTCTGACTGGGGACCTTAAGAGAAGGGTCACTGAGACAGCGGTGAAGTGACCCTATACATAAAAGTGGAGCAGGTTCCCTGGCTCCAGGAATAAATGCCCTGTGGTTGAGGACAGGACCGTGCTCCCTGCAGAGCATGAGTGAGGGAGAGAAAAGTACTCCTACACAGAACTGAGTCTCTGTCAGGCAGGAAGAAGGAAAAGCTGATGTTGGAAAGGGGGATACTGATGTCAGGGAGGGGAAATTGATGATGGGAAGAGGAAATTGATGAAAAAGAGAAATTGATGTTGGGACAGGGAAATTGATGCTGGGGGTTAAATTGATAATGGGAATTGGAAATTGAGATGGAAAGGAGAAATTGATGTTGCCAAGAGGAAATCAAAGTTGGAAAGGGGAGGGACTTCCCTGGTGGTCCCATGGTTTAGAATCCGCCTTCCAATGCAGGAGAGGTGGGTTCGATATCTGGTCAGGGAACTAGGATCCCACATCCCGCGGGGCAACTAAGGCCGTGTGCCACAACTACTGAGCCTGTGTGCTCTAGAGCAGGTGTGCCACAACTAGAGAGAAGCCTGCGTGCTACAACTAAGACCTGACACAGCCAAATAAATAAATAAATATTAAAAAAAAAAGATGGAAAGGGGAAATTGATGATGGAAAGGGGAAGTTGATGGGAAGGAGAAATGATGATTGGCAGGGGAAGTAGATGTTGGGAAGGCCAATATTTGCCTCATCCTTCAAAAACAGTGCTTGTTTGCAGGTGTTGGGCCATGGCCAGCCCCTCAGTGTTTGCCCCTCCATCCAAGTTAGTCATGCCAGCTTGGAATCTCATAAGGTTTAGGCTTGATCAAGGCCATGATGGAGCAAGGTAGTAAGCAGAGAGCAATGTCTCAATATCACTTAGCATTCTATTGAGTAGATATTAAAGTACCAGTAACCTTCCTTGATTAACCTTTGCTTCATGATGTCATGAAATTTATGTTTCCCTACAATTACAAGAAAACAAGGCCTAGTGCAGAAGAGAGAGCTAGCCCTAAGTTTGGTAGGTCATGACACTGCAGTGGCCTGTCATCTTCCTGTTCCATATCTGCACTTACTGCAGCTCAGCAGTGTTTCCTCTACTAGGTTTGCTTTCTCAGACTCTGAGAGCATTTTATTTCATATTTTCTTGTAGACTAAAATTTCCTTCTAGTCCCACGTCCCTTGAGTCTGATGGCTTTGCTTCTCACTGAGAAGTGGATGCACCATCAACCCCCTCCCCTTCTTAATACTCATCATTGAGTCCTCAGACTTTGTCTCAAAAACAGATTTTGAATCCATTTACTTCTCTCCATCACATAATTACCACCTGCCCCAAGTCACCATCACCTCTCACCTGCCTAACCACGGAGCTTCCTGATAGATTTACCTACTTTCATTCCAGTCTTTCTCCTATCCATTCTCCTAAAAAGAATCATTTTTTTCAAAATATAAACCAAATCATGTCACTGTCCTGTCAAATATGCTTCCATTTCCCCTTGCTTTTACCATTCCCTCTGTATAACTTTCTGTATATATGGGAAATTTTATAGCACTAAAGACCTCTATTAGAAAAGAAGAAAGTTCACAGATTAACAATCTGAGCTTTCACTTCAAGAAACCATAAAAAGGACAAAATAAACCCAAAGCGAGCAGAAAGAGGTAAATAATAAAGATGAGAGTAGAAATCAATAAAATTGTAAATAGAAAGATAATGGATAAAATCCACTCAAAAGCTAATTTTGTGAAACTGTCAATGAGAAGTCTTTAGTGCTATAAATTTTCCTGTATATACTGCTTTAGTTGCATTACAAAGATTTTTAACGTTGCAATTTTATTTTCATTCAGTTCAATGTATTTTCCAATTTCCTTTGAGACTTTCTCTTTGAACCACGGATTATGTAAAAGCTATATAATTTTAATTTCCAAAGTTCAGAGATTTTCCTATTATCTTTCTGCTATTTAATTCTAGTTTACTTCCATTATGGTCAGAGAACATAAATGTGTTAAATTTTGTTTTATAGGCCAGAATATAGTCTATTTAAATAAATATTCTGCATGTGCTTGAAAAGAATGTATATTCTGCTAATGTTAAGTGAAGTGTTTTATAACTGTTAATTAGATTCCATTGGTTGATGGTGTTATTCAGTTCTTATATGGCCTTGCTGATTTTCCGTCTAGGTATTGTATGTATTATTGAGAGACAGGTGTTGAAGACCACAGTCATAATTGTGTATTTGTCTATATTTTCAGGTCTGTCAGTTTTTACTTTATGCATTTTGAAGCTCTGTTGTTTGGTGCATACATATTTAGGATTGTTCTACCTTGTTGGTAAACCAATCATTGTCATTATGTAATGTCCCTCTTTATCCTCAGTAGTTTTCTTTGCTCCAAAGGCTACTTGGTCTGACATTAATATAGATACTCTTGGTTCCTTTTTATTAGTATTTTCTTGGTATATATTTCTCATCCTTTTACCTTTAACATATTATACAATTATATTTGAAGTGATTTCCCTGCAGATAGCATAGAGTTAACTCAAGTTAAAAAAATCCATTCTGATAACCTCTACCTTCTAATTGGGATGTTTACAATTTACATTTAATGTAATTATTGCTATGCTAAGATTTAGGCTATCTTATTATTTGTTTTCTGTTTGCTCTGTTTTTCATTGTGCTGTTTACCATTTTCTGACTTTCTGTGGATGGCCTGAGCATTTTTTTAGTATTTCATTATAATTCAGCAATAGTTTTTGGCTATTTATCTTTATTTAGTGTGTGTGTGTATACACTCCAGAGATTAAAAATCTATCTTGATATATTACAGTTTTCTAGTATCAATATTTAACTACTTTCAATGGAATGTAGAAACTTCCATTCCCTTCTGATGATATAATTTTCTTAAATATTGCCTTTCACACATGGGCTACTCAGGGGTATGCCCAGGACTTTACACCCAGATTAAAAGATTGCTTTCCTTAACTCCCCCCTCACCCACTGACTCTACCACAACTTTACTGTTGTTCATCACAAGACAGGGTTATTTGACCATAACCCACTTAACAGTCTCTGTGGCCACTGTGCCTGGTGGGAGAGGCTGAGGGCAACCACCTCTGCTTGTGTTCCCTTAGTATAGTGAGAAGATTGTCAGCATGGTTCCTCTCCACTGTCTCTGTGGCTGATGTATCAGATGTGTATGGGAGATGCACCATCTCTTTGCTGATGTTCACTTAGTGTCAGGTAGGAACAGTCACTAGGGCCCCCCTCCCACCATTTCTACCTGAGGGGGAGGGATGCTATCATTGCTTGTGTTAGTGCAGGGGCAGGGATGGTTGACAACACTCCACCCTAGAGTCTCCACAAGCTCAGGGCAGGTGGGGAAGCATTTGACTTCCTTCATGGTGTTTGCCTTGAGTAGAGGAGGTGTAGTCTACGTGGTTGCATCCTGCAGGGCTGTCCTATTCCCAGCCTTTGGCTGGAGATAGTAGATTTTCCTTGGGGCTTATTTATTTCCTTAAAAATTTTTTTTGGTCTGTGCCCATTCGTGATTCTGGGTTGCAGAATCAACCCAGGTTTGTATAGCACCTGGATCAATATATATAGAAAGTAAAAAACTCCCTAGGAACTCATCATCAGGTTGTCCTTGGAGTCCTGGGGTTTATAGCCAGTCTCTTCTACTTTCAGTCTCCTGACAGTTGTTTTATGCATCTTATCCAGAGTTTTTAGTTTTAATTAGCAGGAGGGATAGGGTGGAATGTGCTTACTCCATTTTTTCTGGAACCAGAAACTCCTCCCTTTTACTTTTGTTGATAAAATCTTAACACACTTTTGATGACCACCTTAAACCCAAGGATATACTGGTTTTTATTAATGTTCTCACTCTTGAACTCTTAAAGTCCTTTACTATGTGTCATGCAATGCAACACATAATTATACGCCACATGCTGATTGATTCATGTTTCATGGTCTTATCTCCATGTGGGAGTTACGAGATCTTTTCTCTAGCCCCAGAGTGCTTGTCACAATTTGAGGCTCAAAGTTGGTATTGATACTTTGTATTTCTAGGTTGAATTAATTAGAACTCTAGAACAAAGATGCTTCTTTGGAAGCCAGACTGACCTGCATTCTACCTAGTACTAGTTGTAGTATCTTGAATAATTTACTTATCTCTTTGAGCTCCGGTTTCCTCATTTGTAAAATAGTTTCACTAATATCTTTATCCCAGAAGATAATATTGTGAGAATTGAGTCAAAATTTGCATTGTCAACTATGATGAAACACAGTTGCTCAACATTTTTTCCTTTTTCTTCTTGCCTTCTTTGTTTTGTGGCAACCCATCCTTAACTTCATAAAAGGAAAGTAATAGAAGTTGACAGGCAAAGAAGGAAACTCCAAAGGCATCCTTTTTCTATCTTTGTTGGGCTGACTCGAGTCCAAAAAAATTGACTCTCCTTAGCTTGTGTCCCAGTGTAAGCTCTTTTTCCTTGGCTTATAATTGAACCTCCCTCATTATTGAAGTGCCAACATTCGAACCTTCAGAAGATTGCTCCATGTAGCAGCTGGCTCAAACGCACCAGCACAGTATGCCCATCCTCTTTGCAAACATTCTGGACTTTTCCACAAGGACCCAAGAAAAGTGGGCCCGGTGGATTTAAAAAAAGCAGCTGGATTCTGTAGTGAGGCAGAGAGTGGAAAAAAGGCTAAAACAGTGAGTTGTGAGAGCGACTGTCACTGACGACTAGAGTCTGGGAGGCACTATCTGTTTCTCCTGGGGACCAGTACTTGGTAACTGTGCCTGCAGTGCAGTCTGAGCAACCTGTGTTCCCAAAGGGCCTGGTGTTGCCACATTGGTAGAAATGTGCGGTGAAAGGGAAGAGGGTCAGGTCTAGGTGGGACACTGACTTCAGGTCTCTCATGGGGCAGAAGGGCATGATTCAGGGAAGGAAAACTTGTGAAGGGAGGAAAATTAATAAAACCAGCTGATGAATTTTGTTGAGAATACCAAGAAAGGCATCCATGAAAGATGAAGTTAATCTGGGAAGATTTTGAGGAGACTGTGAGGATTTTCAGGTGGGTAGGATGGGGACTTTTAAGGAGGATGGCCTTAAATTGTTGAAAAGAAAATCAAAGGGGTGCATTACAGAATTCTGGGGCAGGAGCAAGGGGGTGCAGTTACTCACAGGTTAAACCTCAGGCATAAAATGGTAGGTGGGCTGGCTTGGCAGAGAAGAGGCAGTGCCCTTTGTTGATGCAGCAGAATGAAGCTGGCTGTGTCTCAACTACATACTTATATTTAGGTCTAGCTTTGAAACTTGTGAGAGGCAAGGCAAGAATGAATTTGGTACCCTTTGCACTGGGAGATCTGTGTAGCTCTGGAGACGTTAAGCTGGTCCTGAAATATGGTGTTTAGATTTCCAAAATAGTCCATTGCCAATTTTTCTTCATTCAATACTTTTTTTTTTCCTGGAAGGAAAACCAGTGCCTTTCCTGGGAACACACCACTACCCCCCGCCCACCTCCCGATGCACATACACACACGCACACACAAACACACGAGCACACACTACAGAAAATTTAAAGCAATGGTTCCCATAGTTGTTATAACTGTCACATTTTATAACCAGCTCACATGTATGTTATGGTTGATGAAGAGCAAATGCTCTGCATTTTAACATCCCTATGCAAGTGTGCAATGTGTGTGGCTTATTGATGACCACTGAGGGAATTCCTGATTTGTTATTTCTAGGCATCTATGATTGTAACACTGATGTGATGCAATTTTCTCTGCTTAATTTCCCTGGTGTGCTTGTAATTATTGATTTACCAAATGAAAGAATTCTCATTTCAGGAGGCAGTCATTACTTCAGCTAATCCTGTCTTGGCTCAGGACCTGATAAACTGTCCTTTATACCTTCAGAGGCCTGTGTACCTTTCTCCTGGGCACTGCCCCCAAGGAGCAGCAGTATTTGTGTGTGAGCTTATGGTCCCAGGATTGCATACACAACACACGATCTATTTGTTTGTGTGTTTCTGCAGTATTTTAATTAATCTCCAATTTCTTGTGTAAAGCTGTATGCTACTTATAGCTGTACACCACAATGTTTAAAATAAGATAGTATGATCCCTAGGCCAAAGATGAGCATCCTTGCCACTACACTACACTATAATCAGCCTTCTTTGACACCAGCAGTTTTCAAAGTAGGATCTGCGGCCCAACAATTTCAGTCATCTGGGAAGTGTTTACGTGCTAATTCTTGAGTCCACCCCAGACCTACTGAGTTGGAAACTCAGTGATGTGTGTTTGAACAAGTGGCCAGTCTATACTTCAGCTGATTCTGCTTTGGCTGTGAAGCTGGACAGTGGAACCAAGGCTCTCTGTGCTGTCGTGTGTTCCTCCAAGGCCCACTCAGCTCGCAGAGCCTCATTCCTTCCTCCTGGGCAGGATTCTGAGCCTTGCTTATCTGACAAGTGCTGTTAACACCTTCATAACTGACATCACTTCTTCCCTAAAAGAGTCTCTTGGCTCCTTTTCTTCTCAGTCAGCTACTTGGAGCCCCCTGTGTCCCTCTGACCCCCTGACACACGGACCACATAGGGAGGGCTCCGAGGCAGTGACCAGCCTATTTGACAAGCACAACACAGCTTGAGTTTTGCTTTCCACTGACATTCTGTGATTTATTTCATGGGGGTAAACCTGCCCTGCCCCTGGAGAGCTTGAGCAGCTCCCATGACTTTTATACACTTTTACCTCGACTTGGACATCAGAACGTCTTTTCTGGAACAAGGATAAAGCCCTGGACCTGGATGTAGTTGATCTTCCACCAAGTTCGCTGAGAGGAGGTGGGGCAGGGTGGGCACCGTTTCCCTTTCTTTCCCACTCAGCCCGTGGCCCCGCCAGCTGCCCACACTGCCCCCTGCAGGCTGATGGTGCAGATGGAGGGGGTGAGGAAATTCATCGTGACCTGGTTGGATCTTAGTCTGGTGGGAGCTACCACTAACTGCTTGAGTGGGTTACTTTTGAGGTCTTCCTCTTGTGGGGCGCTGTGGAAATCACGGAGGTCCTCAGAGGCCCCTGTCTGGCATCTCCGAAGACTTTCTCTCCTTGAGGTGATCAGTAGCTTGGCAGCCTAAGCCCACCCAGCCCTGCCTTTCACCTCGTATGACCTAATCTGGTGGGTCCATGGTCCCTTCTAGTAGGTTCTTTTAGGCAGGACTGACAAAGGCCCTGGCCAATACTCTAACTTTGGATTCCCCTCCAGTCCTCGGCAATCATGCCCCTTGGGATCCCACCTCCCTCTTCTCTGGCTGAGCATAAGGCATTTCTTCTCAGATGTGGCAGGCACTTGCTTTTCTTACAACCCCACAGCTGATACACAATCTGTCTCCCCATTGTCCTAATTTCCCTGGGCAAGAATCACGCTCCATTCCAGTACGTGTCCCAAGATGACACGATTTTGCCCTGAGTGAAAGAGGCAGGGCCTACCCTCCCCCAGGACTCAAACCTTCCAAGGCTCTCTCAAATCTTTCCCATAAAATCTTTCTCCAGTGCTCTTCCTTTCTTGAAGGAGAGGGGCTCAAGAATTGTGAAACTGGCTCTGAACCACCTCTTTTGAAAATCTAGATCTGTGTCTGGATCCTGATTTGTAATTTTGAGTCTGTTGTGTCTTGGTGCTCTCATTTTCCTCTCCTTACACAGCTTGAGATCTGTAGTGTGTCTTCCCATGATGACTTCCACAACTCTACTTACTGGAGCAGGTTGTATTTCCCAAAGTTGGCTCCAACCACCTTCCTGTTGCACAGGATCTTCCGCAAGGTGACCCTGACACTACTCCTATGGGGGTGGGAGGAGTGTCTACTTCCCTGTAAACAGGCAGTCTAGTGAATCTACGTGACTTCTGAGGTTAGGTATGAAGGTGATAGAGTTTCTATCTGGTTCTCTTGGAGGTCTGAGCTGCCAGGTTGGAAGGCCAAGGCTCCATGCTGTGAGAATGATCAGGACACATGGAGAAGCCATGCGTAGTTATTCTGGCTGACAGTCCCAGGGGAGGTGCTGGCTGACTGCAGCATCTACTGCTAGGCCTGCCCGGGATTTTTGTCTCCAGGTGATTCCTGAGCCCATCCACGGAGTAACTCCCCACATTCTGGTCCTCCGATTTGAGGCCCCAGAAATGGTGGGTGAAGAAGGGTGCTTGCCAGTGCCCTTTCTGAAAGTGCCCTTAGAATCAGTGAGTGTAATATAATTGTTTTCTAAGCCACTAAGTTTTGGGATAATTTGTTACCCAGCAATAGAAATTGATATCCTTACCATCTGTGTATCAATGTCTTTGACTCTCCCTCTGGAGCTCAGATTCCTCAGAGGTCCAGAGCCCAGGCACAGGGACCCTCCTCAAATTCCAACCTCTTCCTTTTATTCCCCCAGCCTTCGACTGGATGCTGCTTCTTTATGGTACTGTAGAGTTCTCTTTTTGCCATTTCAGTTGTCTAGTTAATAACTTTTTAACTTACTTAACAATTCTTTACATGGAATTCTCTCTATTCAAATAATGGCTCTAGCTTCTGTCTCCTGACTAGAATTTGACTAATATTAACAATAGGTAGATGCTATTTGTTATACTGGGTAAAGGAAATCAGCATTTTTATTTCATTGAAATATTTTTAAAATCACAAACATTTAGAAAAGTTGTAAGTACAATACAAAGAAATTATTTTTATTTTCCTGAGTCACTTGATGGTACATTGCTAATATGTTTCCTGATTACACCCGAATACTTTAGCATGTATTTTCTATGAACAAGGATATTCTCCTACATAACCATGATAGAGCCATCAAAATCAGGAAATTAACATTGATATATTACAAGCTTCTAATCAAGAGCTTAATTCAAATTTCACCAATTGTCCAAATAATATACTTTATAGCAAAAGTATCCAGTTCAGGACCTGTGTCACATTTTTAGTCTGCAATGATTCCTCCTTCCTTGATTTTCATGACCTTGAAACTTCTGAAATTATTTTGCAAAATGTCCCTCAGTTTGGGTTTGTCTGACATTTTCCCATACTCTGTTTCAAGTGTTGCATTTTTGGCAATAATACCACAGAAGTGATGCTGTGTTCTCATTGTATGCTAGCAGGTGACATATGATTTTGATTTGCCCCATTACTTATAGTGATCACTTGGATCTCTTGAGTAAACTGGTGTCTGCCACACTTTATCACTATAAAGAACTATTATTCCTTTTGTAATTAATAGTATCTTTGGGGGAAGTACTTTGGAACTATGGAAATATCCTATTCCTCAACATCCAATTTTTTCATCTATTCACTTCTATCTCTATGGATTCAAGGTTTCCTCTTTTATTCACTGGGTTATAGTCTATTATTGTTATTATTTATTTTGATGACCAAATTGTCCTAGATTTAATCAGTGAGAGCCCCTTTAAGCTGGCTTCTGTGATCTTTTGTTAAAATTCCATCGTGTTTTGATCATTTCATTCTTTTCTGACAGAAGAAATAGTCTAGGTTCATTTTGTTCTTTCCCTGCCCTAGCACTACAATCAGCCATTTCTGCAAGGATCCCAGGCCTCTTTCAGTGGAGAATGATGTTCAGATACCAAGATCTGTGTTCTAGATATGCTCATTGCTTCTGAGGTATTGCAGCTCCCAGGTGTTTTCAATTGTGAGAACTAAGGAATATATGTATGTATGCATTTACATGTCTGTATATCTACCTACCTATCTATCTATCTATCTATCTATCTATCTATCTATCTATCTATCATCTATCTATCTATCTATCTATCTATCTATCTATCTATCTATCTCTCTATCTATGTACCTACCTACCTATCTATCTGCTTACTTACCTACCTATATATTGAAAAGCATAGATTTGTCCTGATATCTCCAATTCCAATGGAGAACCAGAGGGTTCATTCTAAATTTTTCCCTTTCCATATTTTAACTCCCTTCTCTGACAGTGGGAAACTAGGCTGTCATTATTCTTAATATATTTATTTGGTCAATTCCACTGTAAATAACTACTCTTCAACCATAACTTCTACCTCCTACCCTGTGTGAACAGTCTCTTCATTCCACAAAGTCACCCAGAGTATTAGTCTGCTAGGGCTGCCATAAAAAAAAGCTACAGACTAGGGGACTTGAACAACAGAAACTTATTTTCTCACAGTTCTGGGGGCTAGAAGTCTGAGATTGAGGTGTCAGCAGAGTTGGTTCAGAGTTCTTCTGAGGCCTGTTTTTTGACTTGTAGGTGGCAGCTTCTCCCTCTGTCTCCACGTGATATGCCTTCTGTGCATGTCTGTGTCCAAATCTCCTCTTCTTATAAAGAGACCAGTCTTTATAAGACTGGAGTAGGGACCACCTAGTGGCCCTAGGTCACTTAATTATCTCTTTAAAAACCCTATCTCCAAATACAGTCTGATTCTGAGGTACAGTGTTTAGGAATGGAACACGTGAATTTAGGGAAACACTTTTCAGCCCATAACACCCACTCTCCCTCAAAGATACTCTCTTCCCTGCCTGTGCCCCAACTCCCTGCACCAGACTTGCCCTCTAATACCAGCCCCCATGGGTAACCTCCTCACTCTCTTTGGGCTGTAACACTCACTCGGGGCGTGTTCCCTGCTGCATGCCATCCCACACTGCTTGGTCTCTGTCTCCTGAATGGCCATATTGATGCCTTTCCAACTCCCTAGAGCTCCAACACTTGTTTTGGGCCACTGTGTTTCTCTTCGCACCTCCTCACCCAGTGTAGATGATACCTTGCTGACTCCACCTACTGAATTTAGGACTGGATTGTTCAGGAAGGGAGGTGAAGGAAAGGGAAGGAAAGAGAAAAGAAATGAAAGAAAGGGGAATAATGGGGTTTTGTGTCATAGATTGGGTAGTCCAGAAGCGGACGGTGAGACAAGTTTGCAGTGCAAGATGTTTACTTGGAATCATTATCTGTGGAATGAAAGGGAGAGCAAAATTGGGCAGAGGATGTTGTTGAACTGGGATGCAGATCCTATAAATCCTTAGTCAATCCACTGGGGATCCCTGGAGCAGATGTTGCTTATTCAGGTCCCACATTTGTCTTCATTTTCTAGCCCTATTTGATGAAGGGATCTGTACTCACAGGAAGGGTGTGACCACAGAGAACACAGTTGAGGCAGACTCCCCACAGATGGGCAGCAGATCCTTCCTTGAGGGAGATTTGAGTGGTACATCTCTAGATCTACAAAATTTTGTTTTTTATTAATGATTTCTTTTCCTTTTCTGCAGCTTCTTGCTGGAGATTTTAAACTACGATACTTCTTTTCAGCAAGTAAAACTCAATCCAAAGAATTCCATTTTCAGTAATGGAATGATAAAATTGTTAATCCTCTTGTAGATTGTGATTTAAAAGCTAGAAACAACTTAAAAGGCAAAAATCTGAATGCAGAAAATGGAGTAAATTTAACCTTGAAACAAAGGATCAGTGCTTACATAGCCTTTTCCCTGATGGCACTCTCCAGTCTGCCTGGCACTGGGTTGCCAGAACTCAAACAGAGACCTACATTCTTACTGGCTTGAGGTGTCAGAGGACTGAGGGGCTGTCAGAACAGCTGGAATTGGGCAATCACAGAGGGAACCCCCCATATCTGCATATAAACTCCCATAAAATCCTTAACTTACCCCAGAATTGCGTGCATGGGGGGTGGGAACTCAACTGGGACCAGCAGAAAGCGACATCTGGAAGTCTGAAAGATCAGGGTGGGCTTTCTCTGCTGCAACTGAGACAAAGCTTAGGGTTTGAGTGCTATCTAGTTTGAGGGGTTAGTGGACACCTTAGTCTTTTCATTGAAACCCCAGAAAAGCCTAAAAATAAAGGGCAAAAACAGAACAGACATGTCCTACAAAGTGTAAGGCTAAATTACATAGAGAATCAAACTGATATAGCCATGCGATAAAAAAGTCAAGCAATAAAAAAAAAAAAAAACAACTACCAGAACAGACAACAATATATATGAATCTTAAAACCATAAAAGAAAGCCAGACACAAGAGTACTCACTGTATATTTTCCTTAATATGAAGTTTGAGAACAGGCTAGAAGATATGATCATAGAAATCAGAACATTAGCCTGTATGAAATGGAGACTGACCTGTGGGGGAGGATGGAAAGGTTTATATCTTCAGTGGAGTGGTGGGTCATGGGTGTATATATTTGTCAAAACTCATCAAATTATACACTAATATCTTTGTATATTAATGAAAGATCAACTCAAACCTAATAAAATAATTAAGAAGTCTTCCTTTGCTTCCCTTTATGTGGTTATAGAACATGATCGCTTCATGTGCAGTGTACTGAGTTCTTGAAATATAGTTGGTACTGCAGAAGATAATTAAAAGATCATTTCTTATTAACCACATTCTAAACTATTGTTTCTCTTTTTATCTCGACCCATTAAGTCCAAACTCAAAAAATGGTGTTTGGGGCTTAATTATTTGTATGATATTGAGAAATATCTTTTCAACAGTTCTTCAAATAAGTAGAGTACTATCTAAAGGATTCTCATAAGACTACTTTTAAAAAACCCAAATAATTCTTGCCTCTTGATTTTGGAGCAATGGTAGGAGTAAAGGTTAAGAATTAATTCCAAGAGAACTCCTATTTTCCATCTACTCACTCACTCTTGGGAGTCTTACCCCAGCCCATAGCTTTTTGTTCTACCTTTTGGCTGATTACTCAGATTCTTTGCCTGAATTCTTCACCTCTGACTAACTTCTGACTTGATAACGTAACCTCAAGGTCTGATAAGCATCCAAAACCCAAATTTAAACCATAACTCTTATTTCTGCTCATCCACTTAGATCACACCCATGGGGCAAAAACAAACACCCTTTTCTCTCCTAGAAATTTTTTCTCATGTTTTGCAAGCCCAAATTGAAGATTCATCCCTGTGTCATCCTTTCCCCCCCATTCTTCCCAGGGAAATGTCTCTTGGTTCTGCTGGTTCTATCTCCAACCTACGCCCTAAATATCTCCATTTCTAGCTGTGCCATCGATGTCCCCCAATTACAAGGCACTACTTCCCATCATCTAGGTTTCTGCACAGCTTCCTCCCCCGTCTCTCAGCAGTTTGTTCCCAGTAGTTTGTCTACTCCATGGCAGTGATCATTTGGCAGTAAAAGTTAGTAAAAGTTATGTTGGGTCACTTCCCGGCTTATACCACTTCAGTGGTGCTCCAAATTGCACTTAGAATAAAATTGAAATTCCTTACCGTGGTCTGGAAGGCGCTGAGTGATTGAGCCCCACTCAATCTCCAACTCCATCCTTATACCTCACACCAAGCCAACCATCTTCTGGCCACTCTGGCTTTCTCTCTATCCTAGAACATACTAAACTCATCCCTCCCTTGCCTGCCACAGGGCTGGGTCCTTCTCACACTTGCAGTCCAGCTCATGTCCACCTTCTCTGTTGCATCACCTTGTTTATTCCCTATAAAACACTTGGTCAATATACACATAGTAAATATAAGAAGTGAATATAAATATATGGCTTGCTCCTTTCATTAGAAGTTGAAATCCTTAAGGAGAGGGACCCTGTTTGTCTTATTCTCTTATTCTCTTTTATTCTTTTCTGTACCCTGATCACTTATTGTAGTGCTTGATACGTAGACAGTGATCAATAATAATTCAGTGAGTAAATAAAATGACATAGTCCCTGCCAACAAGAAGGTTATAGCATACTGGGACACCCCTAAACACATCAACTATGGTTACTTTTGTGTACTCACTTTCAGATTTGACTTTCTGCATACATAATGCTTTACATAGATTAAATAATTGAGAATGTATAATTTAAGGCTTCTGAAAATGTATTATAATGAATACCTTTCAACAGCCTTACAAAATTTTAGTCTTCATAAGTATTTTGTTATTATATGTTAATTTATAATAATTATTACTTTTAAATGATTGCATAATGGTTTGCTTACTGGATGTACCCCAATTTACATCTGGATATTTACAGTGTTTCTAATACAACAAATTACTTTTCTCTCTCACACAGTTCCTCACCCACAAGGTGGAGATAGTACTGATTCTTACTTTAAGGCATTGCTTTGAGGATTAAAGAAGGTATCGCATGTAAAGCTATTAGTAGAATATCTGGCATACAATAAAATGCTCAATACAAATATTTAAATTACTATCATTACTTTTATTCATATTGACATTATACTATATGACATGAATCTTTGTGCCTATATCTTCTATTTTTATCCAATCTGACCTTTGCTGTCTTTTAATTGGAATGTTAACATTTAATATAATTATTATTGTGGTTAGATTTAAGCCTGTCATTTTACTATTTGTTTTCTATTTGTGCTCTGTGTTTTTGTTTCTATATTCTTCCCTTTGTACTTTACGTTGAAGTAATTAAAAATTATTTTAGGGGCTTCCCTGGTGGTCCAGTTGTTAAGACTCTGTGCTCCCAATGCAGGGGGCCTGGGTTGGTCTCTGGTCAGGGAACTAGATCCTGCATGTTGCAACTAAGAGCCTACATGCAGTAACTAAGACCTGGTGCGACCAAAAAAATAAACTATTAAAAAAATTTTTTTTAATATTTTAAATTCTATTTTAATTTACCTTTTTACATTTTAGATATACCTCTTGCATTTTTAAAAATAATATGCATTCTTAAGTTTCACAGTCTACTTGCAGTTAATATTGTATCATTTCACATAATATTTTTAAAAATCTAAGTGTCTACTCCCACCCCTGTTCTTTAAGTTATAGTTATCACATATGTTATGTCTATATACATTAACTCTAAACTAAAACTATAATTTTTACATTAAGCCATCATATGTATTTTAAAGCCGACAAATAGTCTTTTATATTTGCCTACATATTTGCCATTTCTGGAGCTCTTTATTTCCCCCCCTGAAGATCAGAGTTTCCATATGATGGTCTTCCTATTCAGTTTGAAAAATTTCCTTTAGGAATTTTTGTAGTAAACATTGGCTGGAGGTGACATTTTCATTTTAATTTTTAATCTGAATATACCGCTGTTTTTGCTTAACATAGAATTTTTTTTCTTTTTTTTAACATCTTTATTGGAGTGTTATTGCTTTACAATGGTGTGTTAGTTTCTGCGTTATAACAAAGTGAATCAGCTATACATATACATATATCACCATATCTCATCCCTCTTGCGTCTCCTTCCCACCCTCCCTATCTCAGTGGTCACAAAGCACTGAGCTGATCTCCCTGTGCTATGCAGCTGCTGCCCACTAGCTATCTATTTTACATTTGGTAGTATATATAAGTCCATGCCACTCTCTCACTTAGTCCCAGCTTACCCTTCCCCCTCCTCGTGTCAAATCCATTCTCTAATAAAGTCTGTGTCTTTATTCCTGTCCTGCCCCTAGGTTCTTCAGAACCATTTTATTTTATTTTATTTTTTTAGATTCCATATATATGTGTTAGCATACGGTATTTGTTTTTCTCTTTCTGACTTACTTGACTCTGTATGACAGACCCTAGGTCCATCCACCTCACTACAAATAACTCAATTTTGTTTCTTTTTATGGCTGAGTAATATTCCATTGTATATATGTGCCACATCTTCTTTATCCATTCATCTGTCAATGGACACTTAGGTTGCTTCCATGTCCTGGTTATTGTAAATAGAGCTGCAATGAACATTGTGGTACATGACACTTTTTGAATTATGGTTTTCTCAGGGTATATGCCCAGTAGTGGGATTGCTGGGTCGTATGGTAGTTCTATTTTTAGTTTTTTAAGAACCTCCGTACGTTCTCCATAGTGGCTGTATCAATTTACATTCCCACCAACAGTGCAAAAGGGATCCCTTTTCTCCACACCTTCTCTGGCATTTATTGTTTGTAGATTTTTTGGTGATGGCCATTCTCACTGGTGTGAGGTGATACCTCATTGTAGTTTTGATTTGCATTTATCTAATGATTAGTGATCTTGAGCATCCTTTCATGTGTTTGTTGGTAATATGTACATCTTCTTTGGAGAAATGTCTCTTTAGGTCTTCTCCCCATTTTTGGATTGGGTTTTTTGTTTTTCTGATATTGAGCTGCATGAGCTGCTTGTGTATTTTGGAGATGAATCCTTTGTCAATTGCTTCATTTGCAAATATTTTCTCCCATTCTGAGCATTGTCTTTTCATCTTGTTTATGGTTTCCTTTGCTGTGCAAAAGCTTTTCAGTTTCATTAGGTCCCATTTGTTTATTTTTGTTGTTATTTCCATTTCTCTAAGAGGTGGGTCAAAAAGGATCTTGCTGTGATTTATGTCATAGAGTGTTCTGCCTATGTTTTCCTCTAAGAGTTTGATAGTGTCTGGCCTTACATTTAGGTCTTTAATCCATTTTGAGTTTATTTTTGTGTATGGTGTTAGGGACTGTTCTGATTTCATTCTTTTGCATGTAGCTGTCCCGTTTCCCCAGCACCACTTATTGAAGAGGCTGTCTTTTCTCCATTGTATATTCTTGCCCCCTTTATCAAAAATAAGGTGACCATAGATGTGTGGGTTTATCTCTGGGCTTTCTATCTTGTTCCATTGATCTATACTTCTGTTTTTGTGCCAGTGCCATACTGTCTTGATTACTGTAGCTTTGTAGTATAGTCTGAAGTCAGGTAGCCTGATTCCTCCAGATCCGTTTTTCTTCCTCAAGATTGCCTTAGCTATTTGGGGTCTTTTGTGTTTCCATACAAATTGTGAATTTTTTTGTTCTAGTTCTTTGAAAAATGCCATTGGTAGTTTGATAGGGATTGCATTGAATCTGTAGATTGCTTTGGGTAGTATAGTCATTTTCACAATGTTGCTTCTTGCAATCCAAGAACAAGGTATATCTCTCCATCTGTTTGTATCATCTTTAATTTCTTTCATCAGTGTCTTACAGTTTTCTGCATACAGGTCTTTTGTCTCCTTAGGTAGGTTTATTCCTAGGTCTTTTATTCTTTTTGTTGCAATGGTAAATGGGAGTGTTTCCTTGATTTCTCTTTCAGATTTTTCCATTAGTGTATAGGAATGCAAGAGATTTCTGTGCATTAATTTTGTGTCCTGAAACTTTACCAAATTCATTGATTAGTTCTAGTAGTTTTCTGGTAGCATCTTTAGGATTCTCTGTGTATAGTATCATGTCGTCTACAAACAGTGACAGCTTTACTTCTTCTTCTTTGATTTGGATTCCTTTTATTTCTTTTTCTTCTCTGATTGCTGTGGCTAAAATTTCCAAACTATGTTGAATAATAGTGGTGAGAGTGGGCAACCTTGTCTTGTTCCTGATCTTAGTGGAAATGGTTTCAGTTTTTCAGCATTGAGAACAATGTTGGCTGTGGGTTTGTCATATATGGCCTTTATTGTGCTGAGGTAACTTCCCTCTATGCCTATTTTCTGGAGGGTTTTTCTCATAAATGGGTGTTGAATTTTGTCAAAAGCTTTTTCTGCATCTATTGAGATGATCATATGGTTTTTCTCCTTCAGTTTGTTAATATGGTGTATCACATTGATTGATTTACGTATATTGAAGAATCTTTGCATTCCTGGGATAAACCCCACTTGATCATGGTGTGTGATCCTTTTAATGTGCTGTTGGATTCTGTTTGCTAGTATTTTGTTGAGAATTTTTGCATCTATGCTCATCAGTGATATTGGCCTATAGTTTTCTTTCTTTGTGACATCTTTGTCTGGTATTGTTATCAGGGTGATGGTGGCCTCATAGAATGACACTGGGAGTGTTCTTTCCTCTACTATAGTTTAGAAGAGTTTGAGAAGGACAGGTGTTAGCTCTTCTCTAAATGTTTGATAGAATTCGCCTGTAAAGCCATCAGGTCCTGGGCTTTCATTTCTTGGAAGATTGTTAATCACAGTCTCAATTTCAGTGCTTGTGATTGGTCTGTTTATATTTTCTATTTCTTCCTGGTTCAGTCTTGGAAGGTTGTGCTCTTCTAAGAATTTGTTCATTTCTTCCAGGTTGTCCATTTTATTGGCATAGAGTTGCTTGTAGTAATCTCTCATGATCCTTGGTTTTTCTGCAGTGTCAGTGGTTACTTCTCCTTTTTCATTTCTAATTCTATTTATTTGAGTCTTCTCCCTTTTTTTCTTGATGAGTCTGGCTAATGGTTTATCAATTTTGTTTATCTTCTCAAAGAACCAGCTTTTAGTTTTATTGATCTTTGCTATTGTTTTCTTCATTTCTTTTTCATTTATTTCTGATCTGATCTTTATGATTTCTTTCCTTGTGCTAACTTTGGAGGTTTTTTGTTCTTCTTTCTCTAATTGCTTTAGGTGTAAGGTTAGGTTGTTTATTTGAGATGTTTCTTGTTTCTTGAGTTCTAAACTTCCCTCTTAGAACTGCTTTTGCTGCATCCCATAGGTTTTGGGTCATCATGTTTTCATTGTCATTTCTTTCTAGGGATTTTTTGATTTCCTCTTTGATTTCTTCAGTGATCTCTTGGTTGTTTAGTAATGTATTGTTTAGCCTCCATGTGTTTGTATTTTCTACAGATTTTTTCCTATAATTGATATGTAGTCATAGTGTTGTGGTCAGAAAAGATACTTGATATGATTTCAATTTTCTTTAATTTACCAGGGCTTGATTTGTGACCCAAGATATGATCTATCCTGGATAATGTTCCATGAGCACTTGAGAAGAAAGTGTGTTCTGTTGTTTTTGAATGGAATGTCCTATAAATATCAATTAAGTCCATCTTGTTTAATGTATCATTTAAAGCTTTGTTTCCTTATTTATTTTCCTTTTGGATGATCTGTCCATTGGTGAAAGTGGGGTGTTAGTCCCCTACTATGATTATGTTATTGTCGATTTCCCCTTTTATGGCTGTTAGCATTTGCCTTATATATTGAAGTGTTCCTATGTTGGGTGCATAAATATTTACAATTGTTATATCTTCTTCTTGGATTGATCCCTTGATCATTATGTAGTGTCCTTCTTTGTCTCTTGTAATAATCTTTATTTTAAAGTCTATTTTGTCTGATATGAGAATTGCTACTCCAGCTTTCTTTTGATTTCAATTTGCATTAAATATCTGTTTCCATCTCATCACTTTCAGTCTGTGTGTGTCCCTAGGTCTGAAGTAGGTCTCTTGTAGACAGCATATATATATATGGGTCTTGTTTTTGTGTCCATTCAGCCAGTCTATGTCTTTTGGTTGGAAGACTTAATCCATTTACATTTAAGGTAATTATCGATATGTATGTTCCTATTACCATTTTCTTAATTGTTTTGGGTTTCTTATTGTAGGTCTTTTCCTTCTCTTGTGTTTCCTGCCTAGAGAAGTTCCTTTAGCATTTGTTGCAAACCTGGTTTGGTGGTGCTGAATTCACTTAGCTTTTGCTTGTCAGTAAAGGTTTTAATTTCTCTGTCGAATCTGAATGAGATCCTTGCTGGGTAGAGTAATCTTGGTTGTAGGTTTTTCCGTTTCATCACTTTAAATATGTCCTGCCACTCCCTTCTGGCTTGCAGAGTTTCTACTGAAAGATCAGCTGTTAACCTTATGGGGATTCCCTTGTATGTTATTTGTTGCTTTTCCCATGCTGCTTTTAATATTTTTTCTTTGTTGTTAATTTTTGATAGTTTGATTAATTTGTGTCTTGCGTGTTTCTTCTTGGATTTATCCTGTATGCGACTCTCTGCACTTCCTGGACTTGATTAACTATTTCCTTTCCCATATTTGGGAAATTTTCAACTATAATTTCTTCAAATATTTTCTCAATCCCTTTCTTTTTCTCTTTTTCTTCTGGGACCCCTATAATTAGAATGTTATTGCATTTGTTATCCCAGAGGTCTCTGAGACTGTCCTCAATTCTTTGCATTCTTTTTTCTTTATTCTGCTCTGCAATAGTTATTTCCACTATTTTATCTTCCAGGTCACTTATCCGTTCTTCTGCCTCAGTTATTCTGGTATTGAATCCTTCTAGATAATTTTTAATTTCATTTATTGTTTTGTTCATCATTGTTTGTTTGCTCTTTAGTTCTTCTAGGTCCTTGGTAAACATATCTTGTATTTTCTCCATTCTGTTTCCAAGATTTTGGATCATCCTTGCTATCATTACTCTGAATTATTTTTCAGGTAAACTGCATATTTCCTCTTCATTTGTTTGGTCTGTTGGGCTTTTACCTTGCTCCTTCATCTGCTGTGTTTTTCTCTGTCTTCTCATTTTGCTTAACATACTGTGTTTGGGGTCTCCTGCTTGCAGGCTGCAGGTTCGTAGTTCCCATTGTCTTTGGTGTCTGCCTGCAGTGGCTAAGGTTGGTTCAGTGGGTTGTGTAGGCTTCCTGGTGGAGGGGACTAGTGCCTATGTTCTGGTGGATGAGGCTGGATCTTGTCTTTCTGGTAGGCAGGACCACATCCGGTGTTGTGTTTTGGGGTGTCTGTGACCTTATTTTCATTTTAGGCAGCCTCTCTGCTAATGGTTGTGGTTGTGTTCCTGTCTTGCTAGTTGTTTGGCATAGGGTGTCCAGCACTGTAGCTTGCTGGCCGTTGAGTGGAGCTGGGTCTTAGCGTTGAGACGGAGATCTCTGGGGGAGCTTTCACTGTTTGATATTACATGGAGCCGAAGGTCTCTGGTGGACCAATGTCCTGAACTCACCTCTCTCACCTCAGAGGCACAGGCCTGACAACTGGCCAGAGCACCAAGACCTTGTCAGCCACACGGTTCTGAAGAAAAGGGAGGAAAAAAATGAAAGAAAGAAATAAAATGAAATAAAATAAAGCTATTAAAATAAAAAATAATTAATAATAAAAAAATTGAAAAGTAATAAAATTTTAAAAAAAAGAAAGGAAGAAAGAAAGAAGAGAGCAACCAAACCAAAAAATAAACCCACCAATGATAACAAGCAATAAAAACCATACTAAAAAACAAAAGGAAACAAAAAAAACGGACAGACAGGACCCTAGGACAAACGGTAAAAACAAAGCTATACAGACAAAATCACACAAAGAAGCATACACATGCACACTCACAAAAAGAGAAACGGAAAAAAATATATATCGTTTCTCCCAAAGTCCACCACCTAAATTTTGGGATGATTCGTGTCTATTCAGGTATTCCACAGATGCAGGGTACATCAAGTTGATTGTGGAGATTTAATCTGCTGCTCCTGAGGCTGCTGGGAGAAATTTCCTTCTCTTCTTTGTTCGCATAGCTCCTGGGGTTCAGCTTTGGATTTGGCCCCGCCTCTGCTTGTAGGTCACCTGAGGGTGTCTGTTCTTTGTTCAGAGAAGATGGGGTTAAAGGAGCAGCTGACTGGGGGGCTCTGGCTCACTCAGGCCAGAGGCAGGGAGGGGTACAGAATGTGGGCAGAGGCCAGCATGACATTGCAATAGCCTGAGGAGCGCCGTGTGTTCTCCTGGGGAAGTTGTCCCTGGATCACGGGACCCTGGCAGTGGTGGGCTGCACAGGCTTCTGGGAGGGGAGGTGTAGATAGTGACCTGTGCTTGCACACAGGCTTCTTGGTGGCTGCAGCAACAGCCTTAACATTTCATACCCATCTCTGGGGTCCGCGTTGATAGTCGTGGCTCATGTCCATCTCTGGATCTCGTTTAGGCAGTGTTCTGAATCCCCTCTCCTTCCGCACCTGAAACAATGGTCTCTTGCCCCTTAGGCAGTTCCAGACTCTTTCCCCAGACTCTCTCCCGGCTAGCTGTGGTGCACTAGCCCCTTTCAGGCTGTGTTCATGCAGCCAACCCCAGTCCTCTCCCTGGGATCTGACCTCTGAAGCCCGAGCCTCAGCTCCCAGCCCCCACCCGCCCCAGCGGGTGAGCAGACAAGCCTCTCAGGCTGGTGAGTGCTGGTTGGCACCAATCCTCTGTGTGGGAATCTCTCCGTTTGCCCTCTGCACCCTTGTTTCTGCGCTCTCCTCCATGGCTCCGAAGCTTCCCCCTCACCAGCCCCCGTCTCCACCAGTGAAGGGGCTTCCTAGTGTGTGGAAACTTTTCCTCCTTCATAGCTCCATCCCAGAGGTGCAGGTCCCATCCCTATTCTTTTGTCTCTGTTTTTTCTTTTTCTTTTGCCCTACCCTGGTACGTGGGGAGTTTCTTGCCTTTTGGAAGTCTGAGGTCTTCTGCCAGTGTTCAGTAGGTGTTCTGTAGGAGTTGTTCCACATGTAGATGTATTTCTGATGTATTTTTGGGGAGGAAGGTGATCTCCACGTCTTACTCTTCTTCCATCTTGAAGGTCTCTGTAACATAGAATTTTGAAGTGACAAATTTTTCTTTTTTAACACTTAAAGATGCTGTTCTATTGTCTTTCATTTTTCATAATTTATGATGTCGGCAGATTTTCAAATTGTTTAATGTTTTCTCCTTATGTTTGGTTTTCAGCAGCTAGCCTATGACGTTCCTAGGTGTGGTTTTCTTTGCTTTTATTCCTGCTTGGACTTTACTGAGCTTCTTGAATCTGAAAATTCATGTCTTTTAAGAAATTTGGGAAATTTTTTGACATTATTTTTTTACATATGTTTTATGCCCCAATGTCTCTTCACCTTCTGAGATTCCAATTACACATACATAAGAACTTTTTATATTTTTCATAGGTAATTAATGGTCTGTTTATTTTTTTTTGTCTTTTCATCTTTTGTCTTCAGATTGGATAATTTCTATTGACTAATCTTCAAGCTCACTTTCTTCAGTCATCTTCGATTTATTATTAAACTACTATTTGTATTATAATTCCTGTTATGTTGTATTTTTCATCTCTAGAATTTCCATTTGGTTATTTTTGATATTTCTATTTCATTGCTGAGAAATATTTTCATTCATTGAATGCATTCATGTTCTTGAGCATATCTATAATAATTGCTTTATATTCCTTGTTTGTTACTTCTGACATCTGGGTCAACATGAGTGTACCTTCAGTGATTTTCTTTTTCTTTTAATGAGGGTTGTCATATTTTATGCTTCTTCTTTGTTTAGTAATTTTGAGTTTTATGAAGGTTTTATGGACATTATGAATAAAATGTTGTTGAGGGTCTGGATTCTATATTACTCCAAAGAAATTGATTTTTGCTTATTTGTTTCAGTAGGCATTTGACCTGGATGAATTCAAATTCCTCACTCTGAAATCTTAGTTTAGTTATCTACCTTATGCTGGGCTGCTTAAAGTCTACCTCACAGATGTGATGTTCAGGAGTCAACCAGAGATTTTGGCAGAGTTGATAAACAGAGTTTGGGGTACTCTCTGTAGTTTTCTCCTTTGATTTCCCCCCTTACTTTCCAAATGCTGTGGTTGCTCTGAACTTTGTCTTATTTTTCAAGCCTGTAAAACTGCAGAATTATTTTGGTCAGAGTTTTATCTACTTCGTGGTGTACACTGGGGACTGCAATCAGGCTAAGTGCCAAAACAAACGGGAACACACCCAGTTCTGTTCCCTTCCTCCACATGTCTACCCTCTTCCAGAGTCTGTCTGCTCCAGATCACTCTTCAGTACCTTCAGGTAGTTGTTTTTATATTTAGCACCTAGTTTGTGCTATGTTCAGGTTGTTATTTGCAGGAAGGTTGATCTGATAAGGACAACTTGCTCTTACTGGAAACTGAACCACCCTAGATTTTTAGTGCTTTAGAATTGCTCTCCACCTGAATGCGAGCTCTTTGTTCCCTCATGCTAAATAACAAAGGGTGAATAAGCAGTGTATGAATTCTAACTCCCACAGATTCTTCTCAATCATTGTTTTTCTACCTTTCAGAAAAAGCACCTCTTCCTATGAGGCTGATTCTTCAGTATTTAGTCTAGCTAACTCAAGAAGCTTTAAGCCACAAGGCTTTTAATATAGGGAATTAAAATCTTAAAAAATTGTTAGAAAGTCTGGAGAAGTAAACCTTCATCTTGTATTTTAGTAATTACAGCCATAAGACCATAGAACTGGCCTGCTAGTGGAATGCAAGAAGAAGTAGAAGAAGAAGAAGAAGGAGGAGGAGGAGGAGGAGGAGGAGGAGGAGGAGGAGGAGGAGGAGGAGGAGGAGAAGGAGAAGGAGAAGGAGAAGAAGAATAGACGTGGAACAATAGCAGGTCACCATTGTAGGTACTGACGTGAAGAACACACTGCCATAGTTTCAATTCAGGGATCAGGCAACTGGAATCAGGAAGCTTTTGCTACTACTGTTGCTACAACTGTTTCTCAACATCCATGTATCTGAAATGCTACCTGATCCCAGCCAAAGCTGCATTTGCCTTTCAAGATTAATGAAGCTAGAGATTGGCCACCAGAACTTAGCCACAGAGATCCTCTGACCCCACAATCTTGCTTGCCAGCAGAAAATTGCCAAAGTACAAGAAAATAATCTCCACCTGTTTCCACCTTCCATATTTTATTAAGTACATATAATTGAAGAGTCTGACTTTCATTTAGAACCCTAACAGTGAGAGTCTGGGAAATTTAGTTTGAAGGTTTTCAGCCTCTGTTATACAGAAAATCACTGGAGGTGAGAATAGATATGTGTTAGTTAACCACAGAGCTTTGTGTCACCCAGATACATCACCCTCTGCCTTGCCTTGTAGCTGTCCCCTAGTTTTGGACTATTCCCCTGTATTTATTGGTGACTTTGTCTACTGGATCCCTCATAAGCCCAACTCTTGTCATCTTTTAATCCAGATGAGCTAATTCCTATATTAGTAGTTCTCTGATTTTGGTGGCAAATTAAAGATGGCTACAAATTCTTTGGCATTCTTTCCATCAAAAAGTGGGGTCTGCTTCCTTTCTCCTTGAATATGGACTGGCCTATGACTGCTTTGATCAAGTATTGAGGAAATGATGCTGTGCTAATTCCAGACCTTTTTGTTATGAGGACTGGCAGCTCTACCTTGGTCTCTATACGTCCTCAGCTACCATAGCTGACTGACTTGCTAGAGAAAATGCATGGAGAGTCTGAGACTATGTAGAGTGACAAGGAACCCAGCTCAGCCCAGCCATCCCAAACAAAGTACCATGCATGTGAGAGAAGCTGTCTTGGGCTCCCTAGGCCGGACCAGACATGACTGCCACATGGAGCAGAAGAACTGCTCGGCCTAATCCTGTCTGAATTCCTGGCCTAAAAAAATGTGATATATAATAAAATGGTTCTTGTTTTATGTCACTAAATTTTAAGATAACTTTGTATACAACAATAGATAACTAGAACAATGTCCTTGTCTTTAATGATCTTCATCTCCATCTCAACTCTAATCCCACACCTTTGATTCTGTCATTTCTAGGGACTGCTTCAACACTGAACTCTTCCATTCATAGGCTACACACACCTCTCCATCCTGCTCCCACCACAGCAGAGCTTAATATTTGACAACCCTCATGACCCTTAAGTCCTGAAATTTTTTCCAGTCTATCAGCAGACTTCTGGCTTTTCTTCACTTCTTTTCTATCCTGTTCAGGCCATATAATCCATCATATCAATAATCTCTGTCATGTTAAAACTTCTGTGATACATTCTTTTTCTCAGCCTTCAAATTCTTAGCTCTGGATTTGTCTATTCACCTCTTCCACTTTCACATATAGGAAGCTAAAACCTACTTGAGTATTTGTTCTGTGGTTTCTCGCATCAAGTCCCTATGATGACATTTAAAAGATAATGTAGATCTGTCTTGTTAACCAGTAATAAAGTGTTAATCAGGTAATTAAAAGAATATAAAGGGAATTCTAAGTTTCATGGAGGTAGCAACTGCAGAAAGCAGCTACCACCCATAGAAGTGGAGGAACAAAGGAAAGGGATTGGACTTATTAAAATTTAGAAGGGGTGGTCACATGGTGTGGGACATAGGCCTCTGAGGAGAGGTCACTGGTCAGCTGGTGCTGGTATCTATGAATTGGTGGGGGGAGGTTGTTTCAAGGAGTATTGGAAGAATTTTAATCAGGAACCAACTCCTTCCAGCTGAACAAATTGCACTGTTAGAGTGAAGAAGCAGAGCTTTTTCTTTTCCTCCTCCAGTGTCCAGGTGTCCCTTTCTATTGACAGAACATAAATGTGGTTTGCAGAGTCTCTGTCACAGCATCATGTACCTGGATATGGAAGGATAGGTTTGAAGCTGAGAGATAATAGCCTAACAGTACAATAAGTTGTAAAGAATTTGTAGCCAGACTTTGGTACTAGACCCAAGATGGAGAATCCTTACATTGTTTAATCTTATTAGAAGAATTTAACGTATTTATCATTATTATAATAGCTCAAACATGTGGTGTATTTCTACAATCTTATTTTGTATTTTCTGTTTATTTTGCTTTATTTCAAAATTTTCTTCCATTATTTTCATACAGTGATTGATCACATTGCCTTTAAAGAATTATGTTCTTCAGTAACTTGTAAATTAGTTTACTTTTATTATACAGAATTACCTTTCCATTAAATTAGCAAAGACAACTAATTATTTGAAGCTATATTTTTCAGTGATAAGAATAAAATTGGATGAACGCCAAACCCCAGCAAAGAACAATGGGCCCTCTTTTAAGGAAATTATGCTAAAGCACTTTGGAAAAAGCTATGTCTTCTAGTCTGGGAGTGTGCATCTTGTGTGTTTCTCATTTTGGCACTTTTGGAGCCTTCAGTCTAGATGCTAATACTTCCCTGTTTACCCAAGGTAAAGCCTGACAGTCTGTTTGCTCTGGCATGCCCCACCTTGCCCAAAGCACCCAGCAAGAATTCCCACGTAGTAGTGAGACAAGTGAAAAATAGGAGAATGTATACAACAGCAGAGGAAACCATACCATTCACCACAACCTTCTGATTTAACTAGAAATGGGCAACTGAAAAACTCATTTGTATGTAAGGAGAAACCAAAAACAAAACCCCAAGAAGCATAAAAGGGATAAATCCAAAATAAGTAACAGAAAAACTGTCCAGGAAAGAAATAGAGAATCAGAAGGAAATATTAAAAATCCATTTAATTAATAAATTTAAAAAGAGTTAGAAGATATTCTATCTAGATGTAACTTACAAAATGTCATTAAAGTGTGACAAAAGACTGAAAGACATTTAATAAAGTAAAAATATAATTTCTGAAAAATTTTAAGAGAAGGCTTAGAAAATCAAATTATCTCCCAAGACTAAGAGAAAAAAAAAAAAAGGAAAAATAAGAGAACCAAAACCAGATATAGACAATCAGTTCAACAGGGGTTCCAGAAAGAGTGAAAAGAGAAAATTAAGAGAACAAAATTATATTTTTAAAAAATTGAAGGGAATTCCCAGGCTTGAAGGATATGAGTCTTCAGACTAAATGGGCATGTTGACTTCTGAGTGCAGTGAATGAGAAAAGATCCCATCTGGGACTTATCCTCAAGAAATTTCAGAACATCAAATAAAAAAAGAAGTTCTAGAGACTCCCAGAGAGAATTAGGAGAAAAAAATTCCTCTTTAAAAGAGTGAAATTCAAGTTGGCTTCGGACTCCTTAAAATGAAGCAATATCCTTAATGTTTTAAGATAAAACCATTTTTAGTGTTGCTAAAAAAACAGGAAAATGAAAGATCCAGGGATATAATGAGAAGAACAGTGAAGGAGTACCCCATGATAACATCATGTCTGGACTATCTTGGGCCAGTTCCATAGCCCATCTGGGTATCATGTTCCTTATCAATAAGGTGGAGAGAGGCTGAAAAGACCCTCTCATGGTGAATATTCCTTAAGTCTATGTTTTAGTTATTTATGCTGTGTGACAAATTGTCACAAACTTAGCAGCAGAAAACAACATACATTTATCTTCTCAAAGTGCCTGTGGTCAGGAGTCTGGGCACTGCTTATCTGGGTCCTCTTCTTAGGGTCTCACAAAGCAGCCATCAAGGTGTCACCCAGGAATGTTTCTCATCAGAGGCTCAACTGGGGAAGGGTCCATTTCTAATGGGACCACTTCAAAATCTGCCTACAGTCTACCCATTCTAATTCCCATAACACAATGTACAATATCTTTAAATCTGCAAAGTAGACTATAAGCCAAAGTTGGAAGGATGTTGCCAGGAAAGCTGGGCTCAATTTTGGAGCAAACAAGAACATGATCTGTTTGTGGGAAAACCCAGTGGGTTTCACTAAACAACTGGGATGCTAGGGCAGTCAGGCGAAGAATCTCTAAATCAGAAGAGTAAAACTTTAATGACAAGATGAGAGGAAAGCCAGGTTCTCCACTCTTTTCTTCTTAATTCTGGGTAACAGGCATTATTTCTTTATTTTTGTGAAATTTTCTAAGTAGAATCCACTCTACTCCACTCTGCTTGGAAGATCTCTGATTGCCCAGAATCCTGAGGGTGAAACCCCTGGTATCCATGACGTTCACTTGCTAACGTGAAGTGAATGGAAAAGAAAGGAGGGATAAATAATCCATGTATGGATTTTTCTTGGATGTTATAAACAAAGACTGAGAGAAGGCCTTAGGGAAATAAAACTTTTCTCATCTAGTTTTTCAGTTTTCTTTAGAAAGAAAATAAATTATTCATAAAATATTTTGAAAATGTCACATTCTTTCCATATCTTGTAGGCAATATCTTGTAGGCAGTATCATGTTTTGACAATGTATTCTGAGTTTAAAGACGCTGTAACTATTACAAGTTGTCATACCAATTTCTTCTTATGTCATTATTAAAATAGTTTTTAAAGTAAGAAACAGCCCATTGTTTAACTTTAGGACTTTTCCTCTACATATTGTACCATACCTCTTCCTTCCTTCCTTCCTTTCTTCCTTCCCTCCTTCCTTCCCTACTTCCGTCCTTCCTTCCTTCCATCCGTCCTTTCTTCCCTCCTTCCCTCCTTCCTTCCTCTCTTTCTTTCTTTCTTTCTCTTTTCTTTGTTTCCTTTCTTTCATTATTTTTTTTTGTACAATTATTTTCCTACGTCTTCCAATCAAACAGCTTTATAAAGCACCCTTTGTTGCTCAAGCAAAAAAGAGTCACTTTATTGCAACCTCATGCTTTGTTATTCTGTGCCCAGAGTTTCCATTTGAGTAATTTTTTTTTCAATGACCCTGCCTGGTTTAGAAGATTCTCTATCATTTTCTTTTGGTTTGGTAGTCTGTTTAAATTTTGTCTTTAATATGTTGATGGGATGAAATATACATTAATATTTCAGAATTACAAAACCAGAATGAGAACCCTAAAGGATGCATCTATAGCCATTAGGAAACAAACAGGTGTGGTATCTATGCTTGATAACCTCTATCTATGACATCTTTATGAAAAATATAATGTAATTTGGAAACATGGCTCCATTCTAATGCTTATTGGCAAGTGCCATAGCTTACAAGTGCCATAAGTTACTCTATACCTTATCGCCATTTAAAATGGCATTTTGAAAGATAAAACTTTAAAACAACATTGGGTAACATTCTTCAGGAGACTGCATAATAAATTCACATGGTAATGCCACTTTTACCATTCTTGTCATTTTGTGAGAGAGATTGGGAAAGTCCTTGAGGGGATCCAGGCCAACCCTTAGATAAACACAGCCCTCAGTTGGTGTCCTGAGTGTAAACACAATTAAAACTATTGACTTGAAAGAATTGTGTGGGCTCACAATTAACAGAAATGGTGAGATTGGACAACACTGAGCAGGGATACACTAGAATAGAAAAGGGGATCAGGAAGGAACTGGAGAAAGATCCCCTACCTCTACCTCTATTTTTATTCTAAATTCTTTGTGGGAGTAAGTGAACTTGCAGAGATTATTTCATTTTTAGTATTTGAGAACTCATGAGTACTCTGTGATATGTTTTAATCCTTCTGGCCAGTTAAAACCATGAGTCAACCTTAATAAAAATTGTCACAGCAGTCCCTACCTGTTACAGGTAACCTGTTCTGCATATATAAAACAGACAACAATTAGCATGTATCAGGCTGGAGAAGGTGGCACAGCCCTGAAGCAGGGAGGGTGTGCAGGGGTAATGGTGAGTGTGGGTGAGACACTCAATCCAGGTGTACAATACGTCCCTCATTTCATCACTTTTTGCATTGAAAAGGAAGTGAGTTTCAAGCAGATCTCATTAGGAAACACAGAGGTTCCTTCAGGCTTTGATTGACATGTCAAAATGGACATGTTAGCATCCTACCATCCAGCCTCAAGTCCCTTCCCACCCACCTTCTCTGATGGTCAGACTGGCTGCAATTTCTTGTGTGCCATCAACACTGGGCATGAAAGCACTAAGAGAGCCCACTGAATCTCCTGAATTCCAGACCACCTCTTGCCATCCCCACTTTGTAGCAGCAACCCCACCTTCTCATAATGGCTAGGATCAATTACTCCATCAAGCAGCAAATTCTTTCATCATCTGCTGGTCCATAAGCAAAAACTACTCGAAGCGTCCAGGTGGTATTTGTAGCAGCAAGTGCAGCAAGATGCTACTTGGTTCCTGGATTTCTGTTTCAGCAGAGCTTAAGTTTACAGGAGTCGGAGGATTGTTTTTTCTCTTTTTTTCTTTTCCTTCCTTCTTTCCTTCCTTTCTCCTTCCCTATCAACCACGTTGCAGTAGAATGTGTCTGCAATAAAATGCACATACCTTAAGTGTACAATTAGATGACTCAACAAATGTATATACCTGTGTAACCACCACCCAAATCAAGATATAGAACATTACCACCATCCCTATAAAGTTCTCCTGGCCCTCTTTGCCAATCAAAAACATAAAAAGATTTTCAGGCAGTTCTTTTCCTCAAGTGTTTTATTACCTACATAGAACAATATGGTATGTATACTTTTCTCCCATCTCCTGGCCCAGAGACCCTATGTTGGATTCTGTCTTTTGAAATCTGATTTAGTGGAGTGTGCATTTCTTTACTGTTCCAAATCAGGTGCTCATAAAGACCATGGCATGGAGTCATGATGGACTGATAGTGAATTATTTTTAGTTTAATTAACAAAATGGATGAAGGAGTCAGGAGCTCTGTGGCTGTAGGATGCTAAATAAATTGGCTGTCACCCTTCACTCCTGCTCTGCAAAGCCTGAATTCTGGCCCTGATGAGTGCTGATGCCATTTCTGGATGAAGGAGAATCTTCTAGACACTTTGCATTCTTTAGCTTGCTTGTATTCCTTACCTGCCTTCAAAAGTTCGATTTTTGCTGCATAATATTTAAAGGAGGAGAGGAAAGAATTGGAGTTTCTTTTTCTCAAGCTTGCCTGTTCAGCTCCCCACCTCTCACCTCCTGATTTCTCTAATGGCCTTACTTTTGATTCCCATCTCTACCTCTCTCCACCCATCTATCTTTCCCTTCCTTCCTTTTCCCAGACAAGGAACTGGCAAGGTGTACTAGGAAGAGTTCGTGGCCAAGACTGTCAGAGAAGGGTTTGTGTAGGACTGGATTTGAGAGACTCTTGAGGGATGAGAAGGAAAAATGATCCAAACTGGGGAAATGGCAGGTGCAAAAAGGCAAAGGCAAAAATCTGAACAGCACAGAGAGATAGCCTGATGGTACAGGTTTGGGGAGTCTGACAGAAACTTATCACTTGTTGAGAGACTTGGGCAAGTTATTTAATCTCTGTGACCATCAAGTTTTCACATCTGTAAAATGGAGAATAATTAACATCTAAGTTGAGGGTGGATGTAAGAATTATTGCTGACATATGTGAAGTGTGTATGATGTGCATGATGTTTGTGAAATGATGTAAAATGACGGCCACTATTATAATGGGATATGGGCAGGAGCAATGAGGAGACAAGTCTGGCTGAGGAAAGCGAGAGCAAGTAGAATTAGAAGAATACAGTAGGAGCCAAATCATGGCATACCATTAACTGATGTAATTTCTTTTAAAATCAGTCCCCACTGCTCAAAGCTTCTTAAAAATGGAGACACATGGAGGATGTATAAAACCTGTCACATGCATTTTGAGATTTTCAGATAAAAAATAAGGGAAGAAATTAAATGCAATTGCTACCACTGTGTTGCTATGTAATGAATAGTTCAGCACTCTTCATTATTACGACTAAGGCAATGTAAGGAAAATATGCTGAATGACTCTTGATCCTAATGCAATATGACTTCCTATTGTGATAAAATATTTATTATAGTGGTGTTGAGAGAGTGGTAATGTTACTGAGAAACTGACACTAGGGGTATGCTGGGTATGAAAGTAACTTTCCAGGGGCAATGTACTCAACAAATATTTATGCAACAAACATTCATGGAGTGTGTAGTGAATGCCAGGCTCTCTTCCAGGCATTCTGCCCTTATTCTACACTTCTGTATCCAAGATTCCTCCCTAGAGATACAGATGGATAAATGCCTGAGTTCATGGTTGAATTCATTTCTATTACACTGTCTTGTTTCCTCTTTCATTTGGTATGTATGAGCTTTTCCTATACTAACTTTTTATCATATTGGAAATATTTCCCCCAAGTTATTTTTCCCGTTGTAACAATTTTATTGAGGTATAATTGACCTACTATAGGCCACATATTTTTGCTAAGTTTTGACACATGTATATGTCCATTAAATCAGCGGTCCCCAACATTTTTGGCACCAGGAACTGGTTTCATGGAACGCAATTTTTCCACGGATGGTGGTGGGGGGATCGTTTAGGTGGTAATGCAAGTGATGGGAGGGATGGTTCAGGTGGTAATGAGAGCAATGGGGAGGAGCAGATGAAGCTTTGCTCGCTTGCCAGCCACTCACCTCCTGCTGTGTGGCCCAGTTCCTAACAGGCTGTGGACCGGTAGTGGTCCATGGCCCAGAGGTTGGGGACCCCTGAATTAAACCATCTCACAGTCAACATAATAATCACCACATCTAAAAGTTTCCTCTTGCCTCTTGTAGTCCCTTCCTTTCACTCATTATTGAGTCCTGCACAAGTGCCATTGGGAAGTGGGGGTTGCATTTTTCCATCCTGTCCCCATTTGTGGAGTGGAGACTCTACATTGGGCATGGAATCTTGAGAATACTGGGGCCCTGATCATCCTTGCCTCAATTTAAAACAGTGGTTTTACATCAGAAGAGTTGACTGAGAGAACCTCAGGCTTCTACCCCCCTTTCACTGAGTACTCAGGTCCTAGAGTGTGGGTGTCACTGAGAGAGAAGCCTGTCATTGTCCCCACCTCTAACTTTAGTGCTCTGGATCAGAGATTCTGCCTGGAGAGAAGAAGCAGGCCATAAAACAGCACCTAATCACTTCCCAAAGGAACTGACTTCATTCCAAATAAAGGGCGGAAAAGTTCAGGCCTAAGGGCACTCTCAAGAACAGTGGAGATTTTGTGAAGGCAGTTGGAAGGAGGTTTAAGATACAAGCTAGTCTGTAGGCCTAGTAGTTTTCAGGAGAGAACTGTGGAATAAGGCAGCTGGGAGACCTACCGGGCTCAGAACAAATATCAAACACTGACCTTAGAACCTACTCCTTCAAAGGAATCAAAATTTGATTGGATTAGTTTGTAGAGCAATTTATGCCCCAAGGCATTGTTGAAAATAATAGAACAATCGGCTGACAATTAATGAAGTTTAAAAGCTGGGTGTGATCAGGGAAAGAGAGAAAGAAAGCTCTACCAAAACCACTGTCATCCCAGAGTGACTGTGGGCATATCCCAAACTGAGCCTTCCTGAGGAGCAACATCAGAGGTTCAATACTCTATATGTGTGCGTATGGCGGTGGTGGTGGTGGTGAGAAATAGACTTAACTAAAATATTACTGCCAGTCACTAAACAAATAACAATAACAACCCCCAAGACGGGGAGGCATCAGTACCTGGAGTTGTTACAATATATTATCTAAACTGTCCACTTTTGAACAAAAATTATGAAGCGTATAAATAAAGGAAAGTGTGACCCATACACCAAAACAAAAGAAGGCAATAGAAATTACCTGTGAGAACAACAAGATGTTGGCTTTATCAGAAAAAGACTTCAAAGTAGATATTATAAACATGTTTACAAAACTAAATGAATCTATGATGAAAGATATAAAGGAAGATATGGTGACAATTTGGCATCAAATAGAAAATATCATAAAGAGATAGAGAAAAAAAGAACAAAATGGAAAATTCTGGAGTTGAAAAGTACAATAGCTAAAATTAAAACTTTATGAGCTCAGTAGTAGATCTGAATAGGCATAAGAAAGAATAACCAAGATTAAGGCACATTAATTGAAATTATGCAAGCCAAGAGGGAAAAGAATAAAGAAAAATGAAGAAAGCTTATGAGAAATGTGGCACATCATCAAATACACCATCATATGCATAATGGGAATACAAGAAGAGGAGAGAAAGAAAGAAACAGAAAATAAATGCAAGAAAATAATCCCTGTAAACTTCCTAAAATTACTTAAAAACAATAACCTACACAGCCAGGAAACTCAGTGAACTCCAAGTAGAATAAATGCAAAGAGAAATACAAATACATCACAGCAAAACTGATGAAAAACAAAGAGAAATTCTTGAAAGCAACAAGAGAAAAACGACTGGTCACTAACAATGGAAACCCAATAAGGTTAACAGCTGACTTCTCAGCAGAAACAATAGAAGCAAGTAGACAGTAGGATAACATATTCAAAGTGCTCAAAGTCAAAAAGGTCAAACTAGTCTCATATATCCAGCAAAATTATCTTTCAAAACTGAAGGCAAGATAAAGACTTTACAGATAGACAAAGAAACATAGAATTTGTTGCTAGCAAACCCACCTTAGAAGAAAGTTTAAAGGAGGTTCTTCAGGTTGAAAGCAAGAGTCCCAAGATAAAAATTCAAATTCAAACAAAAAAGAGCCCTGACATCAGTAACTTTGTAATTATAAAAGACAGAATAAAGGTATATTTTTGTCCTGTCATCTCCTAACTGATTTAAAAAAATTTTATAAACTAATATGTATGTAATGTATTGTGGAGCCTATCACATATAGAAATGTAACATATGTGTCACATATTTGCCAATAATAGCACAAAGGAAGTGTGGGGAGTGAAGCTTTATTGGGATAAAGAAATGACTACAGATGGTAAAGTAATAATTATAACAATTTTTGGGGAGTTTATAACATTAATAGATGTAATATTTATAATTATACCACAAAAAGAGGAAAAAGGAAACAGATATATAGGACTAACATATATATATACCACTGGAAATAAACTGTCATAAATATGAAGCTGATTCTGATATATTAAGATGTATATGGTAAACTCTAGAGCAACCAGTAAAAAAACTCTCAAAATATAGAACTCATATGATCATCTCAATAGACTCAAAAAAAGCATTTGGTAAAATCCAGCATGATTCCATGATATAAAACACTCAACAGATTAGGACTAGAAGGGAACTTCCTTAACCTGATAAACATATCTATGAAAAACCCACAGATAATATCATACTTAATGGTGAAAGACTAGATGCTTTCTTCCTAAGATCATGAACAAGATAAATATGTCTGCTCCAGCCACTTCTATTCAATACCATACTGAAGGGTCTAGTCAGGTCAATTAGGCAAAAAAAAAAAAAAAAAAAAAAAGAAGTAAAAGACATCCCAGTTGAAAATGAAGAAGTAAAATTATTTCTCTTCACAGATGACATGATCTTGTGTATAGAAAACCCTAAGAAACTCACTAAAAATTATTAGAACTAATAGATGAGCTCAGCAAGATAGAAGGATACAAAATCTAAATACAAGAATCAGTTTATTTCTATACACTAACAATGAACAATGTGAAATTAAATTAAGAAGACAATTCCATTCACAATAGCAACAAAAAGAATAAAACACTTAGGATTGAATTTGACAAAAGTAGTGCAAAACTTACACTTCAAAAAATACAAAATATTGTTGAAAGAAATTAAAGAGGATTTAAATAATTAGAAAAGGTACCATGTTTATGGATTGGAAGGCTTGATATTGTTAAGATGGCAATACTCTCCAAACTGATCTATAGATTCAACAAAGTCCCTATCAGAATCCCAGATGATTTGCTTGCAGAAATTGTCAAGCTGATTCTAAAATATATAGAGATATGCAAGGAACCCAGAAAAATGAAAACAATCCTGAAATACTTGTCATAATAGCCAATAAGAACAAAGTAAAAGGACTCACACTTCCCAACTTCAAAATTTACTGCAAAGCAATGATAATCAAGACAGTGTGGTACTGGCACTAGTTATAAAAAATTAACTCAAAATGGATCAAAGACTGAAATGTAAAAACTAAAACTATAAAATTCTTAGAAGAAAACATAAGGTAAAACTTCATGATTTTGGGTTTAGCAAAGGATTCTTAGGTATGACACCAAATATAAACAATAAAATAAAAAATAGATAAATAGGACTTAAAATTAAAAACTTTTGTGCTTCAAAGGACATTATCAATAAAGTGAAAATATAATCCACAGAATGGGAAAAAATGTTTGCAAATATATACCTGATAGGGACCTTGTATCTAGAATATATAAAAACTCTTACAACTCAATAATAAAAGGACAAATAACACAATTTTAAAGTGAGCAAAGGACCTATATAGGCATTTCTTCAAGGAAGATATACAAATGACCAATAAAGATGCTCAACATCCTTAGTCATTAGGGAAAGGCAAATAAAAACAACAGTGAGATATGACTTCATACTCACTAGAATGATTAGAATAAAAAAGTCAGATAACAATGTGTTGACAAGGATGTGAAATCAGTACCCACACCCACTGCTGATGGGAATGTAAAATAATGCAGTCACTTTGTAAAACAGTCTAGCATTTCCTCATGTGGTAACTCTATTAAGCAGAATTCTCACATGACCTAGCAATTCCATTCCCAGGTATAAATCCAAAGGAAATAAAGACATGTGTCCACATAAAAACTTGTACACTAATGTTTATAGTAGCATTATTAGTAATGGTTAAAAGGTAGAAAAAACCCAAATGTATATCAACTGATGAATGGATAAACAAAGTCTGTTATATTCATACAATGGAATATTATTCAGCCAGAAAAGGGAATGATACATGTTACAGTGTGGATGAACCTTGAAAACAAGCTATGCAAAAGAAGTTGGTCACAAAAGACCACATATTATGTGATTCCATTAATATGAAATGTCCAGAACAGAGAAATCTATAGAGGTGGAAAGTAGATTTGTGGTTGCTCCAGGACTGGGGTGGGAGAAGGAGGTGGAGATGATTGCTAAAGCATACAGGATTTCTTTTTGAGGTGATGAAAATAATCTGTGCAGATGGTTGCATGTATCTGTGAATATACTACAGACCATTGAATCGTACACTTTAAATAGGTGACTTGTATGTTTTGTGAATTATATCTCAATAAAATTGTCAAAATTTGAATATCTAATTATTCATTTGTTATAAATATAAATACAATATTTTATCTGGTCTCCTATCCTGCAACCTTCCTAAACTCACTCATTGGTTCTAGGTGATTTTGTTTCTATTCCTTTGGGTTTTCAACATAGATAATCATGTTTTCTGTGAATAAACACAATTTTACTTCTTCCTTTCCAAACTTCATGCCTTTTATTTCTTTTCTTGTCATATAACACTGGTTCCAGTCTTCAGTAAAATGAATAGAATGATGGAGCAAACATCCTTATCTTGTTCCTTATATTTCATTCAGCATTAAATATGTGTAAACTGCAGGTTTTCCACGCATTCCCTTTATTAGGTAAAACAAGTTCCCTTCTATTTCTAGTTTTCTGTGAGTTTTTGTTTTTTAATCAAGAATGACTGTCAGATATTTTCAAATGCTTTTTCTGTATCTACTGAGATCATCATATGTTTCTATTTATTTTTTATCATTGTAATATTCACCTTCTGCAGATCTGTAGAATTCTCTCTCTGGCCACTCCCTCCTCACCAGTACTCCTGGAACTCCAGTTTCCTTGGTCTTTCTGGCCTCTCAACTCCATTTTAATTCAAGGAGTCCTGTGAGTTTCCCCCTCCCAGTGCTGTGGCCTGCAAACTCACTCAAGGCAGTAAGCTGTGTGACCATAAGGCTCACCTCTTTGTTTTCTGTCTCTCAGAGATCACTGGCTTTGTTGTCTGATATTCAGTATCTTAAAAACTGTTGCTTCCTATATTTTGTCTGGTTTAGAGGGCTGTTTCATGCAGGAGGCTACATCAAGTTTCTTTTTGTCCACGTTGGTGGTAGATGGAAGTTTTTCACAGATTGGTAATGAAGGGACTATATGTAGAGGTGGGTTGGCAGAGTTAAGGGAAACGATAGGGATACACTCAAGGATTAGTCCCCACCTGTACCTGCAGAAGCAAGGAGGAGGCAGGTGCTACTGGAACCTGGGGAGTGTAACTAGAGAAGAGGGCCAACTGGGAGGAGCTGGGACCACAGGGGAAAATAGCCACTGCCATGACCATGGTGTGCAGAAAAGAGTCAGCACAGCAGGTCTGACCACTGTCCTCTGGAAAGCCTACTTGCAGGGCTAACCCTTGGCTGACCTCTGGGAACTTGGATTTGAGAATTCCCCACCACCCTAACTGATAAGAGTTGTTCACTGTGCCAAAGCTGTGTGCAAACAATGTGATTTATCCTGAACCTCTGTTTTCCTTCTGGTAGTCTGGAATTTTGGTACAGGCTAGGCAGAGGTTGCCTGCATGGACCAGCTCCCAATAAAATCACTGGGACTTGAGTCTCCAATGAGCTTCCGTGAGTTGCAAAATTTCACATGTGTTGTCACAACTTTTTATTGAAAGAATTAAGCACATCCTGTGTGACTGTCCTGGGAGGGACTTGGAAGTTTGTGCCTGGTTTTCTCCAGACATTGCCCCATGTGTTATTTCCTTTGGATGGTTTTTCTTGGTATCTTTTCACTGTAATAAATCACAGTCATGAGTATGACTATATGCTGAGTCCTGTGAGTTTTCCTAGCTAATCATCAAAACTGGGGTTCTTGGGGAACCCTGACATACTTGGCAAGGCAAGGAATGAGCAGGGGACATAAACACTCCAACTTCTCTCTCTTTCTATGGCTGATTTCCTGATGGTGAGCAAGATTCACCTAGAAACCAGAAGGCAATGGAGCCTGGAGTGTGCAGAGCATTGAGGTGAGCCTCAAGAACAGAGCAGGGCAGAAGAGGGTGGGAAGTTCATGGAAGGGTTGGAAAGCCAATGGTGAAGCAGCACAGATGCAGAGTATGCAGTTACGGTGTTCCCTGCTCTTCAGCAAAGTCCCTGGGACCTGGGGATATAATGCCAAAGCACACATGGTCACACCAAAAAAATTAATTTTAAACTTTAAAAGTTGAAAAGATAACATGCAAAATTTAAAAAATCAAAACACAACATTGGGAGCTACAATATTGATCTAAAATTCTCCATGATTCTCTTCTTTGGTTGCCACTTTGAACTTTCAAATGCCTTTATTAGTGAAAAGTGCTTTCAATGTCAATATTTAAACATCCCTGTGGGAAAAGACTAGCAAAATGACAATCATGGGATTAATCTGGAAACTTTCTTAAAGGAAATTCTGTGCTTTTAATTTAATTATAAAGAACTTTCATTTCGACCAACCCAGTATATTAAGAATTTGAATGATATTGACAATTTTCTTGACCCTGTTATCAGCATTAATTTATCCATACAATAAATATTTTTTGCATACCTACTATGTGGTAAGCACTGAACTAAGTATTTACAAAATAGCTAACTTACATTTCAAAAACAGTGATTGTTTTTTCTTTGGAGGGAGCAAATATTAGACTTTATAGAATCTGTGTAGTACTCCCAACAGACACTCTTTTGACCTACAGGTTAAAAATTTTGTATGCCTTTGCAAAGATAAAACATTATCTTTCATATCTCAACACGCCCTACTTGATAAATAACAATTAAATTAAAATTTTAGAGTCAGTATTAAATATCACTGAATCCTCAGCTAATCGAATGCCTTCTTAAACAACCAAGGGGAATTAAAAGTCATGAAAAGCTTTTCTAACTGAGATGACATTCCAGAGGGGTCTAGAGGACATTGTGAGAAAACTGTAATTTTGTGGTGCTGTGTTTCCCAGTATCGCCTGGCTGACTGAAGCAAAGAAAATCCTTGGAAAATTCTAGGTCAAAAGTGAAGGGAGGCTCTGCCTGTCAAACAAGGGCTTCCCTGTGGTTCTCCAGGAAGCAGTGGTAGGCAGCAAGGGAGCATGAACTTTAGAATCCAGCACAGTACAGAGTAACGGATGATAGCTTTTATCCAGTGCAAGCTCCCCTTTCCTCATCACCAGACCACCACCACTAGTTAGCCCTTTGGCTCTTAATTATCCAGAGGGAACATAAACCCTGATAAAAAGCTGGCTGGAGCATAGACCTTGAAGTCATTATTCTAATTCCAGCTGGAATGTTTACTGTGTGGTCTTGGCCAACTTACTTAACCTTTCTGAGCTTTTTTCACATCTGAAATATGGCAGTAGTGTTGATGATATAACCCATAGTATAGCTATGCGTAAACTGATTAACTCAATTAATATTATCTGCCTTTCTCTCATTCTTAGCAACTAAGATTGAAGCTCTTGGTGCACAATCCCCTGCATGTTAATCAGAGTCCTGGAGACTTAAAAACCCTTGAGTGTCTGAAGTTAAGGTTAAAAACTTCAGCCTACCAAGCAGTGTAATAGGTTAGTAGAGATTCCATCTGTTTTTGGTTCTTCACAATGCTATCTGAATAAGTTTTTTCAGTGTGCTAATTTTATTTTGAAATCCAAATATTGAGAAAAGTTGCAAATACTATACTGTATAAATTGTTGGGTTTTTTTTCCTGAATCACTTGAAAGTAAGTTGTGACCAGGATGCCCAGCACTCCCAAATACTTCAGTATGCATACTGACTGTCAAGGACATTCCCTGGATAATCTAGAACAACCATAAAAAATGAGGACATTACACTGATACATTACTACCATCCACTCTTCAGACCCCACTCATTTTCACCAACAATGTCCTTTACAGCCAACCCAGGATCATGTGTTGCACTAAGCTGTCATGTCCTTTTAGTCTCCTTCATTCTGAAAGAGTTAAGACGTTGACCTTGAAGCCTGGCATTTTGTAGCACATGCCTCAGTTCGGGTTTGTCTGATATTTTTTCATAATTGGATGCCAGTTATGAATTTTGAGAAGAATATTACAGAAATACTCTGAGGTCTCATGCCTTCTACTGGGTGGTAAGTGATACGTATCCCACTCCAGGTGATGCTAAGTTTGGTCATGGTTGCGGTGTTCCAGTTTTCCCCTGTAATGTTATTCTTTCCCTGTTTGTGAGTGGCATTTTGTGAAAGTGTATTTGAGACTATTTGATTATCCAATCCCTTATCAAACTTATACCCATTCATTTTAACACCTAGTGATGTTTCCTGGCTAAGTTAATTATGATGTTTGGCAAACTATGATGTTTGGCATTTACAGTACATTTATTATACATTTATTATTAGCATTATATTGTAAAAAAAAAAATGCTTTCTTTTCTCCCCATTTGTATTTTATTTGTTTTGTGACTACATCAGTATGGATTCATGGTTTCCTGTTTTAATAAAAGGTTATCATCCCTTATTTATTTTGATATTCAAATTATTTCTGATTTAGTCAGTGGCAACCCCTTTGCATTTGCTTCTATGTCTTTTTGCCATGTCTCCATTTTTCTTTAAGCATGTCCTTACACTCTGTGACAAAATGTTTCAGAATCTTTTATATTTGTCCTGCCCCAGCCCCAGAATCAACCATTTCTCCAAGAAACCTTGATTCTTTTTAGTGGAGAATGGTATCTAATTCTGAGGATTTTCTCAAATTAAGTTCAATCAAGTTGCTGTTTATCGGGGTATTGATGACTATAGGTTGTGAGCTCATATTTGATTGACCATAATCTGAGAAGAATCCTCAGGGTTAAAGTAGGTTACTCTGTAACATATAGCATTTTTGTTTGCTTTTGCTAGGTACTACCAAACCAGATCTACAACACCTCATTTGAAGCTTAAGTTCAGATCCTTAACGCTGCAGTGGTTCAAAGTTTGGCCTCTTCTTTTCAGTGCCATTCTCACAATTAGCCTCAGATTTCTGTGTGTGTTTACCTGTTCTGTTCAGGTTTATGCTCATTATTTTACCACCTTTTCCCCTCTTTCCTCATGCTTGGAATTTTTCCCTACTGTCTTAGGAGCCTAGCATATCTGTTCTAGTGAGAGAATCCTTCAGAGTATCTAGAATCCTGCAGTGTCAGAAGCCCTTAATACCCATCATGAGTACCTACAGGTGATAATCCCCACACCAGCCAGAGACTTTTAAAATGTGTAAATCGGATTACACTCCTTCCTGGTTGCAAAGTCTCAAATGGGTCTCCCAGCATACTGAGAACAAAAATCCAAACACCTTATCTTGGTGTCTCAGGCCTGCATGATCTGGTGGGGACTCTTTTTCGGGTTCTATGACCACTGCGTGCCTGGTCTGCAAGAGCATTCTCTATATTCCTTCAACAGACCAATCTTATTCCCACTTCAGTTTTGCACTGCATATTCCTTGCCTGAAATGCTCACCATTTCCCTCAAGCATCCATTCTCTCCTTGGCTGATCACGGCAGGACTGAATCTTTTTCGAAGTCCAATTGCAGCAATAATGATGCTATTTCAGCCTGGTTTTCCAGATCCATTCTATTGAACACTACTACTCTCTCACCCCAAGCCCCTATGTATCACATGTTTGCCTAATGGCATTTATCACTATTTGAATAATAGTAATCACTTTTAAGTTTCCCCTGTTTATTTTTGCTTCTTTCCTAGAATAGCTGGGAGAACAGAGGATGCTGAACCCCATGCTGAGAAGTCCTGGCACAAAGTAGTCACTCAACAGATATTTGTTGAATAAATAAATGAAAGAAAATTTACAGCTCAGAAATACTGATTCAGAATCCTTGCAAAGTACATTCTCTTCTCTTAGGAACATATATGAGGTACAGGTAGCAAGATGGAGCTAGGAAAACTAAGTGGGGAGGCATGGCCCTCTGCATCAGGGTTTTCAGTTGACAGCAGAATTCCATGTCTTGTTCATTAATTTACCAGCGCAGCATTCAAAGAGTCCATGAAGGTCAGCTTTTGGCTTTGTCTGTCAGCCCAGAGTTTACCCTTTTATCCACTGAGCAAAGTAGGCTCTGCTTTCGCTTTCATTCTATCAGGATTTGTTGCTGTTGTTTGTTTTTTAGTACTCATGGAACTTGCAAGACTTGGGACAAACACACACATACGCACAAAAGCTAAAAAATATTTCAAAAACACTCTCATTGAATCTATGTAGACATTCTTACTAGGGGCAGCATAGTAAAAGTCACTCTCTTGGGATCTATTCAGAAAACGCTTTTGTATACTATATTCTCAGGAAATGAAAAATTCATGACACTATTTGGTGTAAAGCAGGAATAAGTTCAACTCTTATTTTTTGTTCTATATCAACCCTTTGCATGGCAATGTAAACTCTGACTCTTGCTGTGTACAGGAAGCTGGGACTGTAGCCTAGCCTCCACCTGGTTAATGAAAATGTATTTTACTTACTCTCTGGCTCTTTCTTTTCCTTTCAGTCATGCATAAACTGGAAACTGAAAACTCATATAAATATGTTGCAAAAAGTCAAGTGTTTGGAAATGTCATTGTATTGGCAGATGTAGTTAGTCTTTTGAGCATGGCCAAAATGGTCCCTTGATAACTTCATTTTAACCTTACCAGTATTAATTCTTACTGGAGGGGGGCTTCTGCCACATTCTTCAAACTATTTAGGACTGGAACTTGCCATGGATTTTCTAGGACTTCTCTGGTTAGAATCAGGGTTCCAGGCAGTGTGTGCCTTCCTCCCACCAATTTTCCTCAATTAAAAATTTTTTTAAATTTAATTTTTCAAGTCTTACAGCAGACTTTAGGCCAACCAGCTGTGTTCCATATTGTAAAATGGTTTTGACTCAGGTTTGCGTTTTCACTCAAGCCTGTCACTAAGGGTTTTACAAACCTGATTTTCCAACCATTCTCATATATTTATGCACATGATTCATGCTGGTGTACATGTGTAGCATGCATAATGTTTGCTTTTGGTGGAAATCAATTCCAAGAGGCAAACCTTGGAAACAATTTTCTGAATTCTGATTCTCTTATATTTATTGCCTTTAGGTGGTATGTAGTATACACCCAAAAAGCAAGATCAGTCATTATTATTTGTCATCACAGTAGAAGAGGCAGCAGTAGCAATACTATCTTTTTCAAGTAAAAAATATAGTCCATTGTCACTAAATAATGTAAATTTTTCTCTTGGACAGATTTCAGGGAAGTCACACAAAAGAAGAGAATGTATTTAGATTTATTCTTGGGTAGTAAAGCAAGATCTTCACTCCCCTCTGTTGGTGAAAAAGAATCTCATCCTGTAACTGTGAACAAGCTATAAAGGATTTATATAATAAAGAATTTGTCTGGTCTTTGTCCCAGGTTCCTGGCACAGAGTTTCTAAAACCCTTGGAACTTCCTGAGTGATAGAATGTCTTCATTATTCACGAGTCCCTTGAATCACCCCTGAGTTTATGCTAATGAGGTGATTGTGGTGGGTCTCTAGAGAGCTTCAGGATGGGGGTTGGTCACCAGAAAGACCAAGCACATGATTAGAGAGTTGGGACTTTGAGCCAACCTGACCTCCAGGGAGGGGAGAGGGAGCTGAATGGAGATATAGAGTTCAATCACATGGCCAACGATTTAACCAATTGTATCTACTTAATGAAACCGCAATAAAAACTATGGACGCTGAATCTCAGGGGTGCTTCTTGGTTGATAAACACACTGGTCTGCCAAGATGGTAATGTGCCCTGATTCCACGAGGAGAGGACCTGGAAGCGCTCCCAGAACTCACCACAGTCTCTTCATTTGAATGGTCCTGAGTTGTATCCTTTCAAGTAAAACTGTAATAGTTAAGTATAGCACTTTCCTGAGTTCTGTGCATTGTTCTAGTGAATTATCAAACCTGATGGGGTCGTGGGGACTCCCAATTTTGTTGCCAGTTGGTCATAAGTGGGGGTGATGTGGGACCCCCCTGAACTTGTGGCTGGTGTCTGAAGTGGGGGCAGTCTGTGGAGGATGGTGACCTTCACTGTGGGGTCTGTGCTAACTCCAGATCGTCTGTGCCAGGACTGAATTGCAGTTACACCAGTTAGTGTCAAAATAAAAGTAAAATAAAAATCTTTGAAGCAGGGTAAAAGACCTAGTACACGTGTCTGGGTAAAGCATTTAGAGACCTTTCGAGTGTGAAAGGGTAATTGGACAGACTTATAATATAGAAAGCACCCTTTCCCCATCTCCTCAAAAGACATTAGCATCTATTTCCATTTATCGATATGGGTGGAGATTTGCTTTGTGTCTATAGAAGTTTTGGGAAGTCTGGGAACATGAATTGGTGCTTAGGAGCCAGAGTAAATTCCAGCAAAGAGTTGGGTTGTTCTCCCCAAGTTGTGTGGAATACACTTGTGCACTGGCTTCTTGAAATTTGCAACCTGAGCAACATCAAGAGGCATGAAGAATGATGTCTTCATGATGAGTCCTGTACGCAGTGATGATCAGACCCCTCTAGTGGCTTTGGGATCGTGATGTGTTGACAGGTGGGACCTGGAGCTCCAGGGGCAGCACAAGCAACGCTGAGTGTTAACTGTGCCTGGCACCCTGGTTGGGAGCTCAAATGAGATACCACTTGGGGAAGCGTGGAGAGAGTTGGCTGACGGGGTTCCTGGGAGCATGCAAGGGTGGGCCTGGCTGTGCTGCTGTCCATGTGGAGTCCTGTGTGGATGGAGGCCAATGAGGCTGGTGGCATTGGGATATAATGGAACTTTCTGGATGCATGACAAGGGGCTAGTGTCCCTTGAGACTATCACTGGATGTGATTTATAAACAACATTTATTTTAAATTTCAGGCAGGCTTGGATGTGCTCCCCACCAGGCAACATAAAAGCCCGTGGATTAGAGCAAAGGAAGGCTTGCAGACAGAGCTGCAGGGAAGATTAAATGCTGGAAAACCTGACTAGTTTTAGTCCAATCCTACTGCTGAGACCTAAAAACCTGGACAAAATAAATCTGTATAAAGGAACCAGAAAGCTATCAGAAGAGCAAGGGGTTGAAGTCACAGAGCCAGGACAAGTGAAACCAGTGTTTGGTGCCATTTTTCCTCTGCAAGCATGTATTCTGTGCTGTTTAATACAAGAGCCACTAGTTACATAAGGGTTTTGAGCACTTGAACTGGGGCTAGTTCAACTGAAGGACTGAATTATTTATTTATTTTTAAATTTTATTTAATTAATTTAATTTAATTTAATTAATCTATAGCTAAGTTTAAATAGCCCCGTTTGGTTATTAGCTGCCCTACTGCACATCACAGGTCTACAGGCCCATGAGGTCCTGGGGAAAGCAGGGTGGCAGGATACGAATGTTGGCTTGTCCTAGAGTAACTGTCCCAGAGAACTTAGGGGGATTAGTTTCCTTCTCTGTGCTCAGTTTCTTCACCTATAAAAAGCATATAAATAAAGCTACTTCATACAATTGTTCCATATATGAGTGCCTGCCCATAGTAGACATTCAATAAAGGTTAGAAAGTCTGCAGATAATGAATTAGAAAATGATGAGTTACACCATTTTGAAAGGTGAGTTTTCTTGTCTTCAAAAACAAACGCCAGTGTTCATGTTATTGAACTTATTTATGCTTGTATTTCTTTCAAAAATATATTCACATATTATATTTGGAAAATAAAAATATATTTCACAATATAGATGCTCTAAAGAAACTCCTTTCTTAAGGAGCTGCCCAAGGTTAGCTACACTATCCAATAAATATATCTCGACTTTACCTTCAGATGAAGGACAAAAAGGGTCTTCCTGGGACAAAAAGTGTCTTCTTACCACTTGGAGTCATTTTTCTCATTTTTAATGATAAAATTCACAAAGTAGCATGTTCTGGTACACACACGCTTGGGAAGACTCTTTCAGAGACTGTCTTGGTGTTGAAACGGGGGCCATGTTTACTGCTCTGTGGGCAAGCAAAACAGTGCTTCTCAGGGCCACTTCCCACTCACGAGTTAAGAGCCCACTTGTGATTGTGCTTCAGGCTTGTCACCACGAGAGACGAGCAGAAAATAATGTTCAGCTGCTTTTGATCACAAGAAAAAAGACTTCCTATGGTAATTACGGACTTTAGCAGTGCACTAGCAAAGAGTGTTCGCTAATGCACAAAGATTCTGCTGAGAAATGACCGTGTGCTAGGGTAATGCTCTTTGCACCAGACCAAATCATTCAAAGTTGTAAATGATATACCTTCCTTTTCAAGAATAAAGAGATGCTTGGGAAAGACATGGAAAAGGGTAAATGTGAGGATTTTTAGCACACACCTGGTCATTTCACCATCATGATATTAAGAGGTGCCATTCCACGAGTTCATGAGGCATGCCAGCCTTGAGCTGAACCCCAGACACACTGCTCCACTTCAGCCTCACACCACACTTGCGGGAGTACATTTGTGTTTACCTTGGAGTGTCAGAGAATTTGGGGCTCGGGGCTGGTTGATGGCAGAGTTTAGAGTCAAACCCACATCCTCTGTCTCCAAAGTCAATGATCTTCTCTGCTAACTCCCTTCCCAATGGGTTGCATTAAAGAACAAGAACCCTATGTCTTGAGGCTTCTATCCCAAGAAAGTTAAGAGTGTATAAGGTTGAAAATAAGTTTGCACCAAGATGTGTTTGTGCTACCGCATGAAAAATATCATAAAATCTGAAAAGAATTTCCAATAAAATGAAATGCAGTCATTACTGTGCTCTGGGCATTGTCCTATAGAGTTTTATATAGGAACCCAGTAAAGTCCACAAGAGCCATATGAGGGAAGTTCTAGTATTATTCTCTTTCACACATGAGGAAACTGCCCCAGCCAAGGCCAGGGACTTGCCCAAGGCCCCACAGCTAGTGGTGGTGCAGAAGCTGGAACTCAGAGCTCAGAGTCTGGTTTCAGAGTCTGCACCTCTCTTAGCATAATAAAAACAGTTGGTAAAGAACAACTAAAGAACAGTTGATACCCAGGTGAATGCTGTTGAATCCGGTGGTGTCTTCAGAGTGCTATTTCTTTTGATGGTCTTCAAAGTGAGTCTCATCACAACATCATTCAGTAATTTATTTGGAATATTCCTCCAAAGAGCATTTTATAAAAAGAGGAGAAAACCTGGAAAAGATGCAGACCTGGAAAAGACCAAGAGTGCCTCTTGGTACCGTGGACTCTGCCTCCTTCAAGGGACAGCTGGCCTTGCGGTCTTGGACACTGGGAGCTGCAGGAGTTCAGCCATGAACTTGGCCTCCATAAGAGGACATCTGGGAGCCATCCCTCTCTGGTCTCCTGACTATTCAGGAGAACACTTTTCCTTCTTCCCCCGGAACCCTGGGTTTGCTTTTTACCTTGAGGATACTTAGTCACGTTGATGATTGCACTTAGCTGCTAGTGTCAGCTGCTGAAAGCTGAATCAAGCCACGGCTCCCCTCTAACTAGTCCCAAACTCTGCAGTGAGTTTTTGGAACTGATCTGGCCCCTGACACCCTGCTCTTATTCTCCGGTTCCCATTTCCCTTCCTTCTATTTTTTTTTTTTTTTTAATCTTAATAGTGTTTGTATTTTTGTAAACCACCTTGAATCATTACTTGAATAAGCCTACTTATAAATATTTAAATAGTTTTCTTTTTTGTTTTATGTAGGTACAGTTTCTGATTTTCTTTCTCTTTTTCTTTTTCTGTTATTTCCATCTAGGATGCAGGGCAAATGGAATTTTGATAAAATGCTGTCATGCAGTTCTGTTAGGTAGAAATCAAAAAGAAAACAAAACATATCTATCCTTGGTGTCATGCCTAGCTTCTGGCTCAAGAATTTTCTTGAAGAAAGATTTTTCACCTGGCCCTGACCTGTTAAACACAGGTCAGGATGCACCCTGAACACCTGTAAGTCAAATGTGTTTTTCACCTCCTACATTCTAGTCAGTGAGGAGGTGAATTCAGAGGGTGGTGTAGCAACAGAGGCAACGGCAATGTTGTCTTCCTTTGCTCATTCATACCTTCATTTATTTAACAGCTATTTATTTTTGAGTACTTTCTACTATTGTACACATTTTTTCTAAAAGTGCTTGACATACATCAGGGAACAAATGAGGCAAAAATCCCTGCCCCACATAACAGGAGGAGGAGGAAAGAGAAATAAACAATAAACATCCTAAATGAGTATAAAAGTAAACACATAACTAATAAATAAGCATAGGATCAGCAAACTACAGCCTATAGGCCAAATCCCAACTACTCCCTATTTTTGTACAACAGCTAAGAATTAGTTTTACATTTTCAAATGGTTGAAAAGTTATCAAAAGAAGGATAATATTTTGTGATGTGTGAGAATTATATGAAATACAAATTTCAGTGTCCATAAACAGAGTTCTTGGAACACAGCTATGTTTATTCATTTACATAGTGTATTTGGTTGTTTTTGCTCTAAAATGGCAGTTTTGTAGTTTCAACAGTGACTGTACAAACTGCAAAGCTGTACATATTTACAATCAGGCCCTTTAAAGAAAAGATTTGCTGCCTGTGCTGTAAATGATATCCTCTGACCACAATGTAAAATAATTATAATTAGTAATAATGTTTTGCCTGCAAAACAATCCTAGGTACTTTCTGTTTAAGGGATAGCCATTATAAAAACTGTAAAATATACAGAACTAATCAAGAACACTACATATCAAAACATGCAAAAGACAATGTACAGAGAAACAGTCAATAGAATTAAATAAATTTATGAAAAAGAAAAAGAGACTGAAAACTAATGAGCCAAGTGTTCAACTCAGGAATTTGAAGAAAAGAGAGAGAGAATAAGAAGATATTAAGAAATTAAAAACCAAAAATAGCAGGGAGAATTAAAAGCAGAAGCTAATTTTTGAAAAGAAATGAAGTCTACAAACTCTGGAAGGTTTATTTGGAAGATAAAAGAAAACAACAAAGGCCACTGGAAGGAAAGCAAGACTTGGATGCAACTGAACCACAGGTGAAAAATCATAACCAAGTATGATGACAATTTTATGCCAATAAATTTTAAAACCTAGACAAAATGTTCATTTTTCTAGAAAAATAAACAACAAGGTCCTACTGTATAGCACAGGGAACTATATTCAATATCATGTTATAAACCATTAATGGAAAAGAAAAAAATTGAGTATAGAATAAATAATAAACCTGGATAGATCTATAGCCATAAAAGAAATTAAATCAACAGTCAAAATCATTGAACAAAACAGCACAAATATCAGATGATTTTATAAGTGATATTTACTAAGTTTTCCAGGAACAGATAACTTCTTGTCTTTTAAGACTGCTTCACAGAAGAGCAACAGAGAGAAAACCTGACAAGGCAAAGAGGCCAATCTCATTATGTATGTAAATATAAAAATCCTACAAAAAAATTCTACAAACTACATGCTTCAATGTATAATATATCACACATAAGTACGCTTCACTGGAAAATCACAAAGATTAACATTAGGACATACGTTAATATAATTAATCATATTAAAGACTAAATAAGGAAAAGCATGTGATCCTCAGTGCAGAAAAATGCATTTGTTGAAATTCTATGCTTACTCTTATGAAACACATTAAAAAACTAGTAATAGAATGGAACTTCCACAGACAGGTAAATCTTATCTACTGAAAACATACAGCAAATATTACTACTTAGCAGAAGAAGATTAGAAACAGTACCTTTTAAATCAGGCATGAAGTTGTGCTGACCACTTTGACAGTTATAGTCAGCTTTGTTCTGTAGGGCCTGGCCAGCTCAACGGGATGGATGGGGAAAGAGACATACAGTTGGAAAGAAGAACAAAAATCAAAAGCATTTTTTGCAGATGATGTATTGTCTATATGGAAAATGCAAGAGAAGGACCCATAACCACAGAAGAATGTTATTTTCATAATATATGAAGATTTATGCAAATCAGTAAGAAAAAGGCAATCATCTTAGTCCTTTGGGGCTGCTATACCAGAATACTGTACACTGGGTGAATCACAAACAACAGAAATTTATTTCTTACAATTGTGGGGCTGGAAGTCCGAGATCAAGGTGCCAGTGGATTTGGTGTCTGGTGAGGGCTGCTTCCTGGTTCATAGATGGCCACCTTCTTGCTGTGTGCTCACGTGGTGGTGTGGTGAGGAAGCTCTCTGGGGTCTCTTTCACAAGGGCACTAATCTCATTCAAGGGGGCTCTACCCTCATGACCTAATCACCTCCCAAAGGCCCCACCTCCAAATACCATCACACTGGGGGTTAGGTTGCCACATATGAATTTGGGGTGGAGGGCACACAGACATTCAGCTATAGCACAGTGCAATAGAAAAACAAATGGGCAAAAGAAGGGATTATTCTTCAAAAACAAAATCTGAATGGTCAATGAATGTGTGAAAGAGGCTTAATCTCACTAAAAATTTCTGAAATGTAAATAATAAATGAAATAGTTCACACCCATCAGATTGGAAAAATATTGGGTCTGATCATTCCAAGTGTTGGTAGGATGTGGAGGGGTGAGTGGTTTAGCAATATGGTGGGAATTCGGTGCTAGGTATATTTCTCAGAGAAATATACTTATGATCACATAGAGACCTAACAAAGGTGTGTGTTTGTAACAGCAGAAGTCTGAAAACCACCTAGTTGTCCACCTATAAGGAACTGGATAAATTGTTGTATATTCTTACAATGCAATAATGTTTGTCAGCGATAATGAATAAGCTAAGCCATGGGTATCAGCATAAAGCCATCTTGAAAACACTCGTTGAATGAGGAAAGTCAATTACTGTGAAGGAATGTGTACCTTCATACAAATTTAAAACACGCACTACAATATTATAAGTTGGTTTTGAATACTTAATAGTGATAATTTGATTTTGAATACTTAATAGTGAGATAATGGTATAAAAACGTGAGTCTGCTAAATCCCTACACACTTCAGCAGAGGGGTTCCTACTGTGCAGGAAGGGGCACGGATCTCACCTGTACAGGTGAGGGTATACTGAAGAAACAAGTAATTGTGGCAAAGAGTTAATGTGGGACTCCTAGTGGTGAGTAGGTGACACATTATTGCCTGTACTTGTGGTTGATTTGTTTTTTGTGGAAGAAAAGAAGGAGCGAGGGAGGGAGGGAGGGCAGAGTTCACGGCAGCTGTGAGGGTCTGGTTCCCCGTGCCTCTCCTTGGGGCCCATGTTAACAGCCACACTCTGCAAAGATGGTGAAGTGAAAACCCTCAAGCAGGCTAAGTGAGGTAGGGGGAGGTGCTCCCAGGGCTGCCTGGGACGAGGTGGGGGGAGTGAGGTTGGGCCCTCGGGCTCAAGCGGACCTCTGGGGGAAACCTACGCCTCATATGGGCTCTATTTCTCTGTAAGAAGAAAGAAAACAAAGCACTGGTTGGGATGCACAGCCCTTTTTAAGGCCCATTCTGGTGCTCCTAGGAACCAAAGGTCTGGGGCTGGAATCCCTAACCTCATCCGTAAGGCAGAGCTTCTTGGATGGAGCAACATTTGAACTGTCAGGAGGGTTTGTGAAAGCACGGATGCTGACCCCCCCACCCCGCAACAGAGGCCCTGACTCAGCAGGCATGGGATGGGCCCTACATGGTGCATTTCTCACAAGTTCCCAGGGGAGGTGGGGAGGAATGTGTGTCAAGGCTGCTGACTCAGGGAACACACTTTGAGAAACACATCATCACATGTGCTCTCATCACAACTATCCTGCACCCCTCTTCACCTTTCGGAGTGGGGAGGGGGGTAAGAAAGAGGTCAGGGACACTGTGGGCTCCATTAAATACAGGAAGGGCGGTGGGAGCAAGACATGCCCACACACAGGGTGGACGTGGGTACATTGGTCTCTCTCTGTGGCAGGAGCTGACCTGGGAGGGAGGACGGGCACCCAGGATTGCAGGCTGAGGCCTGACATTCACTTCTGCAGCTTCGCGATGATTATTCTTGTACGGGACCTCAGGAGCTCAGATGTGTACAGTGGACAACTTTCCTTGAGCCTCACAGCCTTCACAAAGACATGCTAGTGAGTGGTTTCTCTCCCCCTTGCTTCTCAGGCTCTGCCAAATTCTGACTCTATGCCTTTTCTAGGCAGTAAAGGGAGCTTCCACAGGCATGGAGGAAGACAGCCCCGAATGAGAAAGAAGGACTGAAGAAAAAGAAAGAAACTTAGCTCCCAACCGGTCAGCACCCAGTTGAGATTGTTGGCTCTTAGGAAATTTGGGGGGTTTGTTTGTTTTATTTAGTTTGATTTCCATTTGACAGCTGCCACAGAGATACGCACAAATTTAATTATCGTGAATTCAATGAGATCTCCGTGTTGTTCTTTTTGTTGTTGTGTTGTTTTTGTTGTTTTGGGTTTTTTTTCCTAGGCCCTGAGTCAAACATCTTACTTTTATTATCTCCTTTAACCTTTTATTTTTTATTGCAGTATAGTTGATTTACAATGTTGTGTTAGTTTCAGGTGTTCAGCAAAGTGACTCAGTTGTACATATATATGTATCTATTCTTTCTCAAGTTCTTTTCCCATTTAGGTTATAACAGAATATGGAATAGAGTTCCCTTGCGATACAGTAGGTTCTTGATGGTTAGCTGTTGTATATATAATAGTGTGTATATGTTAATGCCTAGCTCCTAATACATATCCCTCTCCCCACCCAGTGTTGTTTATGGGGATGGAGTTTTGTTTCTGTGTGGCACCGCACTGAGCCACTGAGGCCGGCCCTGCAGCAGGACGCAGCATGAAAGAGACACTCCTGGGGGTGGGGCTCGGGCGCTGGATCCATCCTCACCTCATGGATGGATGACCCTTGAACAGCCCTGAGCGTCGCTGTGCACAGCTTGGGTGGGTGTTTTGGGTGCTTGGAAATATCAAGAGTAAATGGAGGTCATGGCATGTCTTCCGGACATTAGAACCAACACAGTGACTCAGCCAAACCTGGCTAGGGTGCTCGGTCACTGTGACGTCTGTCCAGCAGACAGGGTTTGCCGTCACAGACCTGGAAAAATGATAAGACAAAGATCCAAGACAGTTCACTGCAACCATGTACGTGGAACAAGCTGGCCCTGCCACAGCTCTGCTCACCTGGTCCCAGGCCAGGGATGTCAGTAGTGGTCCTGTAGCTCTCCCCCCTTCTCCACACAGCATGGCCCCCTGCCCACACCTTCACACCACAGGCACGTGTGAGGTTCTTGGGATGAGGCATAGTGGCAGGAATGCTTGCCTCCTCAGGGATCTGCAGTGACCCCAAGGCCGTGACCATGACATCCCCTTGGTACGCACACATCGTGCCAGGCAGTATCTGGCACTCAGTGCTCCCGGGTCTCTGTGTGATAAGCTGATATGTTAATTAAAAAGTAGTGGTGGGGAAATGTCACCCTCATGGTGCTCTGCTCCAAAGCCCACCTGGTGTAAATCAGGCTGCAGGAAGCCAGGTCACAATCAGATATGACTAGACATTGAGAAGGGACCTGCTCTCTGATAATGGGGACCCTCCCATTCCAGCAAATCAGCCAGGGGGCTATGGGGTCCCTGCCAGGTGGACCTAGGGACCACATAATCTTTGACACCCAGTGGCAGCCTGCCTTGTAGTTTGCAAAAGACCAAACCCCAACAAAAACCAAAAACTCATGCCAGTGCCTAACCTGCTTGCATGAAGATGGTGTTGAGTTTTGTCTTAGCAAGCCTCCTCATTCATGCGGGAGAGAGGACCATGAGGGAAAAATAATGGTGGCAGAGGGGTAAGAGGCCAGGACAGGGAAAGAAAATGACAGTGAAGAGAGCTTGATTTACCAGTGACTGATTCCAGGCCATCCGATCCCAGGCACCCTGCCATCCTTGTTATGATGAACTTGGCTGAGCCATGGAGCCCAGATGTGCTCGAACATTATCCTAGATGTTTCTGTGAGAGTGTTTTTGGATGAGACTAACATTTAAATTGGTGGACTTAGAGTAAAGCAGACTGCCCTCAATAATGTGGGTGGGCCTCATCCAATCAGCTGAAGAGAACAAAGACTGACCTCCCCTGAGCAAGAGAAAATCCTGCCAGCCGACAGACAGCCTTCACACCACAACTGCAACATGGGCCCTTCTTGAGTTCCCAGCCTGCGGTCTCACTCTGCAGCTGACCCGTGAGGGATGGCTGACCAGACAGTCAGGCTTGGGAAGGAGGAAAAAGTTAAGCAAGGAGCACTGAGAGATTCCAGCAGATCCCATGTATGTTTGTTCATCTTTCCGAGGAGAGACTCCATTCCTTCCATCAGATTTTCAAAAGATTGATCTGTGGCCGAAAGGAGGTCAACAATGAAGGTGAAAAGCATAAACGGGGAAGCTTGTGAGGGGGAGAAACAATTGAATGGATTGAGGAAAATAAGAAGGGAGGAAGGGCAATTCAAACATGAGACAAACAACCCTACATTTAAAGAAGTGTAATTTCTTCTTTGTTTCTCCCTCTCTGCAGGCATGCGGATGTATTATTGTTTGTTTAAAAACTCAGAAACTTAAAAAAGATCATAGCTGCATTTAAAAAAAATCAATGGGCGTCTCTTCCAGGAATCTCCACACCTATAATCTGCAGAATCTATAGTTTTCTAAAGCTGAACTCTTTGGTTTAGACTGAGGCATTCCGAAATGAAGAGAAATGTTTTTTTTTTTTTTCTTTTCCCATTTCACCCAAACAGTAGCAATCCTCCTTATTTTGGCACTATTACACCTTGAAGCCCATTTATTCAAGTCATGTTTGGTCAATAAGGCAATACTCACGTAAGATTTATTCATCCATCTAAAACTATCATCCAGGGCTATTACATATGCCACAAGATTCATTTATAAATCAATCAGCAAGATATTACTTAATTAAAATCTCCAGTGAGCAAACAGAATTTACAGTTTTTAAAATTTTAGATTGCACTATTAGAGAGTCTTGTCTAAAATTCCAGAGTGTAAATTCCATGCTCTGCATTGCTCTCAATAAACATTTCATTGAACAAATGACAGTAACAGAAGCAGACAGTATCCTTTGGGGACCTGCCAAAGGAGCAGAATAGAAACGGTCCCCTCTGAATATTCACAAAGTTCTCCCCAGAGTTGCACTGGCCAGAAAGATGGAATCATTTTCCGGAAGATTTGATGACTATTATTAACAACAGCAGCAGTAGTATTTGCCAAACACTGTGCTAAGCAATTTACATAAATGCCAGTTCCCATTATTTTTCTTATGGAATCTTCCCGGCAACCCCCTGAAACTAGTGCCATGATGACTCTCTGTTTCAGAGGAAAGCCTGGGTTCAGAGATGGTGGGCAAATGCCCAGCCCCCAGTGGAGACAGAGCACAGGGAGGATTTGGACCTAACCAGTCCACACTGGACAGAACACAACTGCCCCGTGTTCACTGCTGATCTGAATGGGAGCAGAGGGGAGAAAGAACCGAAAGCATGGAGGGGGAGCTCCCTATGGGACACTGGGTGAACAAGCTGTAACTCACAGCCTTGCCTAAATGTTTGCCTGGGAATCTCAGACCCAGAGGACCCAGTGGCCTACGAGTTGCTGTGTGTAGTCTGAGGACATAAGGCATTTGTCTGACTATTGTTAATTCTCATGTTAATTCTGCCTGAGAATTACCGCTCCCTCTAAGACACTCCGAATGGTTGATGAAGTTTAGAGCAGAGTTTAGGTGGTGTGTTTTTAGTCTCTTTCTTGTCTGAGGCTGTTCTTGGTTAACAAGGAGGCCCCTCTGTTGAGTTTTAATAGTCAGATTAACATCTTTTGTCACTCTCTGGCCATTTTTCCAGAGTGTTCCGTAAGCTACGATTTGCTCCAAAGGCGAGAATGACGCGTTGGCTTGGGTGTGTGCAGTTGGTACTGTTGGAGAGTCAGCTGCGCAGCTCTGGCTGCACTAGACCACATCAAAGCTCTCTTTGTGAATTACCGTCCTGGGTTGGGTAGTTGCTCCAGGTTCTGCACGGCTTGCTTTAGCACTGCAACCAACATCGCCTCCAGTCCAGACGTCATTAAAACTCATACTCAGAAAACAAGCTGGGAGCACTTCCGTGTTGGCATCGAGAAATGACACGTGCATATTCGTCCTAGAGAAGATTGTTTCAAAGAGGGCCCCCATCTAGCAGAGAGTTGTTTTTGGCTGATGCATTTGGGATTTGCAATCGAGAAGACTGATTGATTGAACTCTCTGACCTGGATGCTCCGTACTACCTCTAGCCACGACTTTGTCACGGTGACATAGCGTTCCATGGCCTCGGTTACATAGCGTTCCATGGCCTGTAACCACAGCCACCTCCATCACCCACCTCCAGCCCCAAGCTCGGCAGTGACACACCAATCATGCAGATCAGGCGTCCAGGGCTGCTTCCTGTGGGTCCTGACCATCAAGAACACCTTTTCTCCTGTGAAACCAACATTTGTTGCTGAAATGCTAACAGCCAACCATTATTCAGTTCTCATTAGGTGTCAGGCACTGGCTTAGGCACTTTAGGCAAATTGATTCTTTACAACAACTGTATGAAGTGTAGGTACTGCTATCATTCCCATTTGACAGATGAAAAACAGAGGCAAGAGAGGTTGAATAGCATCCCCATGTTCACAAGACTAAGCAATGGCAGAGCTCAAATTGATGCCAGTTCTGATAGCACCCAAACCTGGCCCTACCTTCCTGGTGCCAGTGGCCACTGGCATCCTCCCCGCCCGGGAAGTGACCCTGGAGATTGACTTAACACAAGGAAGCTCTTGCTAGCACCTTGAGAAGTTAGCAGGTACTGACGAGTCTTTGACTCCTTGGTTCAACCTGCAGAGTCTTCTGCTGGTAGTATCCTGGATAAGATGGATATTGGAGGCTGCAGCGTGGACTTAAGCTGAGACACTTGGACCCTGGTGGCCACAGCTTGAATCCTGGCTCTGCTGCCAATTAGCTGTATGACCTTGCTTAGTGTCTTCACGGATAACATTGGGATAATAATAATACTTCACCTACAGCGTCGTCATAAGGAATAACAGAATCACTTTGCTATACACCTGAAACTAACACAACATTGTGAATCAACTATACTTCAATTTTTAAAAAATAAATAAAAGAATAAAATTTAAAAGGAAAAAAATGAATAATTGAGAAAAAGCATCTAAAGTGGACTTAGGTGTACAAGATGAGTGGCTATTTTGAAATGCTAGACCTTTAGGCAGTGGCCCTGTCCTAAAAAGTAAGTTAACCTTGGGCTTAAAATAATATTTTAAATGAAAATTATTTTATGTTTATGAATTTTGAAAAAAGAACTATAAAGTTCCTTGTGACAACACCGTAACTGTGCTGAGTTTTCCAGCACGTGAACAGCAGGGTATGGGAGGAAACCATCTCAGGTCTCTTTGGTTTGAATTTTGCTTTCATGAACCCACATGCTTTGATTTGGATTTGGTGGGTTCTACCAAGGGCCACGCTGGGTGCTCCCGCCCTCTGAGGTGACAGTGTGAAGAGAGCCGTGGGCAGAAGCAGCTCATTACACCCTCCTCTGAGACGGAGTCCCACACTCACCCTTTCCACTCCCACAGCTGCCCAGCCAGTCATCCAAGTTGGCACCAAGAGCCCATCTCTTTGCCAAAGGAGAAAATCAGGTAGATCAGTGTGCCCCACCTCGGCAAAGCTCAAGGAGCATATCCCATCCTGCAGCAATTTCTCTAGTGGACCCACAGCCCTTGACTTCACCTGTGCAATGAAGCCTGTAGGAGCCAAACATACCTGGGAACACTTTTTTCCTGCTTCCATCCAAACTGGGGGGTTGCTGCCATTCTCATTTCTGTAAGTGCATTCCCCAAAATAGTAACCACATGGTATTTTACAGTATCCCAGATAACATGGGCCATGCTTGCTGAGACTACGTTTTATAGCACCTGTCAGGGAGGGGCGTGGATGGGCAAGAGTGAGCAAGGCCAGGCTGGGGGAGGGGAAGTCTTGAGCACCGCAGAGCCATGGGTGAGGAGGGGGAGCAGAAACTGGGTTATCAGTGGAGGGCGTTCAGAAGACCACAGTTGGTGTCCAGACACCAATGCCATCAATGGAGGACATTCATAAGACCACAATTGGTGGAAGCCAAGGCTCCAGGAGGTAGCTCACGGAGCAGATGATGGGATCCAGAGCCCAGGAATAGGGAAGATGTAGTGATCCAGGCAGGCCACTGGTAACCTTGGACCTTGAGTGCAACGGTGGGAGGTGGCAAGGTCAACGGCAGGGCCCACATGCTGGTGGATTGTGGTGCAAAAATGGGTGCTTCATTACAGAGAAAAGGTGCAAGTCCAGGTCCCAGAGTAGGCCCAAGCTCACCAGAGACTAACCACAAGTTCAAGCCTCATATATCCACTCAACATCCATCCATCCGTCCATCTACCCATCCACTCATCCATCCATTTATTCTTTTTGATCATTTGGCATAGTACTGGGGATAAAAGATAAAGATACACAATGAAATTTAATTTCTCTTCTTATAGCTCATTGCTCAGTGAGGAGGGGGGAACAGTGCTGAGTCATTTGAGCCCAGGAAATACCCCCTCCTCCAGTGACTCCCACCTCCTGCCTCCCCGTGGGAGCAGTAAGGGTCCTGTCCATTATACTTGAGTAACCACAGCGAGGAAGGATGGGAAGGCAGGGGCCCAGCAAGTCATCATAACCTCTCCCTAGTGGAATGTGGGATCCATTTGAGGGTGTCCTAACCTTTCCTGTCCATTAAAAAAATAAAAAGAAATAGTAGCAGTCAGAAGAGCACTGGCATTCAGAAACCCAGTGTATTATTTCTCTACTGCTGCAAAAAAAAAAATTACTACAAATTTAGCAGGTTAAAACAACAGACATTTATTATTTCACATTTTCTGTGTCAGGAGGATAAAATTTCCTGCCCCACCAAATTCACAGGACTAATGATAGCATTTCCTATTATCCACCTATTATCTAGAGTATGCAGATATTTTATGTGCGTTATCTCTAACTGACCTGAGACACCAACAAGAGAGCAGGGGTTTTTCAGGTGTGGGAACCGAGACTCAGAGAAAGTCTACCCACTTCCTGCTATGCATTCTTGAAAAGCAAGCCTGGTGGGTAAACTACAAACCCAGTTTTAGCCCATACAGGGTGGAGGGGACTCGTGCTGTCTGGGATAAAGGGGAGAAGAAGGTCTGGCTGGGACTGTCAGGATCCCGGTGCAGCCAGCCTTTTTCCAGCCTAGATAGTTAATGTCAATATTATCTTTTACAGACATTAAAACTAGCTCTGGTTTCCCTTTGGTGTGTGGATAACAATAATTATTATAGGAGGAGTTATCTGGCAAATAACATTGTTAAAAGTGACAACAATTGTAAAAATATTTTCAGAAATGTTTTTCTTTCCTGAAGCTCACAACCATTCAGGGACCACAGACCATGTCCTGTGACACTGCCCTGCATTTCTTCTCCATGTGCATGAACACATGAAATGGAGGTTCTCTTTACCTAGACAACTTAGATGTCCTCCTCTGCCAATTGACAGAATGAGACTTTTGAACCACCTGAAGAACAAAATCTTTTCTAGATTCCAGGATAACATGTTTTTTGAACAAATGTTAATGCTCTCGTGCTTTTCACTTTCTCTGATGTGACCTTCTGCCTCTCAGCCTAGACATTTATAGATGGAGAGCAAAGAGAAAGAGGCAATGGATAGCTTTTAACTTCCAAACCAGACTTTTGAAGCGCTAGGTGAAAAAATGGTCTTGCAAGCCAGGCTTTGCAAAGAAAGAGGGAAATTTGAAATTCCCAAAGTTGCCTTCAAATATTGAGAGCAAAGATGAGGTCTGACTGAAGTGTCCTTTCAACCAGGGTAGAGAGACCCAAGGCTTTGCATTAGGGATGCAGAGAGGGGCCCCCTGCCTAGGGATGAGCAAGGGGAGGTGGAGTGGAGAGAGAGAGAGAGGTTTGGAGGGAAGGACAAGGCGCAGTGGGGATGTTATCAGCCCCCCACGAGAAGATGCAGACCCGGGATGGAGTGAGGCGGGGCAGGACACAGAGTGGGCTTGTCCCTGCTCTAATTAGAGAATTTGCAGGGGATTTTCTCCCAGAGCTACTCCCTTTACCTCCGTGGGGGAGCCACAGCCAAGCAGAGATGGCAGAGAGTGAAGCTTAAGATGGCAACCTCGTCCAGGCACCCCTTCTTCTCTGTGGAAACTGGGGGACAAGGGCTGTGGCTGAGGTTGCTGGGTAGAGAGCTCACGGGGACACCAGAGAGGCACACAGGGACCTCAGACCAGGAGCAGCATCAGAGATCTGGTGAAACCACTGGACCAGCGGGCAGACCCTGGACCAGCAACCCTCCTCCAGCACCACAAGGCCTGGAAGCACTTCCCTCAACCGGATGCCCTTTGGGACCAAGAAATGGATGAGGCAGCTGCCGAAGGGCACAGGCGTCTCCCATAGCCGGTACCCTGCGGCAGACTGAGCAGGTGCTCGGAAGAGTCTAGCCAAGCCCAAAGGAGCTGGGAGTCATTGGTACGCTGAATTCCCCCGTTATCACTAGACTGACTGTGAGATCAATCAGAGAAAATAGACAGTTACATTTGTTTTCTGCGCATGGGCACCACAGTATGTAATTTTTTCCAAGCTACTTCAGGATTAAAAAGTATTTTGCAGCTGAGGACCAGACACTGTTGAGGGGGTGAGCCCTGAGCTTGCAGAAGAGGCAAGGTCCCCAAGTCCCCTTTCAGAGCCATTTAACTTCGCAAAGAAGAGAGTACGTGTCTAAACAATGCCTGCAGGTGTCTGTGGTGGGGGGGTCTTTGCAGCATGGAGAAGGGAGGGGAGGAGGTGACAGTCCCGCCCTCAGCAACAGTGATCTGGGGACCGCAAGTGGGATGTCTGAGCTCACAGGACAAGGACGGCCAGCCCAACATTTCAGTCTCTCCAATATCACCAGCAGGAAACTGCAGTTCTGTGCATAACAATTTAAAACTCAGAGGCAGGATTTAAATTGAGGTTTCCTGATTTCCAGGCGAATCTTCTGAGCAGATTGCCCAGGCGCAGGGTAGGATGGAGGGCCTGGGATGGCTCATTCTTTGTCTTCCTCATGGTTTGCTGGTGGGAGCCAGCCCATCCAGCTTTCCTAACCGGGATGGATCAAAGCCAGACAGGAACATAGTTGGCAGCCTCAGGCATCCAAAGAACCCTCCAGCCTACGGGGGTCTCTAGGTGCCCTTATCCCTTTTATATGGGGAACCCTGCTTATGAAAGGGAACATCCCAGGACACAAGTTTGAATCAGCCTTACACTGAAAGTCAAGATCTGTGCCACTGAGAGCCATACCTGGCTCCTCAGAGAAGCAGCTCTTGCCAATCAAGCATCGCCAGGAATGACGAGCTCATCAATGATCTCCGGGAGCACCGTTGATTACCCAGTGGGCAATTCCAGGCCTAGTAGGGATCTGACATGCCCTTGATGCAAAGCAATGTTGGAACTTGCCCCCAAGCCTTAGAGCCCTGTGCAGCTAGTCAGGGGGAGGACAGTGGTGGATTTTTCCAGCCACACTACTGGGGAAGGTGCTTGCGTCCACCCCTCCCGCTGCTGCTTTGTGCTGTGTTGTGTTCTGTTCAGGCCTGCAGAGGCACAGGGCGGCCTCCTGTTTGAGGGAGTTTGCCAGGGGCAGTTCTTCAACCTGCTGCATCCCAGCTCTTGATTTCCCCCCCATCCCTCTCCTTTGAAAGCCATAATGCTTAAGTTCTGTGTAGCATTCAGGAGTAGAACTTTCTTTTTCTTTAAGAGGACAAACACTGCAATAGAACTCAAGTTGTGTATTTCATGTCATGATTCCTGGGCGGCTTGCATGAATTCTTCCAACTTTGGTGGAAAGGTCTCTCCTGGGGCTCAGTGGTCCTCTGGGGGCATCCCAAATTGGAAAGACACCTGTTCATTATCTATAGAAAAACCAGGGAGGTAGAATCTCATGTCTTTTACCATTGGGATGTAGAAGTGCCCACTTAAGGGGTCCAGAGCACAAAAAAGAACCTATCTACAGAATAGAAGCAGACTCACAGACATAGAGAATAGAATTGTGGTTGCCAAGGAGGAAAGGGGCTGTGGGAGGGATGGAGTGGGAGGTTGGGGTTAGCAGACGTAAGCTCTTATATATAGAATGGATAAACAGCAAGGTCCTACTGTATAGCACAGGGAACTATATTCAATATCCTGTGATAAACCATAATGGAAAAGAAAATGAAAAAGAATATATATATATATATCTGAATCACTTTGCTGTACAGCAGAAATTAAGACAACATTGTTAATCTATTATACTTCAATAAAAAAATAAATAAAAGAGAATATTTTCCCCAAGAGTTATTTACTGGGACTACCATAGTTTTAAACACTGCTAAAATATGACTATTTGTTAATTCCAGGCTCAACAGGCTCATACCTGAGGGTCAGGTCCTGGGAGTTGCATAAAGAGACTCTTTAGAAACAAGGACAATATGTAACCTAGAACCTTACATTTGAAGAAAACAGTGTCGACAATTGAATAGCTGTACCCAGAAAGGGGCTGTTACAAGCATTTAATGAAAAGTATTCAATTTTGTTGTGTCTCTTCTTCGTCTGCCCTCTTTTTATCCCCTCTGGTGGGGGGAAGATGAGCTGGAAGGGCAGACAGAATCACTTCACTATGTAAACTAGCTGTTTGTCTGGGAAGATGTTTATTACTTAGCAATTTGTTTTGCAGAAGACGAGTAAACTGTGGGCTTCTGAAACACTTCCAGTAACCCTCCAAAGAGATCCAACTTAATTCTAGGTAGAGGAGTTTTGATAAATATGAAAAATAAGAGATAGCAGCTCTCCACTCTTCCTGCCCTTTCCCACTGCATACAGAATGGTTTTTAAAATTGGATTCGGAAGTGTTGGCTTCTATATTAATATGCTAGGGCTGCTGTAACAAAGCCCCACAGACTGGGCAGCTTAAACAACAGAAATGTATTGTCTCATAGTTCCAGGGGGCAGAAGTCTGAGATCAGGGTGCTGGCAGGGTTGGTTCCTTCTGAGACCATGAGGGAGACTCTCTTCTCTGTCTCTCTCCTTGGCTGATTGATAGCCATCTTTTCTCCCTGTGTGTCTTCATGTCATCTTTCTTCTCTATGTGTCTGTGTCCAAATTTCCTCTTATGAGGATACCAATCATTGGATTAAGGCCCGCCCTAAAGACCTCATGCTTACTTGGTTACTTCTCTAAAGACCTTTTCTCCATGTTGTCGCAAATGGCAGGATTTCCTTCTTTCTCATGGCTGAATAATATTCTATGGTATACATATATCACATCTTCTTTATCCATTCATCTGTTGATGGACACATGGGTTGTTTCAATATCTTGGCTATTGTGAATAGTGCTGTGATAAACATAGAGGTAGACCTTGAGGGCATTATGCTAAGTGAAATAAATCCAACAGCGAAAACAAATACTGTATTATATCACTTATATGTGGAATCGAAAAAAGCCAAACTCTTAGAAATAGAGGATGGAATGGTGGTTACCAGGGGCTGGGGCACGGGTGAATTGGGGAGATGTTAGTCGAAGGGCACAAACTTCCATTTAGAAGATGAGTAAGTTCTGGTGATGTAATGTACAGCATGGTGACTATAATGAACAGTACTGTATGTTACACTTGAAATTTGCTAAGAGTGTAGATCTTAAATGTTCTCACCACAAAAAAGAAATGATAATTATGTGATGTGATGGAGGTGTTAGCCAACACTATGGTGATAATCATATTGCAATACATAATTGTATCAAACTATACACCTTAAATTACACAATGTTATATGTCAATTATATCTCAGTAAAGCTGAAAAAGAAGGAAAAAAAGACCTTATCTCTAAATAAGATCATATTCCGAGGTACTGGGGTTAGGACTTCAACATATGAATTTATGGGGTCACAATTCAGACCATAACAGTTTCCTGACTGGGTGTAAATTCAGTCTGCAGGACACATAACAAAGGAGTCTGGAATTCTGCCTTCTATGGAGAGACTTGGGTTGAAATGGGAGGTATGCAGGTGGAACGTTCAGGTTGTGAGGATAACATGGGCTAGGAAGTCTCCTTAATGTTTCTTCATACATTTCTGTTCATAATACATCTTCCCCTTCTCCCCAAAAAAGACCATCCCCCACTTCCTTTCAAGGTTGGCCACATCTCACCCAACTGAATGTCCTTTTCAACATCTTCCTCCTTGAAGGGGACCAAGATTCCTACAGCTTATGGAATTATTCTTTCTTTAAGCCTTTCCATTCAGAGTTTGAGCCACATGATTAACTTTTTCTCTATTCTGTGCAATTTAGGACTTGCGTGAATGCTATCCTAGTACTGCTGCTATAACAAAATAGCACAGACTAGCTGGCTTACGAACAACAGGAATTTATTTCTTTCAGTTCTGGAGGCTGGGAAGTCCAAGATCAAGGTGCCAGCACATCCAATGTCTGGAAAGGACCAACTTCCTGGTTCATAAGTGGTCATCCTCCTGCCATGTCATGACATGGCAGAAGGGATGAGGGAACCCTCTGGAGTCCCTTTCATAAGGGCACTAATCCCATTCGTGAGTGCTCCATCTTCATGACTTAATTACCTACCAAAGGCACCACTTCCTAATACCTTCATTTTGGAGGTTAAGTTTCAACGTTTGAATTTTTCAGGGACACAAATACTCAGTCAAGAGAAGTTTCCACTTTTAATTTGTGTACAGAGTAGGTGCAACTAATCCATAAAGAGTCTGATTCTCACATGGGAAACTCGTCCCATCACTTCAAGACTTATCTTTTGTCCCCAGTGACACCGTAAACTTCTTATATTTATGTCCCCTAGTCCAAAGACAGAGGTAAGCAAATAGCAGGAGTTCAGTAAATGTCTGTGATTGATTGTTCTCATTTTTTCCAGTTTCATTGTGCATACTCTGTTTTTGCCACTTGAGGGGCAAGAGCATCAGCAGACCAGATGAATCTACCTACCTCCCACCTCTCTTTTTTTGGCATCTACAAATAGTCCTGTCTCTAGACCCAGGCAAGGGACCCCTGCCAGAGGCCTCGTGTTCTGGAGAGCCCCAAAGGTTACACACACATTCATTAAAGAACACCTGGGCTCCTGTGTCTGGAAATGGTACTCTGAATTATGGTTGCTTTTTTCTGTAAAGTGTTTATCAAATCATGATAAATCATACTTCTTAAAAAGATCATTTTAATCTCATCTGGTTAGGTAAGAAACGTGACTCTAAAATGCTAAGATCAAGGCTCCATTAATGCATAGACTATTGCCTGTGGGATGTTTCCCCTTATTTCTATATTGTGGTTTCACAAAGGTGTTCTCAAGCATCAAACAGGATAACCAATCTAGCATTTAATGGAAACTCTATAACAAAAACTTTCATCTCCACATCCAAATCCTCTTGGCCTTCCTCCAAGATGTACCTCAATTCTTCCTACATCTTTCCATCTTACTGCTCCTCATCAAAAGCATCATCATCAATAGTCTCAACTATGCAACAGCTCTTTAGCACATTTCCCTGACTTGCCTCTTGTCTCCCTCCTGTAGTTCATTCTCTACACATTAGCCATAGGGAGCTGTTTGCAAAGTAAATGTTAATGTTGTCCCATCACCTAACACCCTCGGATGGCTTCCATCACACCCAGCATGCAACTCAGATTCCTTCCTGTGGTTAACAAGTCTGTCCTCAAGGTGGTCCCAGCCCTTTTCTACAGTCTCATACTGTTCCACGACCCCCACACACCGGGCTCAGCACGGGAGCCTCCACTCTGCCACCTACGAAGCCAAGTTCTCCCCAGCCCCAGGACCCTGTGCTTTGCTTACCCTTTTACTTGGAGTTCACCTCGACCCCACCCCAACCTTTCATACTCACCCCCTACATGACCAGCTTCTCCTCATGCATCAGGTCTCTGATAGAAGATCATTTCCCAGAGATAACCCCCACTGCCACCCCACTGATTACTCTCTCTCCTACCACCTGATTAACATCTTTTCCCAGAAGTCATTACCACCTGACATTGTCTACTACTTACTTGCCAATTGCTATTCTCACCACCACTAGAATGTAAGATCCTAATACCATTCCTGTTTAATAAACATTTTCAGAGTGAATGAAGGGTCTTTATTTTGATCTTTATGGTAAGTGTGAAGAAAAGTTACACAGACTCATGCAAATCATAACTCACATCTCCATGGATTAAACAAAATACCTTTCCTTTCCAGTCCCTCTTTTTTTCTTACCTTCGTTTCTCCTCTTATCTTCAAAGAGTAAGATTCCAATAACATTAGAGATATTTTACTAAGATCTCAATCTTTAAAATAGCTCAATAACCATTCCTTTACCCTCAGGTGCACTTTTCCCACACTTGCAGAGTAAAACTTCTCACATCTTTCCCCTTTTTAGAGTATTCTGCTCACGGAGAAGTTTACTCTAAGTCTCACTGTGAAGCCTCTGTAATAAATTTTTTTTTTTTGTCTCACAGCACTCAGCTGTTTTAAACAGGGGTGCTTCTGCCTCTTTGAAAAATGCCAGTCATTTAATCATGGCTTCTGATTCAAGTTCACTGTAACAATGGCTAGTATGCTTGTGATGATGCTGCCATCATTTCTTCATTGGGGGAGGCTTTGTAGGTATATAAGAGTCAAACAAAGACTTGTTGCTATTTCATGATTTTGGTCTCCCCGGACATCCTACTTGGCACTGATTAATAGGCCTGGAGGCTTATGATCAAATATAATATAACAGCAAGACACAAAGCTGGTATAGAATGTCACAAGCAAGTTGGTGTTTTCTATTTGTTGATGAATTCAATAGAAGAAAAAAATGGTTGTTATCACCTGTCATGGAATATAGTAAATACAAGAAACCACCCTTCTCTCAGGTTGACAGTTTATTCAGGTTCATCCATTTGACAAATATTTGTGTATCAGGCACTGTCTAGGGGCAACTTACTTGTGAGTTGATGACCCAGTGTGCATAGTAAAATGAACAGCCACTCTTTTTAGTGGCTTTAATATTTTTTAAAGTGTTGTCATCCTGAGTGTGACAGAGTGAGAAAAGTTACCAATCTGTTTCTGCCTTTTTTCTTTGGTTATGTGCTTCCAACTTTTAAGTGGGTACATGACTGTTTCAGGTGGGTACATGACTGTTTTAGGTGGGTGAATAAAGGCTGGTATTTTCCAGCCTCCACTGGGTTTAGTGCAACCATGTGGCAGGCCCTAGGCAATGAGAGGTGAGCAGCATGTTATGTGAAACTTCCACAAAGTGTCTTTGAAAAAGAGGGTGGGCCTTTATGTCCTCCTCTTTCTTGCTGCATGGAATGCAGATATGGTAGCCAGAGCTCAGGTAGTCATTTTGACCATGAGGTAGAAACAATGTGCATGCAGAAGATCATGGAAAAACAAGGGATTTCAACAGATATTTGGAAGATAAAAATCAATTGTTACAATGGTAACTGATTTAGAAGGGGGCAGATATTTTCAGCCTATGGTGCCTGGAAAAATGATAACAATGGGCAGAGAGCTATTTGCCTTACAGAGCCCTTGAAACCCCAGGAATTTGAGGTACCACGTACAAAGGTGGACTGGATTCACAGATAGAATTGGTTGAAGTCTGTATGCAGAGTAGTCAATGGCCAGGGATACCTTTCTACCCTGCTACCACTACACCCTGGGATGAAACAATAGTATTATTCTCTGGAGAAACTGAGCAGAAGAGATGTTGCATATGGGGAAACCATATGTATTGCAAGGTGGAACCAAAACATGTGGAGATTAAGGAAATATCTATACAAAAAAAATTGGACTTGAGATCTCTTTCTCTCTCAGAACCTTGTTAGCAGAGTGTCTCAAATAGGACAGCAAGATCCTATAGAGGCTGTCTATAAAAGACATGTTTTAGATTCATAGAAACAAACAGGTGGATAATAAAAGGAAGACACAATACACACCATGCAAACCGTAGCAAAGGAGAACTGGATTGATTATCCCGATATCAGACAAAATAGATTTTGAAATAAGAAATATCACAAGAGAAGAGACGAATATTTCATAACGATAAAAGGGTAAAAACATCAGAAATATATAACATTATAAATGTAAATGCATCTAACAATAGGGTCCGCAAATACATGAAGCAAGAACTGACAGACTTGAGAGGAGAAATGAACAATTCTACAATCATTGTTGAAGTTTCCAATAAAATCAAGAAGGATATAAAAGACTCTGACAACACTATCAACCAGTTTGACCTAGATGACATTTATAGAACACTCCACCCCAAAACAGCAGAATACACATTTTTTCCAAGACTTCAAGGAACATTATGCAGGATAGGTTCCACATTAATCCAAAAAAGAGGTTGTACTCATTTCCTTTGGCTCTTGCAACAAAATCTCTACAAATGTGATAGCCTAAAACAACAGAAATTTATTGTCTCACATATCTGAAGTCCAGAAGTCCAAATTCAGTATTACTAGGCTGAAATTTTAAAATTGGCAAGATCACACTCCAGCCAGAAGCCCTGCAGGAGAATTCATTCCTTGCAACTTCCAGCTACTGATCAAGCTGCCAGTATTCCTTAGCTGGTAGCTGCATCATTTGAATCTGCCTCCATCTCTACATCACCTCTTTTTCTCAGTGTGAGTAATCTCCCCCTGCCATTCTCTTATAAGAATACATGTGATTACATTGTCCAGAGTAATCTTAAGGACCTTAATTTAATCACATTTACAAAGACTCTATTTCCATATAAGGCAACATACATAGATTCCATGGATTAAGACATAGATATCTTTGGGGAGACCATTTCCTAGCTTACCATATAACTGTCACTAAATTTAAAAGGATTAAGATAACATAAATTATGTTCTATAATCAAAATGGAATTAGCAATCAACAACAGAAACAAATATAAACATTGTCAAATATTTGGAAATTAAACTATATTATCTAAATAATTCATGGTTCAAAGAAGAAATCACAAACAAAATTAAGAATATCTTCAACTAAATGAAAGTGAAGTACAATATAGCAATATTTATAGGACTCAGTAAAACAGTGCTTAGAGAGAAATTTACAGGTTTAAACTCTTATATTTGAAAGAAACAAAATTCTTTTGAAAATATTTTAATCTTACTCACCAAGAAGCTAGAAGAGAACGAGTAAATGAAGCAACAGTAATTATATGGAAGGAAATAATGCATATTAAATCAGATATCAATTAAAAAAAAGGAGATTATGCACCCAACATAGGAGCACCTAAATACATAAAGCAAATGTTAAAAGTTCTGAAGGGAGAAAGAGATGGCAACACAATGCTAGTAGGGGACTTTAATATTACACTAACATCAGTAGATAGATCATGTAGACAGAAAATCAATATGGAAACATCAGCCTTAAGTGACACATTATACCAGATGAACTTAACAGATATACATAGAACATTCTATACAAAAGCCACAGAATACAGAGATTGGTTCAAGATGGCGGAGTAGAAGGACATGTGCTCACTCCTTCTTGTGAGAGCACCGGAATCACAACTAACTGCTGAACAAGCATTGACAGGAAGACACGGGAACTCACCAAAAAAGATACACCACATCCAAAGACAAAGGAGAAGCCACAATGAGTGGTAGGAGGGGCACAATCACAATAAAATCAAATCCCATAAACGCTGGGTGGGTCGTTCACAAACTTGAGAACAATTATACTACAGAAGTCCACCCACTGGAGTGAAGTTTCTGAGACCCACGTCAGGCTTCCCAACATGGGGGTCTGGCAATGGGAGGGGGAATTCACAGAGAATCAGACTTTGAAGGCTAGCAGGATTTGATTGCAGGACTTTGAGAGGACTGGGGGAAACAGAGACTCCACTCTTGGAGGGCACACACAAAGTAGTGTGTGCATGAGGATCCAGGGGAAGGAGGAGTGACCCCATAGCAGACTGAACCAGACCTACCTGCTAGTGTTGGAGGATCTCCTGCAGAGGCGGGGGGTGGCTGTGGCTCACTGTGGGGACAAGGATACTGGCAACAGAAGTTCTGGGAAGTACTCCTTGACATGAGCCCTTCCAGAGTCCACCGTCAGCCCCACCAAAGAGCCTGTAGCCTCCAGTGCTGTGTTGCCTGAGGCCAAACAACCAACCCCATCAGCCAACAAGTGGATTAAAATTTTACTGAGCTCTGCCCACCAGAACAACAGCCAGCTCTACCCACCAGCAGTCCCTCCCATCAGAAGGCTAGCACAAGACTTTTAGATAGCATCACCTACCAGAGGGCAGACAGCAGAAGGAAGAAGAACTACAATCCTGCAGCCTGTGGAACGAAAACCACATTCACAGAAAGATAGACAAAATGAAAAGTCAGAGGACTATGTACCAGAAGAAGGAACAAGATAAAACCCCTGAAAAACAACTAAATGAAGTGGAGATAGGCAAGCTTCCAGAAAAAGAATTCAGAATAATGATGGTGAAGATGATCCAGGACCTCTGGAAAAGAATGGAGGCAAAGATTGAGAAGATGCAGGAAATGTTTAACAAAGACCTAGAAGAATTAAAGAACAAACACCTAGAAGAATGAAAGAACAAACAGATGAACAATACAATAACTGAAATGAAAAATACACTAGAAGGAATCAATAGCAGAATAACTGAGGCAGAAGAATGGATAAGTGACCTAGAAGACAGAATGGTGGAATTCACTGCCATGGAACAGAATAAAGAAAAAAGATTGAAAAGTAATGAAGACAGCCTAAGAGACCTCTGGGACAACATTAAACGAAGCAACATTCGCACTATAGGGGTCCCAGAAGGAGAAGAGAGAGAGAAAGGACCTGATAAAATATTTGAAGAGATTATAGTCGAAAACTTCCCTAACATGGGAAAGGAAATAGCCACCCAAGTCCAGGAAGCACATAGAGTCCCAGGAGAAACATGCCAAGGCACATAGTAATCAAACTGACAAAAATTAAACACAGAAAAATTATTAAAAGCAACAAGGGAAAAACAACAAATAACATACAAGGGAACTCCCATAAGGTTAACAGCTGATTCCTCAGCAGAAATTCTACAAGCCAGAAGGGAGTGGCACGATATATTTAAAGTGATGACTGGGAAGAATCTACAAACAACATTACTCTACCTGGCAAGGATCTCATTCAGATTTGATGGAGAAATCAAAAGCCTTACAGACAAGCAAAAGCTAAGAGAATTCAGCACCACCAAACCAGCTCTACAACAAATGCCAAAGGAACTTCTCTAAGTGGGAAACACAAGAGAAGAAAATGACCTAAAAAGACGAACCCAAAACAATTAAGAAAATGGTAATAGGAACATACATATCAATTATTACCTTAAACATGAATGGATTAAATGCTCCAACCAAAAGACACAGGCTTGCTGAATGGATACAAAAACAAGACCCATATATATGCTATCTACAAGACACCCACTTCAGACCTAGGAACACAAATAGACTGGAAGTGAGGGAATGGAAAAAGATATTCCATGCAAATGGAAATCAAAAGAAACCTGGAGTAGCAATACTCATATCAGATAAAATAGAGTTTAAAGAATGTTACAAGAGACAAGGAAGGACAATACAAAATCATCAAGGGATCAATCCAAGAAGAAGGCATAACAATTATAAATATATATGCACCCAATATAGGAGTACCTCAACACATAAGGCAAATGCTCACAGTTATAAAAGAGGAAATCAACAGTAACACAATAATAGTGGGGGACTTTAACACCTCACTTACACCAATGGACAGATCATCCAGACAGAAAATTAATAAGGAAAAACAAGCTTTAAATGACACAATGGACCAGATAGATTTAATTGATATTTATAGGACACTCCATCTGAAAACAACAGGTAACACTTTCTTCTCAAGTGCAAACGGAACATTCTCCAGGATAGATCACATCTTGGGTCACAAATCAAGCCTGGGTAAATTTAAGAAAATTGAAATCATATCAAGCATCTCTTTTGACCACAACATTATGAGATTAGAAATCAATTACGGGGAAAAGAAACATAAAAAACACAAACACATAGAGGCTAAACAATACGTTACTAAATAACCAAGAGATCACTGAAGAAATCAAAGAAGAAATCAAAAACTACCTAGAGACAAATGACAACGAAAACATGACGATCCAAAACCTATGGGATGCAGCAAAAGCAGTTCTAAGAGGGAAATTTATAGCAATACAATCCTACCTCAAGAAACAAGAAAAATCTCAAATAAACAATCTAACCTTACACCTAAAGGAACTAGAGAAAGAAGAACAAACAAAACCAAAAGTGAGTAGAAGGAAAGAAATCATAATGATCACAGCAGAAATAAATGAAATAGAGACAAAGAAAACAATAGCAAAAATCAAGAAAACTAGAAGCTGTTTCTTTGAGAAGATAAACAAAATTGATAAATCTTTAGCCAGTCTCATCAAGAAAAAGAGGGAGAGGACTCAAATCAATAAAATTAGAGACGAAAAAGGAGAAGTTACAATGGACATCGCAGAAATACAGAGGATTGTAAGAGACTACTACAAACAACTCTATGCCAATAAAATGGACAACCTGGAAGAAATGGACAAATTCTTAGAAAGGTATAACTTCCAAGACTGAACCAGGAAGAAATAGGAAACATGAACAGACCAATCACAAGTAATGAAATTGAAACTGTGATTAAAAATCTTCCAGCAAACAAAAGTCCAGGACCAGATGGTTTCACAGGTGAATTCTATCAATCATTTAGAGAGGAGCTAACACCTATACTTCTCAAACTCTTCCAAAAACTGCACAGGAAGGAACACTCCCAAACTCATTCTACGAGGTCACCATCACCCTGATACCAAAACCATACAAAAAAAGAAAATTACAGACCAATATCACTGATGAATATAGATGCAAAAATCCTCAACAGAATACTAGCAAACAGAATCCAACAACACATTAAAAAGATATTACGCCATGATCAAGTAAGATTTGTCCCAGGGATGCAAGGATTCTTCAGTGTATGCAAATCAATCAATGTGATACACCATATTAACAAATTGAAGAATAAAAACCATATGGTCATTTCAACAGATGCAGAAGAAGCTTTTGACAAAATTCAACACTGATTTATGACAAAAACTCTGCAGAAAGTGGGCATAGAAAGAACATACCTCAACATAATAAAGGCCATATATGACAAACCCACAGCCAACATCATTCTGAATGGTGAAAAACTGAAAGCATTTTCTCTAAGATCAGGAATAAGACAAAGATTTCCACTCTTGTCACTATTATTCAACATAGCTTTGGAAGTCTTAGACACAGCGATCAGAGAAGAAAAAGAAATAAAAGGAATACAAATTGTAAAAGAAGTAAAACTGTCACTGTTTGCAGATGACATGATACTATACATAGAAAATCCTAAAGATACCACCAGAAAACTACTAGAGCTAATCAATGAATAGGGTAAATTTGCAGGATACAATGTTAATGCACAGAAATCTCTTGCATTCCTATACACTAACAATGAAAGATCAGAAAGAGAAATTAAGGAAACAATCTCATTCACCATTGCAACAAAAAGAATAAAATACCTAAAAATAAACCTACCTAAGGAGGTAAAATACCTGTAATCAGAAAACTATGACACTGATAAAAGAAATCAAAGATGACACAAACAGATGGAGAGATATACCATGTTCTTGGATTGGAAGAATCAATATTGTGAAAATGACTATACTACCCAAGGCAATCTACAGATTCAATGCAATCCCTATCAAATTACCAATGGCATTTTTTACAGACCTAGAACAAAAAAATCTTAAAATTTGTATGGAGACACAAAGGACTTCAAATAGCCAAAGCAATCTTGAGAAAACAAAACAAAACAAAACACAGAGCTGGGAGAATCAGGCTCTCTGACTTCAGACTGTACTACAAAGCTACAGTAATCAAGACAATATGGTACTGGCACAAAAACAGAAATATAGAAATATAGATCAATGGAACAAGATAGAAAGCCCAGAGATAAACCCATGCAACTATGGTCACCTAATCTATGACAAAGGAAGCAAGAATATACAATGGAGAAAAGACAGTCTCTTCTATAAGTTGTGCTGGGAAAACTGGACAGCTACATGTAAAAGAATGAAATCAGAACACTCCCTAACACTATACACAGAAATAAACTTAAAATGGGTTAGATACCTAAATGTAAGACTGGACACTATAAAACTCTTAGAGGAAAACTTAGGACAAACACTCTGACATAAATCACAGCAAGATCTTTTTTGACCCACTTCCTAGAGTAATAAAAAACAAAAATAAACAAATGAGACCTAATGAAACTTAAAAGCTTTTACACAACAAAGGAAACCATAAGCAAAATGAAAAAACAACCCTCAAAATGGGAGGAAATATTTGCAAATGAATCAACAGCCAAAGGATTAATCTCCAAAATATACAAACAGCTCATGCAGCTCAATATCAAGAAAACAAACAACCCAATCAAAAAATGGGCAGAAGACCTAAATAGACATTTCTCCAAAGAAGACATACAGATGGCCAAGAGGCACATGAAAGGACGCTCAACCTCACTAATTATTAGAGAAATGCAAATCAAAACTACAATGAGGTTATCACCTCACACTGGTTAGAATGGGCATCATCAGAAAATCTACAAACAACAAATGCTGGAGAAGGTGTGGAGAAAAGGGAACCCTCTTGCACTGTTGGTGGGAATATAAATTGGTACAGCTACTATGGAGAACAGTATGGCGGTTCCTTAAAAAACTAAAAATAGAATTACCATGTGACCCAGCAATCCCACTACTGGGCATATACCCAGAGAAAACCATAATTCAAAAAGACACATGCACCCCAAAGTTCATTGCAACACTATTTACAATAGCTAGGTCATGGAAGTAACCTAAATGCCCATCCACAGATGAATGGATAAAGAAGGTGTGGTACATATATTGAATGAAATATTACTCAGCCATAAAAAGGAATGAAACTGGGTCATTTGCAGAGATGTGGATCGACCTAGAGACTGTCATACAGAGTGAAGTAAGTCAGAAAGAGAAAAACAAATATCGTATATTAATGCATACATGTAGAATCTAGAAAAATGGTACAGATAAACCTGTTTGCAAGGCAGAAATAGAGACACAGACATAGAGAACAAACGTATGGACACCAAGGGGGGAAAAGGGGGGTGGGATGCATTGGGAGATTGGGATTTACATATATACACTAATATGTATAAAATAGATAACTAAAGAGAACCTGCTGTATAGCACAGGGAATTCCACTTCGCTGTACAGTAGAAACTAACACAACATTGTAAAACAATTACACCCCAATAAAAAAAATTAAAAAATAGCCCCAAACTGGAAAAATCTAATTGCCCATTAACTGATGAATGGATAAACAATTCAATATTCAATGGAGTACTATCCAGTAAGAAAAAGAACCAACAGCTAATGCATACAGTATGGATGAACCTCAAAAACATTATGCTAAATGAAAGAAGCCAGATACAAAAGACTATGTGTTATATAATCCCATTTATATGAAATTTCTAGAAAAGGCAAAACTTTGAGGCATAAAGGAGGTCAGTGGTTGCCTGAGGCTGGGGTTTGGAGCAGGAATTGCCTGAAAAAAGGAATGAGGACAACTTTTGGAGTAATGGAGTTTTTCTAAAAATGGATTGTGGTGATGGTTGCACAACTGAATAAATATACTAAAAATCATCAGGTTTACTAAAATGTTATGGAATGTAAATTATACCTCAATAAAGCTGTCAAAAAAGATAAATTTAAAAATCCTTTGGTTAGTTATGGTAGTGTGGTCTACATGAATGACTCATACTGATATGGCACTCATCACATTGTACTTATATATGTGCATATTTGTCCATCTCTATCAAAAGGCTGTAAATTCTCTGTCTTATGCATCTCCACACTGCCTCAAGCCTCTTAGAGGTGTCTGTTGATTCTGGATTTCCTTCTTCCCTTATTCTTCACTACCTTGGTAGCCCTAATGCCTTTTATCAGAGATAATTAATTAAATCAGGTTTATTGGGGTATATTTTTATTGAGGTATAATTATTGTCATTTATACAATATTAATCAATTTAAAGTGTACTATTTAATGATTTTTGACAGTTGTATATAATGGTGTAACCATGACCACAATTAGAATGTAACACATTTCCAGCACCACATAAAATTTCCATGTATCTCTGTATAGCTAATCTCCTCTTTCATCTTCTGGCCACCTAACACAATCTCTGATCTGCTTTCTTTTGCTATAATTTGCTGTAACATTGCCCTAAAATTTCATATAAGTGTAATCATATAGCATGTATTCTTTTGTGACTGACCTCTTTCACACTGCATAATTATTTTGAGATTCATTCATGTTGTAGTGTGTATTAACACTCCATTATTTTTTCTGTTAAGTAGGATCCCATTGTATAGATACACCACAATGTTTACCATTCACTGATTGATGGATTCTTGGGTTGTTTCTAGTTTTGGGCTATTATGAATAAAGCTACTAGAAACATTTGTATTTAAGTCTCTGTGTAAACTTATATTTTCATTTATCTTAGGAAAATACCTAGGAATGAAATTACTAGGTCATATAAGTATATTGTTAATGCTGTAAGAAACCACCATACTATTTTCCAAAGTTGTTGTAGCATCCTGCTTTGCCACTAGCAATGTATGGAGATAGTTGTAGTTGAAACATATCTTCTCCAATATTTTGTGTTGCCAGTCTTTAAAATATTTAGTCATTTTAGTGGTTGTGTAGTGATATTTTAAATTTACACTTCCCTAGTGACCAACGTTAGAGTATCCTTCATCTTTGATTTGCTATTTGCCTATCTTCTTTGATGAAGTATCCCTTGGAAAAATAACTAGAAGTGCAATTACTGGGTCATATAAGTGTATGTTTTTATCATTTGCACACTTTTTTTTGGTTTGTATTTCTATTTTTAAATTGAAAAACTGTATATTTTGCATACAAGTTTTTCTCAGAGTTATTTGTTGTAAATATATTCTTCCAGTCTGTGGGCTGTCTTTCATTTTCTTAGCATTGTCTTTTGAAAAGCAATGTTTTTTAAAATTTGAAGTCCAATTTATCAAGTTTTAAAATTTTATGAACCATTCTTTGGTACCACATTTTAAAAATCGTTGCTGATCCCAAGATCATGAAGATTTTCATGATCTAGTTTTATAGTTTTAACTATTACATTTAGGTCTAGTTTTATAGTTTTAGTAATTATATTTAGGTCTATGATCCGTTTTGAGTTAATTTTTATATATTATATAAGTGTTGAGGTTCATTTTTTTAATGGGGATATCCATTTGTTCTAACAGCATTTTATGAAAAAAATTCTTTTCCAGTTGAATTGCCTTTTTAACACTGAAAAAATTACCACACACACACATACACCCCATGGGTCTATTTCTGAACTTTCTATTCTATTCCACACATTTCTTTGTCTATCCTTATGTCTATTCTCCACTGTCTTGATTACTACAATAAGTCTTGAAATCAGGTAGTATAAGTCATCCAACTTGTTCTTCTTTTTCAAAATTACTTTGGCTATTCTAGACCTTTCATTTTCCACACTAATTTTAGGATCATCTTAGCAATTCCCACAAAAGAGCTTGCTAGGATTTTGTTTGGAATTCTATCAAAATCAGACTTATCTTGGGAAAAATTGACATTCTGACAATATTGAATCTTCTGACCAGTTAACATGGTCTCTGTCTCCATTTTATTTAGATCTTTAAAAAATTTCTCTCAGCAATGTTTTGTAGCTTTCAGTATACATACCTTGCACATTTTTGTTAGATATATTCCTGTTTCATATTTTCATGCTATTGCAAGCAGAAATATTATTTTGTTAAAATTTCCAATTGTTCATTGGTAATAAAATGAAAACAGTTGACTTTTTAATTAAGCTTTTTGTTTTGATACCTATTCAATGGAAAGAAAGAGAATGGAGATTCTTTCTATCCTTTACGCAGCTTCCCTCAGTGGAAACATGTGGCAAAATTATAGTGCAATACCACAACCAGGATATCGACATTGAGATAACCCACCAACCTTTTTTTTTTTACTTTTTAATTTAATTTAATTTAATTTTTTAATTTTTTATCTTGTATTGGAGTATAGTTGATTAACAATGTTGTGATAGTTTCAGGTGAATAGCAAAGGAATTCAGTTATACATATACATGTATCTATTCTTTCTCAAATTCTTTTCCCATTTAGGTTGTTACATAATATTGAGAAGAGTTCCTTGTGTTATACAGTGGTCCTTATTGGTTATCCATTTTAAATATAGCAGTGTGCACATGTCAATCCTAAACTCCCTAACCATCCCTTCCCCCTACACTTCCCTGCTGGTAACCAAAAGTTCATTCTCTAAGTCTGTGAGTCTGTTTCTCTTTTGTAAATAAGTTCATTTGTATCATTTCTTTTTAGATTCTGCATATAAGCCATATCATATGCTATTTCTCTTTCTCTCTCTGACTTACTTCACTCAGTATGACAATCTTTAGGTCCATCCATGTTTCTGCAGATGGATTATTTCATTCTTTTTAATGGCTGAGTAATATTCCATTGCATATATGTACCACATCTTCTTTATCCATTCCTCTGTCAATGGACATTTAAGTTGCTTCCATGTCTTGGCTATTGTAAACAGTGCTCAAATAAACAACCTAAACTTACACCTAAAACAACTAGAGAAAGAAGAACAAACAAAACCAAAAGTGAGTAGAAGGAAAGAAATCATAAAAATCACAGCAGAAATAAATGAAATAGAGACAAAGAAAACAATAGCAAAGATCAATGAAACTAAAAGCTGGTTCTTTGAAAAGATAAACAAAATTGATAAACCTTTAGCCAGACTCATCAAGAAAAAAAGGAAGAGGACTCAAATCAATACAATTAGAAATGAAAAAGAGAAATCAAAACTGACACCACAGAAATACAAAGGATTATAAGAAACTAATGCAAGAAACTGTATGCCAATAAAATGGACAACCTGGAAGAAATAGACAAATTCTTAGAAAGTTACAATCTCCCAAGACTGAACCAGGAAGAAATAGAAAATATGAACAGACCAATCACAAGCACTGAAATTGAAACTGTGATTTAAAAACTCCCAAAAAACAGAAGTCGGAGACAACCACAAATCTTATTGAGATTTTCCATTTCACTTGTATTCGTGTGTGTTTCTGTGTGTGTGCATGTGCACGTGTGTATTTAGTCTTATGCAATTTTATTACATGTGTAGATTTGTGTATTCATCACCACAGTCATAGTACAGAATAATTTCATTGCCCTCAAGGATTCCTTTGTATTGCCCTTTTATAACTACACCTACCTCCCCCAGGATCCCCCAACCCTCACCCCTGACAACTAGTAATCTGTTCTCCATCTTTATAATCTTATGTTAAGAATATTATTAAAATAAAATTATAGTATGTAACCTTTTGGGAATGACTTTTTAAACTCAGCATCCCTAGTGCTTCATCTAAGTTGGGTATATCAATAGTTTCCTTTTTGTTTCTGAATATCAATTCATGGTATGGATATACCACAGTTGTTTAACGATTCACCCATTAAAGGACATGTGAATGTTTCCAGTTTTGAGCTATAGTGAATAAAGATGCTATGAACATTTCTGTTCACATTTTTGTGTGTAACCATAAGTTGCCATTTCTCGAGGATAAATGTACATGAGTGCAATTGATGGGTCATATGGTAATTGCAGGTTTAGTTTTCTAAGAAACTGCTAAATTTTTTCCATAATGGCTGTGACACTTTACATTTTCATCACCAATGTACAAGTGATCTGGTTTCTCCTTTTATTCACCAGCATTTTGTGCTGTCACTATTTTTTTATTTAAGCTGTTCTAATAGGTGTGTAGTGATAGCGCATGATTTTAACTTATGTTTCCCTAAGGGCTAATGATGTTGAACATCTTTTCATGAGCTTATTTGGCAACTGTATTTACTCTTTAAGTGAAATGCCTGTTCATGTCTTTGATTTTTAATTGGATTGTTTTTTACTGTTGAATTTTGAGAGTTCTTTATACAGTCTAGATTCTAGTACTTTGTTGAATTTGTGTTTTGCAATATTTCTTCCCAGTCTGGATTCATCCTTTTATCAAGTCCTTTTAGAGAAGGAAAAGTTTTAAATTTTGATGAGGTCAAATGTATTATTTTCTTCTTTTATGGATCATGCTTGTGGTTTCAAGTGCAAGACCTATTTCCTGGTCCTAGATCCTAAAGATTCTCTCTTCTGTTTTTTTCTAGAAGTTTCACAATTTTATATTTTACATTTAAGTCTGTGTTTCATTTTGAGTTAATTTTTGTATAACATGTGAGATTTAGGCTGAAGTTTATTTTTTTGCCTATGAATGTCCAATTAATCCAGCATCATTGGCTGAAAAGTCTATATTTCCTGCATTGAATTGCTCTTGCTCCTATGTCAAAAATTAATTGAGCACATTTCTGTAGATCTATTTCTAGATTCTCTATTCTGTTCCATTGATCTATATGTTTATCTCTTCAGTGTACCACACTGTCTTGATTACTGTAGCTATGTAGTAAGTCAATATTGGAAAGAGTGATTCTTCCCACTTTACTCTTCTTTTTCAAGATTGTTTTGTTATTCTAGGGCCTTTTCCTTTCCATATAAATATTAGAATGAGGTTGTCTATGTCTTAAAAAATTGCTGGGATTTTGATAAAAATAATATTATATGTGTAGATTGACTTGGGGATAACTGAAATTTTTACTATGTGAATCCTCCAATTCATAAATATGTTTCTCCATTTATATGTGTTGATTTATTTGATCAACATTTTATAATTTTTAGCATGTAGAATCTTTATACACTCTTAAATGTATACCTAAGTATTTCCTTTACTTTTGAGGGACTATATAGTCTATTGTATTTTAAGTTTTGTTTCTACGTGTTTGTTATTAGTATATAGAAATATGATTGATTTTTATGTTCTTTTTGTATCATGCAAACTTGCTGAACCCACTTATTAGTTCTAGCTGTTTCTCTCTCTCCCTCTCTCTCTCTCTCTCTTTTAGCAGTGGGAGGTGGGAGGTGCCTTGGAGTTTTCTACATAGACCATTGTGTCATCTGCAACTAGAAACAGTTTTCCTTCTTTCTTTGTAATCTGTATGCATTTTTTTCTTTTCTTGCTTTACTGTGCTGCCCAGAACTTTGAGCACCTGTGAGATTGGACATCTTTGCTTTGTTCCCAATTTTAGGGGAAAGTAGTTAGTCTTTCATCATTAAGTATGATGAAAGACTATATTAGCTGTAAGTTTTTATTCATGTACTTTATCAGGTTGAGGAAGTTCCTCTCTATTCCTAATTTCCTAACAGTTTTTATCATAATTGGTAGGGGAATTTCCACATCAATTGATATGGCCATATGATTTTTCTTCTATAGTATAGTAACATGGTGGATTATACTGATTGCTTTTTGAATATTGAACCAACACTGAATATCTGGAATAAATCCTACTTGCTTATGGTGTATAATTCTTTTTGTATATTGATGAATTATCTCTGTTAATACTTGTCAAGAATTTTTACATCTTTATTCATGAGCAGTATTAGTCTGTAGTGTTTTTTTTTCTTGAATTGTCTTTGTCTACATTTGGCATCAAGATAATACTGGCTTCATAGAATGAGGTGGGAAGTGTTCACTCTTCTGTTTTATGGAAAAGAATGGTTTATACAATATTTAGTAGAATTCTCCAATTAAACCAACTGGGCCTTTTTTCCTTTTTTCAGTAGATTTTAAATTATGAATTCAATTTCCTTCATAGTAAAGCTATTCAAATTATCTATTTAATATTGGACGAGTTGTGGTAGTCTGTACTGTTCAAAGAATTGGTCCATTTCATGCAAGTTGTCAATTTTAACATATAAGTTGTTAGTGGCTTTCCCTTGCCCTTCTGAAGTCTTCAGGACTATAATGGACTGAAAGTTTGTGTCCCACCCCAAATTCATATATTGAAGTTCTAATCCCCAATGTGATGGTATTGGGAGGTGATTAGGTCATGAGGGTGGAACCTGCATTAATGGGAAAAATGCCCTTATAAAAGAGACCCCGATTGCTCCCTTGCCCCTTCTGCCAAGTGAGGACACAGTGAGAAGAAGGTCACTTATGAACCAGGAAGTAGGCCCTCACCAGACTGGATCTGCCAACACCTTGATCTTGAGTTTTAAGCCCCCAGAACTAAGAGAAATAAATGTTTGTTGTTTATAAGCCACCCAGTCTAGGGTATTTTTGTTGTAATGACCCAAACAGACTAAGAGAAGGATCAATGGTGATACCCTCTGTTTCATTTTTGTTATTACAAATTTGTGTCTTTATCTCTTTTTTTCTTTGTCAGTCTTGATAGAGGTTTGTCAATTTTACCAGTCTTTTTAAAGAACCAGTTTTTGGTCTCATTGATTTTGTTCTATCATTTTCCTGTTTTCAGTTATTGACTTCTGCTCTTATCTATTATTTCCTTGTGCTTGCTTTGAGTTTGTTTTGCTCTGCCTGAATTAAGAAACTTGGTTATTGATTTAAGACCTTCCCTTTTTTCTAGTGTAAGCATTTAGTGCAATAAATTTTCCTCTCAGAACTATTGAGCTCCATCCCACATATCTTGAAATGTTTTATTTTCATTTTCATTCAGTTTTAATTTCTTTTGAACCTCTTCTTTGGCCCACAGATTATGTAGAAGTGTGTTGCTTAATTTCCATGTGTTTAGAGATTTTCCTGTTTTCTTTCTGTTATAGATTTCTAGTTTGATTCTGTTATGGTCAGAAGACATATTCTGTATGATTATAATTATTTTAAATTTGTTGGGGCTTGTTTTATGGCCCAGAATATGGTCTTGGTGAATGTTTCATGGGCAATTGGAAAAAATGTGTATTGTGCTGTTGTTGGGTGGAGCATTCTATTATGTCAATTAGATCCTGTTAGTTGATTGTGTTATTCTTTTATATCCTTGCTGATTTTTTCTCTAGTAGTTCTATCAGTTGCTGAGAAGGGGTTGAAGAATCCCCATACTTTAAGACTTGCTTCTTTCAACTTCCAACACTATTGTTTTGCATCATAAATTTTGAGGCTCTGTTTTCTTGTGAGCACACATTTAAGATTGTTCTGTCTTCATGGTGGATTGACACTTTAATTACTATGTAATGTCCCTCTTTATTTTTAGTAAATTTCTTTGCTTTGAAATCTGCCTAATCTGATATTTATATAATCACTCATGCCTTGTTAGAAATGTTTACATGGTATATCATTTTCCATCCTTTTACTTGCAACCAACATATGTTGAATTTAAGATAAGTTTCTTGTAAACAGACACACAGTTTCTGTAAACAGACACATAATGTTTCTTTTTAATCTGCTCAACCTCTGCCGTTTGGGGCATATGTTTACTTCTTTTACATTACATTATTATATTTTTATAGTTTGTTTCCTGTTTAGTTCCCTTCTTTCTTATTTCCCTTTTCATGCTTTCCCATAGATTAAACATTCTTAGGATTCCACATTGGTTTATTTATAGTGTGTTTGAGGGGTTTTTTTGGTATAATTTTATCAGTGGTTGCTCTGGGTATTAAAATATATGTATATGAATTATTGCAGTTCTCTGGTATCAGCATTTTACTACCTTGGGTGAAGTATAGATACCTCACATTCATTTAAGTCTTTTTAACTTCCCTACAGTTTTTGTTTTATCAATGTAATGTATAAAATTCATGAAGAAGATGGTATATTTTATGTAACCATTTTCTCCTATTTCAACTGTTCTTTCTTCCTCCCTGAACTTTCAATATTCCTGCTTTTATAGTTTTCTTTCTGTTTGAAGGAATTTCTTTAGCCATTTTAAAGGTGGACTCCTGATTGATCTCCCTTACTGGTGTTACTAAACTACCTGGTGTTATTGGTGGGAATCTCATTCAATCCAGAAAAGGAATGGGTCTACCAGGACTTCCTTGTGTTACTAAGTTGAAGGTTGGAGAATGCCAGGTCTGGGTCACTTTGTTCTGTTGGGTGGAGGGAGGGGTCATAAAACACCCTGCTGTAATATTATTATTCCCGTCCTAGGGTCCCAAACCAATCTGTCTTACTCTTACCATATTTCAGAGTTCTCTTTTGGTGTCCTCTTTGGTTATTTACAGGGTTCTTAGTTGTCCTCAGTAGGTAGAAGCAGGGAGAAAGGAATCTATGCTGTCTCATCTGGACTAGAGACTGGACAATTGATTTTTTTGTGTGTTGTCTTCATATTCTGCAACCTTACTAAATTTACGTATTTATTCTAGAATTTTTTTCTCTGCATACCATAGGACTTTCTACAAAAACATTCATGTTTTCTCCAGATGAGGACAGTTTTACATCTTCCTTTCCAACTGGTATATCTTTAATTTCTTTTTCTTGCCATATTTCATTGGCTAGAATCTCTAGTACAATGTAGATTTTGAGGTATGAGAATAGACATTCTTGTTTTTGAAATGATGTATTATCCTGTTTTAGTATTTCTAGATTCATTTTGCTAGATTTTTTAAAAGTATTTTTCATCTGTGATCATGAGGGAATTGGTGTATAATTTTATTTTCTCATAATGTCTTTGTCTGGTTTTGTTATAGGGTAAAACTGGCCTCATAAAGTGAGTTGGAAATTTTCCCCTAGTCTTATATTTTCTGAAAGAGTTTATGTAGAATTGATATTTTTATTTCCTCAAATGTTTGGTAGAATTCACTAGTGATGCCATCTGGCCTGGGGTTATCTTTGTGGGAGATTTTAACTGTGGATTCAATTTTCAATTCTTTCACAGATATAGCACCATTCAAATTATCTATTTCTTCTAGAGTGAGTTTTGGTAGTTTATGTCCTTCAAGGAGTTTTTCCACTTAATTTAAGTTGTCACATTTATTATCAGAAGTTTTCTATAATACTCCAGTATTTTATGTTTTGTGTCTGTGGAATCTGTGATGATGTCCATTCTCTGATTCATGATACTGGTAATTAACAGCCTCTTATCTTTTTATCTTCATCAGTCTGGCTAAATGTTTATTGATTTTTTCATTGTCAAATGTTTTTTCTGCATTTTTGACATGATCACATTGTTTTTCTTTTTCTGTTAATATAGTGAGTTACATGAATTTCAAATGTTAAATCCACCTAGCATCTCTATTTGAATGGTTCCCTGATGACAGACTCTCTGCCTCTGCCCATTTCCTGGCCTTTATAAACACTACCAAGAGATTTTGGCCATTTCACATCAACAGCAGCTTCTCCAAACCCTTTCCACAGTTGTGCACACAGACAGAGTCTTTCTAATAAAATGAAAGATTAAGCTATTAAGATTATGTCATTGTTTGGTAAAGAAGACAGATTATAATGAAGGGAAGAATTTTTCTCATGATTGGGATTTTCCTCCTGTGTTTTGATACATACATTGGTAGCTCAGTGGAAGGAGGTAGGAATGCCAACTTGGAGACTGAATTATGCAGCTCTTATAAGCATGGGGTTTAATGAAAGACAATTGCTTTGGATCCCCAAAAAGAAGATTAATTTATGTGAGTACTCTAAGTAATTGTTAAAGCAATAGGAAAGGGCTGCATCAAACATCAACTATCTACATTTCAAAATCTGTTTATGTCTCAGGAACAGCTCAAACAGACCCCTTGAATGGCCTGAGTGCTTTGAATGGCAAACAGAAGAAATGATGCTGCAGTTCAACAATCTGGAGAAAAACAATTATCTTGGCTACTAGGCTTTATATGAAGTATTTCTTTATAGATGAATAGATTCGTTGAAGATTTGTTGAAGAATCATTTAATCCTGTCTCCATAAGAGGCATCATTTGCATAAATAATTTTAAGCATTCAGGCTGAGTATCTACTCTAGTGATGAACATACAAGAAATCTTCTTCAATAAACCCCTCCTGAATTGAATTTATCCTGCTCTTAATTCTTCCCAGGAAAAACAATAAGGAGTTACACACTTTTCTTTAGCATTCCTATCTAAAATATTGTATGAATTTTCCCCTGTGCTAACATGCATGCCTTTGTACATGTCAGTGTGGCATCCTAGTAAATGCTTAACAACTAGCTCAACAAAAAAAGTTGTAACATTTACTGATTTTTGTGGAGTAAATACTCCCATGGTGGCTTAATCAACCTACAACTCTGATTCCACTGAACACAGACTTGAGAAGTGACTCACAATAGCACATGAGTATATAGTATCTCCACTACTCACATACAATAGACATAAATAATTATAAGGACATAGAGAATAGTAAAATGTAGTAAAATAGTTAGGAAGTGATGAGTTTTAAGACATTACTATTATTTATAAAGTAATTTATTTAATTGTAATTTCACATAAGATTATTTTTAACAAGGACTATGTAACACCAGTCTCATAAAATTCCTGCAGATGTAACCTTTGGCTCTACAAGTCAGCCCAGCACACCACTGTGAGCAGCTCTGGTTGTGTTCTCTAAGGAATGAGAAAACAACTGGCCACCACTTTCCTCGATGTCAGTTTTAAATTTGCAGCACTGATAATGATTTTCTGAAGAAAGTACAGACACAATTCATAGCTGAGAGTGTCTCTTTACCTGGGCCTCACTTTCTTGACCAGGAATATAGGAACAGGGTTATTTTAGGATCTCTCAGAATTGAGGGGCCAGTGGTCCAACCTCAGCTCCTGGAGGGAAGTGTCCTGTCTCTCCCCTCAGCACACTCCCTTCAGAAGTGCTGGAGGAGCAGGGACTTCTGAGCAGCAAAGTCCACCTGGCCTGACATTCTGTGGGTGCCCTTGTTGAAGTGGTCCCAGTGATGGTGGCTGCTAGAAGTCTAGAGGCTGCTGTAGCCACCTCAGTGGTTGACTGTTTGATGTGCTCTCACTGTGGTGGCAGGGCCACTCCCAACCCTGTAGTCACAATGGGGCTGCACAGTCCCTTGTGGGGACAGTTCTCTGGAGGGAAGGGAAGTAAATGGGAGAAGCTGTCTCTGAGCTGCCTGCAGTATCACAGAGAGTTTCCGACTCTGAGGGCAATTTCCTACCCAGGGCCTGGGTTGCATTGAACAACCCAAATTGTGGAGCCCCTGAACATTATCTGAGAAAATGCAATATCTTTAGGATGTTATTTTTTATATCTCACCTTCTCTCAAAAATGATGTATGGTAGCTACCTGCAATAGTAACATCCTTCCAGACCTATTTGTATTTCAGAAATTGCAGGTTCTGAAAGCAGTTTTAAATTTTTCTCTGTCTTCCCTCCTACCACCTATCCTCCTCACATCCCCCCCTCCACAAACTGCTTTCTTATACACATAGAGTACTGGGATAACTTGCAAATCAGGTCCTAACATACCTATATACCCCAGTGGTCCTTCAGTTAGACACAGAAATAAAAACATAGCAAGAAGGGCTAACATTTATCGAGCACTGACTGTTTACTGGGTCTGCTCTGAGTGCCTCATGACAATTAACTCATTTTAATGCCCCAAACAGTCATTTGAGAGAGGTGCTATTGTTATCTCGATTTTACAGATGAAGAACTGAGGCAGAGAAATTAAGAAACTTGCTCCAAGTCTCACAGAGAGTTAGTGATGGAGCCAAGAAAAAAACTTAAGCAGGCTGGCTCCAGAATCCACTCTACCTTGTTCAGACCTGAATATTTACTGTCTTGACTGTTATTTCCAAATTATCTACCTGTTTTCCCTTGAAAGGGTCCTTATTTGTTAAACATACACTAGCTTCCCTATAACTCTCCTCTTAGATTTTTGAAAGAATGGTTTCTTTCCCACTTACCTTTTCTTCTGTGTTTGGAGAGATCTTTCCCCCCAGTACTCATAGCAACCCTGTATTGCCTTCTACATTTTAACATTATGTGTATATATCTGTGTCTCTGGTTTTGATGGCTTACCTACCTAGTGATGATTTGATATTTATTTCTGTAAATATAATTTGGAAAAGGACCATAATCCAGAGGCCTTTTAGTGACAAGCTATAGAAATCCAGGATGAGGTTTATTGTGCAGTTTGTAAAATCCCCAGGGATCACTTTCATGACATAGTCAAATTCCCACATGCCTTTTTCTTCCTTTGCACACACAGGAACTGCCCCTTTGTCTCACCAGATTCATCCATTACCCTTTCCTACATTGTTCTATACGCCAAGAGACAGGTATGGACTACATCAAGTGGCTTCTTGTTGGGCTCTACAGTGGAAAGCAAGGGCAGTGGAGCAGCGAGGAAAGGAAGGGACTGATGGCTGTTTAGTAAACCTTTAGCTCCATCCCTCCAGGGAAGCTAGGACCCCTGTCCTCAGGACTCTTGGCTGCTTTTCCTTTCCACGCCTAGGGATGGCAATGGCCTGCTGTTTCTACCCTCAGGGGACTGCACTATGCTGCCCACTCCCTGCTCACTTTTGTAAAGAGCTTCTTTATTAAAGTCTACTCAATGTACCCAATGTGTCTGTGCCATATAGTTCTTTTTTTTTTTTTATTTTTGGCTGCATTGGGTCTTCATTGTTGCACACGGGCTTTCTCTAGTTACGGCGAGTGGGGGCTACTCTTCGTTGCAGTGCACGGGCTTCTCATTGTGGTGGCTTCTCTTGTTGCAGAGCACAGGCTCAGTAGTTGTGGTGCATGGGCTTAGTTGTTCTGCAACATGTGGGATCTTCCCGGACCAGGGCTTGAACCCATGTCCCCTGCATTGGCAGGCAGATTCTTAACCACTGTGCCACCAGGGAAGCCCCTGCCATATAGTTCTTGTCTGTATGGATTCTAATCGCTTTCCCTTCACAATTAGAGTAGCTGCCATTAGTTTTCTGTATTTCTACTTCCCTCTATCAGAAAAAGTGCTTTTAAACTAAAGTTCAGCCTCTTTAACTTCTTCAGTTCTTTATCAAAATTTACTGTAATGAGTGGTTTGCTACAAATCACTACTTGTGGTTTGCAAACATAGGAATCATTATGAAGGCTCAATTAATGCAATAAATTATATTATTAGAAAAAGAACAATAGACACAGAAAAGGCTTTTGAAAAATCCAGCTCACTTTCATAATAAAAATTCTCAAGGAACTTGGAATAGAAGGGAACTTTCTCACCTGATAGAGGTCATCTACAAAAAACCCATAGCTACAACTCAACAACAAAAAAAAAACAACCCAATTGAAAAATGGGCAGAAGACCTTAATAGACATTTCTCCAAAGAAGACATACTGAAGGCCAGTAGGCACATGAAAAGATGCCATCACTAATTATTAGAGAAATGCAAATCAAAACTACAATGAAGTACCACCTCACATTGGTCAGAATGGCCATCATTTAAAAGTCTACAAATAACAAATGCTGGAGAAGGTATGGATAAGAGGGAACCCTTCTATGCTGTTGGTGGGAATGTAATTTGGTACAGCCACTATGGAAAACAGTACGGAGGTTCCTCAGAAAACTAAAAATAGAATTACCATATGCTCCAGCAATCCCACTCCTGGGAATATACCCGGAAAAAACTATGATTCAAAAAGATACATGCACCCTTATGTTCATAGCAGCACTGTTCGAAATGCCAAAACATGGAAACAACCTAAATGTCCATTGACAGGTGAATGGATAAAGAAGATGTGGTACATACATACAATGGAATACTACTCAGCCATAAAAAAAGAATGAAATAATGTCATTTGCAGCAACATGGATCCAACTAGAAATTATCATACTAACTGAAGTAAGTCAGAAAGAGAGAGACAATACCATATGATATCACTTATATGTGGAATCTAAAATATGGCACAAATGAACCTATCTGCAAAACAGAAACAGACTCATAGACATAGAGGACAGACTTGTGGTTGCCAAGGGGTGGGGGGTGGGGGAAGGAGAGGGATGAACTGGGAGTTTGGGGTTGGTAGATGCAAACTAATGGATAAACAACAAGGTCCTAATGTACAGCACAGGGAACTATATTCAATATTCTGTGATACCATAATGGAAAAGAATATTTTTAAAATGTATATATGTGTATAACTGAGTCACTTTGCTATACAGCAGAGATTGGCACAACATTGTAAATCAACTATACTTCAATAAAAAAAAAAACAACCCACACCTAACATCTACTTAATGGTGAAAGACAAAATGTTTTCCTCTAAGATTAGGAACAAAATAAGAATGTCTGTCCTTGCCACTTCTATTTAGCATTGTACTAAAAGGTAATTAGAGACAAAGAAGAGAAAATGAAAGAGTATCCAGATTGGAAAGGAAGAAGTTAAATTATCTCTATTCATAGATGACAAGATCTTGTATAGAGAAAATACTAATGACTCTTCCAAAAAAAAAAAAAAAAAAACTATTAGAACTAAGAAATGAGTTGACGACTCCTGGTCTGGGAAGGTCCCACATGCCGCGGAGCGACTAGGCCCGTGAGCCACAATTGCTGAGCCTGCATGTCTGGAGCCTGTGCTCCGCAACGAGAGGCCGCAATAGTGAGAGCCGGTGCACCGTGATGAAGAGTGGCCCCCACTTGCCACAACTGGAGAAAGCCCTCGCACAGAAACGAAGACCCAACTCAGCCATAAATAAATAAATTAATTAATTAATTAAAAAAAAAAAGAAATGAGTTGATTAAGTTTGCAAGACAAAAGATATACAAAAATTTCTTCTATCTCTATACAATGGACATTCTGAAAAAAAATTAAGAAAACAATTCTATTTACAATAAAATCAAAAAGAATAAAATATTTAAGTATAAATGTAATAAAAGTATTCTTGTATACAAGACTTTTACAATGAAAATTAGAATATATTGTTGAAAGAAATTAAAGAAGATCTACATAAATGGAAGAGATGACATTGTCATCAACTAATTATTGTTAAGATGGAAATACTCTCCAAGTTGGTCTACAGATTCAACACAATATCTCTCAAAATCTCAAGTGACTTTTTTCCAGAAATTGACAAATTGATCTTAAAATTCATATAGAAATGCAAGGGACCTAGAGTAGTCAAAACAATCTTGAAAAAAAACATTGTTGAAGGATTCACACTTCTTGACTGCAAAACTTACTACAAAGATATAGTAATCATGACAGTGTGGTTCTGGAATGAGGATAAACATACAGATCAGTGGAGTAGAACTGGGAGTCCCGAAACATACACTTATGGTGCTTTTTAACAAGGGCACCAAAATAAGTAATTGGGGGAAAGAACAGTCAAACTGTGCAGGAAGAACTGGATAATAACCACATGCAAAAGAATAAAGTAGATCCTTATATCATACCGTACACAAACATTAACTAAAAATGGATCACAGACACAAATGTAAAAGCGGAAATAACACAACTCTTAGAAGAAAACACAGGAGTAAATTTTCATGACCTTGGTTAAGTAATGATTTATTAGAAATGACACCAAAAGCACAAGTAACAAAAGAAACAAAGAGAGAGGGACTTCCCTGGTGGTGCAGTGGTTAAGAATCCGCCTGCCAATGCAGGGGACATGGGTTTGAGCCCTGGTCTGGGGGATCCCACATGCCGTGGAGCAACTAAGCCCATGAGCCACAACTACTGAGCCTGTGTGCCTAGAGCCCATGCTCCACAACAAAGAGAATCCACCACAATGAGAAGCCCACGCACCGCAATGAAGAGTAGCCCCTGCTCACCACAACTAGAGAAAGCCTGCATGCAGCAACAAAGACCCAAAGCAGCCAAAAATAAATAAATAAATAAGTAAATATGAAGCAGATAAATTGGACTACAAAATTTTAAAAAATTTATGCTGCAAATGATACTATAAAGAAAGTGAAAACACAGCCCATAGAATGGAAAAACATATTTGCAAATTATACATCTAATAAGGAACTTGTATCCAGAATACATAAAGAATTCTTACAACTCAATAATAAAAAGACAACCCAATTTAAAAATGAGCAAATGACATTTGAATAGACATTTCTCTGAAGAAGATATACAAATAGCCAATAAGCACATGAAAGATGCTCAACATCATTAATTATTAGGGAAATGCAAATCAAAACAATAACGAGATACCACATCACACCCACTAGAATGACTATAATCAAAAAGATGGACAATAATAAGTGTTGGAAAGGATGTGGAGGAACTAGAACCCTCTCCGTTGCTGGTAGGAATGTAAAATAGTGAAGCCACTATAGAAAACAGTTTAGTAGTTACACAAAATGTTAAACTATTTGATTCAGCAACTTAGGTTTATACCTAAGAGAACTGAAAACATATGTCTATACAAGAGTTTGTACACAAATGTTCATAGCAGCATTATTTATGGCAGTGGAAACAACCCAACTGTCCATCAACTGATGTATGGATAAGTAAAATGTGGTATATCCATACAATGGAATGCTTTTGGCCATAAAAAGAAATGAGGTACCAATACCTACTACAACATGGATGAACCTTGAACATATTATGCTAAGTGAAGGGAGTCAGTCACACAAGCCTGCATATTATATGATGTCATGTATATGAAATGCCTACAAAAAACAAATTTATAGAGGCAGAAAGTAGTTTAGTGGTTGCTTAGGGCATGTGGGTGAGTAGAATTGGGATGAAGAGTGATTACTCATGGATACATGGATTCTTTGGGGGGGCATGAAAATAGTCTAGTTAGATTAGATTGTGGTGATGGTTGTACAACTATGTCAATATATTAAAAATCGTTGAGTTGTACACTTTAAGTAGGTGAATTGTACCATGTTGAACTGTATCTTAATGAAGTTATTTAGGAGAAAACATTACAGAGGTCTCAAGCTTGTTGATTTTGGTCCCAAACCAAATAGTTTGGCTTCCTTGTTAGATGTTTCCCAAAGCTTGGATGACCTCCTACACAACTCTTTTATAGTTGAGGATGCAGACCTTAGAAACATTCCTGTTTTCCTTACAATAGGCCCTTTCTTTAACCTGAAGGTCTACAGGATCTAGTCAGATTTCCAAGTGTCCATCAGTCTCAAGTGACATTCAGTACCTCTGAGCAGCTCTGTGTTGGGTAGGGTATAGATTCTCCAATTTCCTCCCAGGTCTTATTCTCAAACTTGACTGTGCACATCCTGCAGTAGGTACTTAGTGACCACATGAGTTTCTGAAGGCACAGAATAGAGTGTACCACCCTGGAGCATCACTGTATGTAAAGGTATTTTTCAGCGGATAGTATTACTCTAACACGAAAACATGCATGTGCCAAATAGTTGTCAGGTAAAGTGCACTGTGCACATAAAAGCAGGAGGTGGGAGGGCCTGAATGCAGGAAGCCTCTTCAGCCAAGCCCTGGCAACTTGCTCACTGCTTACTACCACTGACGATATTTCAGTTGCAAAGTCTGAGACGCTCCATCCAAGGCATCTTCATAGAGCAACTAACTCCCCAAATGAGTAAGATACACATTGATTACATGCACTGAAGATCCTGGGAAACATTTATTAAGTCACCACTAAATATTTTCTGTATAAAACTGTAATTTCTTTTGTGTATCATTTAACCATTATTTAAGAATGCCTGTTCATGGTGAAACGTTTGTCATTCCAATATTTAATTAAATTTCATTTCATGGTTTAAAGCATTCCTTGATTTGACTTGTCTTTATGCAAAAATGATCAACCCCATTTTTGCTTTCTGGGTGGAACTACGCAAATGTTTTGATTAAATGATAAACTAAACAGTTTTGCCAGAAGCAGCTATTTCCACAAGAAGCAATGCTACTGAATTATTGAAACAAAATGGAATTATGCCAATTGCTGGCAGATGTAGGGAAACTGATAGAAGCTATTATCAAGCAATCTAAAAAAAAAAAAAGGCAGAGAGGAAGAAAGAACAACACACCCCCTCCCCTCCAAAAAACCCAACTAAGAAAAAGTTGGTAGACATGGTCCCAAGTAATGCTGGTCTATTTGTTTTGTATCTATCATCTTCCATCTAAATTTTATGGCACAGAGGCAGCCTCATTTCACACATTCTAAAACTTAACTACTAAGTTTGTTCCTTTTCATGTGGAATTCATTTTCCTATAGAAACAGTGTTAAAGCTGGTCATTGGTATCACCAACCAGCCCATAAGAAACTTTTCAATCCATATGTAATTAAAACACTCTGCATTTGCAATGAAAAGTATAGAAAATGAAACCACAGCAATATTGGCAATTCAGACAGAAAAACAATAACAATGAGAAAAACAATAAAAATGTAAACCATCCACAACACTATTAACTAAATTATACCTCTAATATTGGAACATCCAGGTTATTTCCATTCTTAATGGTAAACAATACTTATAATTGATACGTGCCTGTATATATCTTTGCACTCTCTTCTAATTATTTTCCTTATGATTTTGTAATTAAACACTTTTTTGCAAACAACATGAGAAATACTGATGACACTTATTCATGTAAAAAATTGCATGGCAAATATCGTAATATTTAAGTCAAATTAAATATTGTAAGTCAAAGGATAAATGATTAAGAGATAAATTTGACAAATAAAGAGTTAATAACCACAGCATACAAAAACTCTTAAAAATTAATAAGAACAAGATTTTTAAATCTCAATGTGAAATAGTCAGCGAATAGGAGTAGACAGTTTTGAAAAGAGGAAATATTAATGATCCATAAAGATATGAAAATATGATTAATTTGACTATTACCCAGAGAAATGAAAATTCAAGTCATAGTAAGATACTAATTTCATCCAGTATATTTGTTCAAAAATGAGAAAAAACAATGACATCCTCGTGCTGGCAAGGATTTAGGGGAAAGGGCACTTTGCATACTTTGGAATAACTACAACTATTTTGGAAAGCAATCTGGCAAGATCTATTAAACAGTTAAAATACACGCACCCTTTGGCCCAGCAATCTCACTTCTCGGAATTTATCCTATAAAATGAGGATGTCTATGGCAGCACTTTTTGGCCTGGCAAAAAAACTACAAGAAGTGTGAAAGACGATTTGCAGAGAAACGTATGTAGTATGAGTCCAGTTTTGTAAAACATAAAACGATTTTGTAAAATATTATCTCTAATTTGTGTGAAATTTGTGAAAGGTGTGAAAAAAGGCACACCTGGCTGTTAGCTTTGGGAAGTGGTACCTTAATTCAAAAAATCCAAGCTTAGATGATGATGATGATGATGATGATTTTACTATGAGCACAGATTACTTTGTAATTGAATCTTTTTAAAGAGCCGAATGAATTTGAACCTAGAGTCGGGTGAAGGGCTTCTACCCTGTGCACAGGTTGCACAGCATGGAGAGCTTCATCGTCACCCCAAGGGGAACATGGGAACAGCACCTGCAGATAGGACCACTGCCTCACCACGTAAGGGCTGTAGGGTCCAGGCTGGCACAACCTCCTGGCTAGAAACCCTATTGTCCTAAGTCCGGGTCCCTGTTCTCTCTCCTCTGCCTCTTTTCCAAAAGTGTCCACAGGGAGTCCTCACCTGCTGGGTCCTCTTCTGGGTTATGCTCTCTGCAAAGATGACATGAGGCATCCCAGCACTCTTCCCGGTGCCCATGGGTACAGAAGTTAGGAAGCTGCAGTCTCCTTCTCTCTCCTCTTCCCCTCCTGTCCTTTCTTTTCCTGACCAGCCCATGACCAACCTGCTGGAATATACCATCATATCTAGAGCTGGGCCCAGCACCAACAGGATGAGAATAGAATCTGGGGACCAAAGTACTTGCCCTACTCAAAATCGGAAAGCATGGAGACTAGAGCAGAAGGAACCCAGCAAAAGTTCAGAGTGGCAGGAACCAGGAGGAATCAGGGTGCTGGGACCATGCAGTCAGCTGAAATGAAGACACAAGGCATTTGAGTAGTCTTTCTGTCCTTACTGTCCCCCTTGCAGGTCAAGTGCTGGCTGCCCGCATTACTCAGCTGTCTGCCTGAGTGTTGCCTGGGTGGTGATCACTGGAACCACAACATTCTGGGGTGACGTTGGTGACTAAAAATAATTTCCAAGCCTGGGCACTAGAAACTCATGATGTAGATCTACAGAAGAGACTTCTCTAGCCTCTGACCTTGAAATGGGGACCCCCATGGAGCTAGAATGAGCGGCCCTTCAGCCTTTCCAGGCAGGAAGCAAACAAGAGGCTTTTAAAGACCCCAAAGGTATCTTAAAATAAAAATATCTCATTCTCTGTGTGGCTCATCAGAGATTTTTCCAGGAGCATGTGGAGAAGAGGGCAGCTGTCCTCCTAACCAACCGCCTGCTTCTCACTCCATTAAATGTTCATGAGAATGGACTTCAGTCTAAATGAATGACAAGAGGGACTTTCATTCCAGTTGCATTACTTTTAGCCTTTTGCATGTCACTGTCTGGAGCCACCCAGCACAGACTCCGGAACCAGACTGCACCAGTTCAGTGAGTTCAAGCCCAGCCACAACCATGATGATCTGGGACATTTCTCTGAGCCTCAGTTTCTCAACTGAAAATGGGTCTAATAACTACACTTGAATGGATTACAACATTTGAAGTACTCAGCACCCAGGTGCTCCAGAAGCATTAGCTGCCATTATTATTTCTTTACTGGTAACATACTTTGCCTGCTCATTTATAAGAAAACATAATTGGAAAAGCTTTAATAAAATTCTGTGTATGCATGGAGCCCTTCCTCTGTTTCTGGCATTGTGAAGATTATTTACATAGGTATTTCTACTTTTTGTAACATAGCTAGCTAAAAGAGTACAATTTTTTTTATGTTACATAATAAAATTAGTGATAAAGTTGGGATTCAGGTCTGTGTAGGCCCCAATTTTTACCCCCCTTTTTCACTCTGCTCTGCTGACTTCCCATCATCAACGCTCTGCTGAAAATGTGTGGACATACCTGACATGTGTGAGATGCAAGGCACATGATACTGACAAGAAGTAGGAATTCCTGGGGTGATAATCTCCAACTCCTGCCTCATTCCCAAATTTTTACTGATGCAGCTGGAAATAAAGCAAAATCCTCTCTCTCACAGAGCTTACATAATAGTGAGCAGAGATAGATAATAAACAATTAAATAATTTTAATATATAATATGCCAAATAGTGATTAAATGCCATGGAGAAAATAAACCAATGGCGAGGAGCAGAGAGTTTCGCATGGGGTAGGCTGGGGAGAGGGGTGATTTTTAATTTTAAATAAAAAGGTCACATCTAAATTATTTTCTGATGTCAACATAATCTTGGTGGTGAACTCTACATGGTGTACAGGCTGCAAGAGGTGATAACTGTGACTCTGAATTGGGAGCCCTGAGGGCACAAATGGTGTTTGCAGTCATGACCTATAGCTTCAGTCTTCTATAGAGTTGCCACCAGTCACATGTGGCTATTTAAATTATTTAACATTAAATAAAATTTAAAATTCAGGTCTTCCATCTCACTAGTCACATGGCAAGTCCTCAGCAGTCACACATACTGGATGGTGCATGTTTAGAACATTCCTATCATTGGAGAATGTTCTGCTGGACAGCGCTGTACTCAAGTAAAGCAGCCAGATGTGGCAGGTAGTGCACAGAATGCTTAGCATTGTGCTTTTGGGATGTGGCGATTTGGTGAGAATGAAGTCAAGGTGATGATCATGGAGGAGATGGCTTATGCCTCCAGGAGATATTATAACGATATGCTTTTGCCCTTTTGCAAACAAACACTCATAATACAAAAGAGCACAAATACATCCATCTTCAGGCAAAACTTTTACTTAGTTAACCTGACTTAAAATCACCACTATCCTCTTCTTCCTCCTCTGCCTCCGCCTCTTTCTCTTCAACATCATCATCATCATCATCACCAATCATCAATATCCTCATACTTTTGCCACCAAGCCTCTTTGTATTACTTTGATTTTCCAAGTAGTTAATGGAATGAATGGAAATTGATAGTAAATAAGTAATTGGTGGAATAAATATTGGTTTTACAATAACCCAAGATATTTCATTAAGAACAAGAAAAAAGACTGTAGAATAATGTTTAAAAGTAAAATATTAGTAAATGTAATGCGTGATATTTGGTTGGATCCTGGATCAACAGCAACAAAAATTATCCCTGAAGAACAAATAGAAAAATTTGAATTTGGACCAAATATATAGGGAAAAAATAGTATTGTTTAAATGTTAATTTTCCTGAGTGTGATAATTATTTGATTTTTGTTAGAAGATAAATGATAAAGTATTCAAAGGTGAAGTGTCATGATGTCTGCGATTAACTCAGATGGTTCATCAAAAAAGTGTGTGTGTGTGTGTGTGTATAAAATAAGAGTTTTGCCTGAAGATGTGTGTCACATATATATGTATATAGCACAAACACGGCAAAACACTAACGATTGGTGAATCTAGGTGAAGGACATGTAGATATTCATTTGATTATTTTTGCAACATTTCTGTAGGTCGAGTATTTCATAACAAAAGGTTGGAGAGAAATTAAAGGATTATTTGAATGAGGTAATAAGAGTAACTCTCCATGAAAGAATGACCATGTCTGTAAGCTTTTAAAAAGATCTAGAGGTTAAATATTGCTTATCTTGTATATTTGGTTTCATTTGTTTTCAACATAACTTTTTTCTCCTTTTCAAAACATTGGTCCCAATTTATTAAACTGGATATATTTTGTGCTTGAACTTAAAGTTTAATTTACCCAAGTGTTTCTGTGTAAACTTATTTGTCAATGAAATCTTAACTTTTGGGATAAAACCTCAACATGTCAGTATCAGACCCTTGGGCATCTCAACTGCAAATTCCTTGTAAGTGTAGTCATCCGTTTCTGGAGGAATCAGTACATTTCTGCAGCCCATTAGGATGTCAAGAATAAAAGTTCTGCACACACGAATGCTGAGGGGGCATCCATCCAGAGCCACATGCTTTGGTCTCCACACTGCGCCACAAAGGACAGCAGAAAAGAATCTCGGGTCGTGGTGCAAAAGCAGGTTAAGAAAACTGCTCTCTTCCACTTGCATCACTTAGGACTGACTCTTTGCTGCAAGTGCCAGAAAACTTGACCAAAACTGGATTAAGCAAGAAAAGAAATTAAATGGCTCAACTACTAAAGGCCCAGAGGAGGACAGGTAGATTCCATTGCTAACGTCACAAGGACTCAGTATCACTCTGCCTGTGGGCTCTACCCTTATCCCACCCCCAACTGCTCTCAAGGGAGCAGCTTTGCAGCCTCCTCTGGGGGACTCCAGGGTGGAGCAGCTAAGGGCTCCTCCCCAGAAGTCCCGAGAGGCCTCATTGGGTCTCAGGGTGTCACGTGCCCCATGCTGACCCAATCACTGTGAGGGAGTGAGTGGGCCCCCTCCTGGATGCCGTGCTGATTGGAGGAAACGGAAACACTCGACTGCCTCACCACCAGGTGCTCTGAGATCGGCGCCTTGTGGGTCTCTTAGTGTCAGCTAGCAGAAGTGGAGTCCACGAAATCATGCCACTCTCAAAATCATTCACGTGACTTAAGGGAGCATGCAACCTGGGATAGAAAAGGAAGAGATCTTCAAGGAGGAAGAAGGAACATCTTAGTCTTCTTTCTCTCCTGAAACATTGTGAGTCTGTAAAAGACGAAATCTTCCTCTCCTTATGGATAGAGAAACTCCTTTTTGTTTATGAGCCTCATCCCACTTAGATTCGGAACAGAAGCGGCCTGTCTTTCAATGTAGGCACATTGGAACAGAAAATTCACTAACATTTCTGGTGTGGTTCCCCGCCCTGAGCCCTATCCTCATGAATCCTCCAGAAACTCTGGATGGTTTCTGGCTTGGAAAAGTCTAACTGTGGAGTCCAGTGCTGTCCACCCTGTCTACCTTTGTCAGCAACTTTACCCTGGAGGACTCAACAGTGGGTTGACTGCACTAGGGACATAGGGAAGGAGGCCTGATGGGTGTCTAAGGCTTGCTCTTCCGGAAGCCTACCCTGAGACTAGGCTCTGAGTGCAAGGGAGGTACTAGATGTTGCTTCCAGGAAACACTGACTAGGGAGTGGAATTGAGACAGATGAGAAGGAAGCCAGTCCAGGGTTTTATTGAAGTTACTGCTGTAGACATTGGTGGCTCAATCCCACTGGTCTCAAGATGCGAGGAAAGTATAGAACACACCTTAGACTTCTCCCACCCAAAGATCAGAGAACCCAGGGTCTTAATTTACCAACTCCTGTTGGTTCATGGCTTGAAGGTTATTCTTGGGGTCTTCAACCCTCCATCCCTTTGGACCAGTCCTATGTGTGGGTAGAGGACACAGGGTCCTCGCATGGAGAGGTGTGCATGCTTCTGTAAGAACCCACAAGTGTGCACGTTTTCGGTGAGTGCTATGGGACACTGACTCAGTCAGCTACAAGAGATGTCATCTTAGGCACTCGTTGGAAGCATTATTTTAGGGATGCTCTTGTCTAATGATCCTACCATGAAGGGATAGTTGCATCCAGGGCAGACTTTCAGGTCCCCTGAGAAGTGGGAACATCTTCTTTCTTAGGCCCAGATATCGCACAATTCACAAAAAGCCAAGTGACAGATTAGAAACTAGAGTAGATGGCTGAACACACAGCTACTGGCTACTGCAGCTACCTCACTAGCATGGGGAGGACATGGTGACACTGCCCCAGCTTTGCATTCTGAAGAGTCCCAGGTCACACGCTGGGGAGAAATCTGAATGCCCCAACCCTAGTAAAATCTTGAATATATGTACTTTCTTGCCAAACAGCGTTACCGAAGAGGCAGCTGCAAGTGGAAAGATGCTAAAAGTAATGAGTTTTTACACAATCTAGGCACTAAAGCCAATTTGGTAAAAGAATTTGGGGCTTTCCACAAGCAGATGGAGATGGAGGGCACGGTATCTTTCTACTTACCATCCAGCTATAGCAGAATGGAATACTGGCACTCTCTAGACAAATAGAACTGAGTTTAAGCCTCACCTCTCGTACTTGCCATGGATTTTTGGACATGATAGTCATCCTCTTTGAATTTCTGTTTTCTCACCTGAAAAATTAGGATGCACTAAGTTACCTTGTAGTTTTGAATGGGATGGCATATGTAAAGCACTCACATTATAGAAACTCGGTAACTGAGAGGGATCACTAGATGGGAGCCCCATTACAAGTTTTATAACTGGCTACCTTACCTGTAAATGACCCTTCTGTTTCTGTAAGAAGGCCAGGGAAAAGGAAGAACAAAGAAAGAAAAAATAGACACTCACAATGGGAGACACTAAGATGCCCTAGGGAGATAGCTGACTTTTGGCAGGCTACGAATATAGTAAAGCTATTAATGTATGTGGAGTGTGTCCATTTTCTTGGCCTGTATTCAATTTTATGTTCTCTCTAGTGGAATGCTAAGTGGATAGGGTGCGAAAGGGATAGAAAGGCCAAGAAAAAGCTATTACGGGTGAACCCTTTCCCACTCACCCAGAAGGACTTTAGGAATCGTCAGGGCCTGAATCAGCGAGTCAGCTCAGCATCTCACCACGTGAACATCTTTGGCTGAGGCCACAGAAATCTTGACTTTGTGCTCAAAATAGAGCACTGATTCAGTAGGCTTCCTGATAAGAGACTGAAATGAAACAGCAAATTGTGCTGTCACAAAAAACGATGGAGGATTTAAAAGATCTATTTTGGGGGTCACTTCTCTCTTCTCTTTGGAAGCTGAAATCATTGTCTGAAGGGTGGGCATGTGGGCTCATAGCCTGTGTTCTGGTGGCTCTGTGGGGACAGGAGCTTATTCATGTGCTGGTGAAGACTAATTACTTGGTGGGCTTGTCCTTTATTGTAGGGCTTAGTGGCTAAAGATCTTTTTGTTGTTACCATGTGAAACCTTTAGTCATATGGAAGCCACAGCCTCTGTAATCATCTATTTCAGGAGACCTGATACAGAATGGTGTTATGTGATAGTAGCAATGTCACACCCAGAAATTGGAATTTGGAGACAAAAGCAATGGGCTAATAGTAAGTTTTCTAGAAAACTAGTCTTTGTTGATTTGACCCAAATGCTTTGCCCTCCACAAACAGCACAATAGAGAAGGCTGTTTTTTACCAGATATTCTGGTGGGTCTGCATCTGTCAGAGTGGGATGGAGTAGATTGTCCTCCAATCTGTCCCCAGAGACGAGAGCACCCCGACCACCTTCCCCATAAGGGTACAGATTCTACCCACTCCTTGTCAGATCGAGCCAAGCACACATATTCAGTTTAGACTCATGGTATATTTTTAAAACTTTTTCATATTGAAATAATTTCACAGGGAAGTTGCAAGAATAGTACAAGCAACTCCCATTCACTCTGAACACAGATTCCCTGAATGTTAACAGTTTACCACATTTGTCTTATCATTTGCTATAGATACATACTACTTTTTTCCTGAACCATTTGAGAGAAAGTTATAGCCCCAAATCCCCTTTATTCCTAAATGCTTCAATGTGTCCTTCGTGAAAACAAGGACAGTCTTTTACATGATATAAGCACAATGATCAAAATCAGAAAATTCACATTGATATAATAATATTACTGAATCTCTTGGCCTTATTCAAATTTCACCAGTTGTCCCAGTAATGTCCTTTAGAGCAAAAGGAAAAAAAAAAAAAAAACAACCCTTGTTCAGGGTTGTTATGTCTGTTTAGTCTCCCAGTCTCTAATCTGGAACCATTCCTGTTTTTCATGAGATTGATAGTTTTGAGGAGTACAAGCCAGTTACTTGTAAACATGTCCCTAAGTTTGTGTTTAAAGAATGAATTAATTAGAAAGTCACCTTTTGGCAATGGTCATAGTAATAATGGATTCAGATAACCATCAATCAATGCTAGAACTAGTAGAGTGGGTGAAAGTTTGATAAGGGAAGAGGATAAGTACATTGTCCCCTCAATGTGGGGACAAGTATCGCCTCAGTGGGATAAGTACACACTTCCCCACCAAATGATTATTGATTACAAAGGAGAAAACAGTAACTTCACACCCCACCTTCACTAGGTGATCAAAGTCGACATCAGCAACATTGTTGCAAACTGACTTCAGATGCCTCCTGACGTGATGCGTTGAGAAAAACACAGTTTTACTTCTGTTGTGTTTCCACCAAAAATGCATAACCTGAATCTGTCATGAACATCCAACTGAACACAGTAGAACGTTAACCCAATGTGAGGAAAGTTAGAACAAAGGCTCAGAGGAGAGTCGTTCCCAGGCGACCCCATTTACCCGCCAAGCCTGGCAGGACTGAGGCACGTTCCGAACTTGAAAGGACCTTTCCTGGCTCTGTCTGCGAAGGCCCTTCCTCTAAACTCAAGAGGAACTTGCTAGCCCACTTATTTCCCAACAATCCTCGGCTTATAACTCCTCGTTTCACATCCTCCTTTTCCTGCAGAAGCTTGAAGACCATCAAACACTTTGAGTTTAGAGTCAAAACTGCATCACAGTCAGCGTCATCCTTGACCATTGACTCAGCTCCCTCCGTGGAGCCTCATGCCTGGGTGCCATGGTCCCTGGTTTCAATCCTCCCGTGTCCTCTCCGCTGTGTTAAGAAAGTGGGCTCTGTGTATGGGACACTTGGGTCTGGACAGTAGCCCCACCACTTGGTCGAGTGACTACACCTCAATTTTCCCATTTTTCCATCTGTTCATTGGGAACCCTGGGGCCCATACGGTAGGGCTGCAGAGAGTATAGGGAAGAATACTTGTAAAATGCTCATCATGGAGTTTAGCATATAGAAAACATGCGGTCAATGTTAGCTTTTATCATTATTATCATCGGTGGCTTTTAAGCATGTATACTCTGGAACCAAACTGCCTGGGTTCACATCCTATCTCCACCACGTCCTAACTCTATGCTCCTAGGCAAATGACATAACCTCTGTTTTGAGATGGTTACAAGGATTAAATGAACAGTGTAAGGCACCTCATATGAGCTATGGAAGTTTGGGCTATTCTACTTGTTATTTTCTCTTTTCCCTTTTTAAAAGATGACATTTGGATAAGACTTCTGAGTTTGCTATGAACTCCCATTGTGAGGCTGATCCTCACCAAGGTAAGAAAGAGAATATATTATTATCCCCATTTTATAGACAAGAGTACTGAGGTTTGGGAAGTTAAGCTATCTCAGCGAAAACACACACCTGTAAACAGCAAAGTGGGACATTGCTCCTGGGTCTTGGACACAAGCATGCTGTTCTTCACAGCATTCCAGAAAGTATTGATGAAATATTATGTGCCAAATGCCGTGCCAAGCGCTGAGAAGGCAAATCCTCCGAGTTAGAGGACTTGCAGGGAAGAGCAGATGGGTCGAGCGTTACAGGGAGGTGTGAGGGTACAGCACCCGCAATGATATTGATATTCCTCTAACTCAGCTGAGATTTCAGGGAAGGGGAGGCTTGAGACAAGAACTGGAGCGATTTAGAAGGAGCCAGAAACAGTACCTAAAAGATGAAGGAAGTCCAGGAAGAATAAGTGTGTAGGTAGGGAAGGTGAAACAGCTGGAGGCCTTTGGAGAGAGAACAAGTAACTCAGCATGGCCAGAGCAAAGGACCCTAGAAGGGGCTGGAGAAGGGGTGACAGTGAGAGCAATCTGGGTGGGCTTCCCTAAGGGGCTGGGAGTCACACTGTTGCAGCTTGAAGGGGGGCAGGGGAAAGGCTCTGGGCTGTGCCCACAAGCCACCTTGGGAGAAGTTTGGGGTTTTTTGACTTTTCCCCTGGATGCTCAGATAGTCCTTTTAGCACTCAGGTTTTTTTGTTTTTTGTTTTTAATTAATTAATTTATTTATTTATTTATTTATTTTTGGCTGTGTTGGGTCTTAGTTTCTGTGTGAGGGCTTTCTCTAGTTGCGGCAAGCGGGGGCCACTCTTCATCACGGTGCGCGGGCCTCTCACTATCACGGCCTCTCTTGTTGCGGAGCACAGGCTCCAGATGCTCAGGCTCAGTAGTTGTGGCTCACGGGCCTAGTTGCTCTGCGGCATGTGGGATCTTCCCAGACCAGGGCTCGAACCCGTGTCCCCTGCATTGGCAGGCAGATTCTCAACCACTGCGCCACCAGGGAAGCCCTAGCACTCAGTTTTAAATGCTTCCCCCAAGCATGTTATCATTCTCTTTAATTACTCCCTTTCTCTCCCATCAGAAGGTCTGATCCTTTGTTCAGCCTCTGGGGTGATGGTTGGGGCACCACGAGCCACACAGTGATGGGCAGACTGGCAGTTCCACATGCCCACCCCTGAGGCCTGAGCTAAGGGAACAGCGTGGTGCCAAGCAAGGCGGTCCTCAGGGGTTCTGGATGGTGACCTGCAGCCCAGGGCAGAGCCAGGTCATCGTGAGGTGCCTGTGGAACAGCCCTGTGTAGATCTCCTGGAAGCAGCTGGATGTTTGCATCTGGAGCTCAGGAGAGAGGCCAGGGCAGGGGGTGGAGGGCATTTTTGTCATATGGTGTTTTAGAAAGAAAAATAGGGCTCTGCAGTCGCTCTACTGCTTACCTATTTCCAACCCCTCTCCTTTCTATACCAAAGTCTCCTCCACCCATCCTGCCCCAATAGAGAAATATATAGAGACAAAGGAGTTACTGGAAAGCTTCGTATCACAGGTTTTACGGGACGCATGATATTCTGACAGTTTAGCTTGATGGCTATATTTTCCATCTCAGCCTTATTTCTTGACAGGTTATGCAATACTTTTTCCCTTAGTATTCCACATTAGCTAACTGACCATTTTAGTATAGCCCTGCAAGAATATAAACATTTAGAGAAGTTTTTGCAATGACAAGAAGAGATAATATGTTCGAAGCCAGTGAGCTAGTTATGTTTAGGAAAATCACCATGGGATTTAAGATGATGCATTGATGTAATGCAACTGGTGGTTTATGAAAATTCTTTTAGACTAACCTTGGCCGTATAAGTACAACCACATTCCTTACTAGTGAATAGCAGGCAGGGCCCAGTGGAATCATTTTTTAAGTATTCCATTATTAACCTTTCACTTTCTACCTCTCAAGGGAAGAGGGGGCTGGCAGGGGAGGGGAGAGAACTCTTCATGGTGAAATTTTCTACTGGAGGCTACAAGTAGGAAAAGGAAAAATCTAGAAATAGTTTAGGAAATTAGTCATCTGTCTTCAGACTGTGTTCAATTACAGTGTTGTGTTCCACATAACTACTTTATGGATCTTTTTAAAAAGTGGAAAACTGGAAAGATTAATAATCACTTGTGTAAGAGCCAAAAGGTCCAGTTTCATGTCCAGAAACAAGAGGGGAAAAAGCTCCCATTTGCTAAAACTGTCAAAATAATTCCCATGATAGAAAATTATGTTCTGGGAACTGGGAAAACATCTTGACTTTCTCTACATTTACTAACTTTTTGATGCTAAGTGCCAATAATTAGGTTATACTAGATGTTGCTTAAGATTTCTTATTTAAATCTATAATCTATTAAAAGCGTTTTCCAGTGCACACATACACAAACATTATGAAGTTATCCATTAAGATACGCCTATCTAATTTCTTTAAAGTGTACTAAAGGAGAATTAAACAGGGGAAAAAAAGTAGTATCCAAATACCTCTATTCCTATTACTCTGCCAACTTATTATCATGATCATTCTAAGACAGTTCTTTTTCTCTTTAATGTTCTATTAAAATGTACCTCTTAAAGTAATAGGGGAATCTGCAAGAGTGGAATGGAAGACTTGATACAGAAAAGGAAAGAAAAGAAAAGGAAAAATAAAAGAGAAAGAAAGCGAAGCAGCCTTTCGAGTCATAATGAATCAGCATGATCAGCCCTGGAGAAACCTCACGCTGAGTTTGAGGCTGCATCGGACATTCCTGCAAACCTCTCAGCCTTCTGATGCGGTACTGTTCAGGCATATGACTTGTACTGGTGAAAAGTTCTTTTCATCTGAGGAAAGGGGTTCAGAGAGCATCATGCAGTTAGTTTGAAGGAGCTTCTGAGAATTTAAAGGGTAGACTATCTTAACAATATGCCATGTGGAGCTGCACAGTACAGGCAGGTAGACACACAGGATGCTGAACCACATCTGGGTCAGTTGGCTGCTTCTAGCTGCAAGTTACAGAATACTCAACAGTGTTTAAGCCAGTAGAAGACGCTCACACTTGCATATGCTCACCAGGGCATCTGGTTAAAATGCAGATGCTGATCAGCAGGTCTCAGTGGACCCCAGATCCCAATTTTCTAACAAGCTCCAGGTAGTGTTGATACTGCTGACCCATGGGCCATAGTTTGAGTAGCAACCGTTCAAAAGCCAGGATCATAATTGTCTTGCACACCAAAAAGTCGAGACTGGATGTTCCCAGGTTGGTGCAGCAGCTTGCGATTCCAACAAGAACCAGACTTACCCCATCTTCCCTCCTGCCATCCTTAGTGGGAGCTTCTCTCTTCCTGGTGGCAAGTGTCACATCCTCACACAAGTGCTTCTGTTGTTGTCACGTACAAACTTTTCCCTTCTTCGGACCCCAGCAGACTTCCTAGTGGCCAGGATTGCTTTACACCCACACACTAGCTTCAAGGGAAGCTGGAAAAGCTCCTTGGCATTTCCAGCCTGTGTGTAAGGCAACCTCTGTCATCAAAGCAGTGAGCATGGGGGTGGAATTGCAGTTGGGTTGGAGCCAACAGTGTGCCCCCCACCCCAGGCAACAGCAACAAGAGGGATGATGTCACCATCATGCAGAGACATGCAGTAAGGAAAATCAAAGTCACTTAAGGCATATTTGAGATTTTTGAGAAAAGGTCTGCTTTTACCTAGGCAACTGTATTATATTTAATGTTACTTAGCAATTGGAGATGCATGGCTAATATATTATCTCTGATGATCATCAGCATGTTATTTAATCTTTTGAGATCCACCACCTGCATCTGTGCCAGGGAATGATGGTACCCTCCCCTCTGGATTAGATTACATTAAGTAGATTCTATGTGAAATTATCTAGACTTTACATAAAAGAGTGAAACTCAGTTAATGGCACATGGTAGGCATTCAACACAAACAAAGCTGTATAATAATATAAACAACATATCACTTTATTTCTGTGTGTGTGTGTGTTCAGTATAAGAAGCTGGATTACATATTGAACCTCTACTTTATCTATACATGTTTTAAAAATTCATAATGATATTTACCTGGGATAGTCCATGTAGCTATAGATGGGACATCTGCTAACAGACTATGAGAGCAAAGGTGCCACTCTTGAAGTACTGGGTTTGCAAATGCAAACTGGAAAAGTGACAGCAAATATTCAAACCACCCACAATAGTAACAGATTTTTACTGGTTGCCAGTAGTGGAAATGGTATTGCCTAAAAATCTTTATATCCATTAGTTAACTGAACCACCTTCTCAGCTGATACTTTTATGCATGTTCAACGTAACTTATAATTTGGCTTAAACTAATGTTTTGAGTTCATTTAATTAAATCATTTACTAAGTTAGTACTAATTTGAAATGTACTGAAAGTATTTGTTAATTATGGTATGAAAATATGTCTTACCAACTCTTAATACTTGAATAAGCAGTTGACATCACCACCCCATAACTTAATACCTGTCTAGTTTGAAGTTTCTTTCTTGTTTTGCGTACAACTCAAGGATGAAACATTTTAGCCACTGAGTATATTTTAGTGAGCATGCAACTGAATTTGTTTCTTTTAAATAAAATATTTTATTTTATTTATTCTTAGGGAAGACTTATATAATTACACCTGTCAGGAACAAACAAAAACCAAAGTGACTATGAAATATTATTTCCTAAAGGAAAACGTTATACAATGATATTGATGTAGTTGAAAGCATGTTGTCTTCTAAAGTATTACTTTGGGAGGCCATATATTATTCAAATGATGTTGAAATTGCTTAAAATAGAGTTTCTCTTTGGGAATGGACTTAAAAATATAAAATTTATCTTATTTTATGGCCAGTCCCTTGAACTGCAATAACAAAACCAAAATGATTTTACTTGGTTTGCAAATGCTGTGTAAAATAAAATTATATTGATGTTTGCTCTAAATTTTGAAACTTTCTAAAAAATCAAATAACTGAGCATGTATTTTTTCTAACTTTGAGATCTAACTGACAAAGAAAATTGTATTTATTAAAAATGTACATGACAATCATTGTGAAATATTTACCACAATCAAGTTAATTAACACATCTATAACTTTACATAGTTAACCGTGTGTGTGTATGTGGTGAGAATACTTAAGATCTACTCTCTTAGTAAATTTCAAGTACACAATACTGTATTATTAACTATAGTTACCATGTTGTACATTACATCCCCCAAACTTATTCATCTTATAACTGAAAGCATGTACCCTTTGAACGACATCTTCCCATTTCCCTCAACTCCCAGCCCTGGCAACCACTATACTACTCACTGTTTTTATGATTTTAATCTGTTTATTTTTAGGTTCCACACATAAATGATATCATACAGTATTCGTCTTTGTCTGGCTTATTTAGTTATTTCATAATGCCTTCCAGTTTCATCCATATTGTCACAAATGACAGGATATACTTCTTTCTCATGGCTGAATAACATTCCACTGTATATGTGTACTATATTTTCTTTAACCATTCATCCATCAATGGACACTTAGGTTGTTTCCTTATCTTGGCTATAGTGAATAATGTTGCAATGAACATAGGAGTGCAGATATCTCTTTGAGATACTGATTTCATTTCCTCAGGAAATGTAAGGAAGTGGGACTATTGAATCATATGGTAACTCTATTTTTAATTTTTTGAGGTATCTTCATACTGTCTTCCATGGCCACCAGCAGTGTACAAGGCTTCTCTTCTCTCCACATCCTCACCAGCACTTGTTATCTCCTGTCTTTTTGATAATGGCCATCCTAACAAATGTGAAGTGATATCTCATTGTGGTTTTGACTTACATTTGCCTGATAATTGAGGTCTTTTCATGAATCTGATAGCCATTTCTATGTCTTCTTTGGAAAAATGTCTATTCAGGAGCTTTGCCCATGTTTAATTGGATAGTTTTGGTTTTTTGTTATTGAGTTGTTTGAGTTCCTTATATATTTTAGGGATTAACCCCTTATCTTGTATATGGTTTGCAAATATTTTCTCCCATTCTGTAGATTGCCTTTACATTTTATTGTTTACTTTCCTGTACAGAAGTTTTTAGTTTGATATAGTCCCATTTATTTTTGCTTTTGCAAACTGTATTCTTGGTGCTGTAACAAGAAGATTATTGTGAAGACCAGTGTTAATAACATATTTCTCTATATTTTATTCTAGGAGTCTTACAGTTGCAAGTCTTGCATTTAAGTTTTTAATCCATTTAGAGTTAATTTTTGTAGATGGTATAAGATAGTGGTCCAGTTTCATTATTTTGCATATGGGTGTCAAGATTTCCCAGCACCACTTATTGAAGAGAATATCCTTTACCCATTGTGTGTTCTTTGCATCCATATCAAAGATTAGTTGACCATATATGTGTGGGTTTATTTCAGGGCCTTATTTTCTGTGACATTGGTCTACGTGTCTGTTTTTATGACAGTCCCATACTGTTTTGATAAGTAAAACTTTGTAATATAGTCAGAAATCAGGAATGTGATGTCTCAAGCTTTGTTATTCTTTCTCAAGATTATTTTGCCTATTTGGGGTCTTTTGTGGTCCCATCTAAGTTTTAGGATTGTTTTATCTTTTGTGAAAAATGCCATTGGAATTTTATATTAAATCTACAGATGGCTTTTGGTAGTATTGATATTTCAACAATATTAATTCTCTCAATCCAAGAATATGGAATATCTTTCCATTGACTTGTGTCCTCTTCAGTGTCTACCATTGATGTCCCATAGTTTTTGGTGGACAGATCTTTCACCTTCTTGGTTAACTTTATTCCTAAGTACTTTATTATTTTTGATGCTATTGTGAATGGGATTGCTTTCTTTTTTTTTTTTTTTTTTTCAAATTTTGTTCTTGGTTCCCTTCACTCTTTTTTTTTTTTTTTTTTTTCTTTTTAATTTTATAGCTACTTTATTTATTTATTTATTTATTTTTGGCTGTGTTGGGTCTTCGGTTCGTGCGAGGGCTTTCTCTAGTTACGGCAAGTGGGGGCCACTCTTCATCGCGGTGCGGGGACCGCTCTTCATCGCGGTGCATGGGCCTTTCACTATTGTGGCCCCTCCCGTTGCGGGGCACAGGCTCCAGACGCGCAGGCTCAGTAGTTGTGGCTCACAGGCCCAGCTGCTCCGTGGCATGTGGGATCTTCCCAGACCAGGGCTCGAGCCAGTGTCCCCTGCATTAGCAGGCAGATTCTCAACCAATGCGCCACCAGGGAAGCCCTGGGATTGCTTTCTTAATTTCTCTTTTAGACAATGTGTTGTTAATGTGTAGAAATGCAACTGATTTTTGTATGTTGATTTTGTACACTGCAACTTTAATGAATTTGTTTATTAGTTCTAACAATTTTTTGGTGGAGTCATTAGGATTTTATACATATATAAGGTCATGTCATCTGCAAACAGACTATTTTATTTCTCCCTTTCCAGTTTGGATGCCTTGTATTTCTTTTTCTTGACTAATTTCTCTGGCTAGAACATTGAGTACTCTACTAAATAGAAGTGGTGAGAGTGGGCATCCTTGTCTTGTTCCTGATCTCTGAGAAAAAAACTTTCAGTTTTTTACCATTGAATATGGTGTTAGCTGTTAGCTTGTCATATATACCTTCACTGTGTTGAGGTACATTTCTTCAATACTTGTTTGTTGCGAGCTTTTATCATGAAAGGATGTTGAATTTTGTCAAATGTTTTTTCTACATCTGTTGAAATGATCATGTAATATTTATCCTTCATTTTGTTAATATGGTGTATCACATTGATTGATTTGCAGAAGTTGAACCATCCTTGTATCCCAGGGATAAATCCCACTTGATGGTGTATGATGCTTTTAATGTACTGTTGAACTCATTTTTCTAATATTTTATTTTGGCCTGTAATTTTCTTTTCCTGTAGTGTCCTTGTCCAGCTGAGTTCATAAAGTAAGTTTGAAAGTATTGTCTCCTCTCCATTTTTTGACAAGAATTGGCATTAATTTTTTAAAATGTTTAGTAGATTTCACCCTTGAAGCCATCTGGCCCTGAGCTTTTCTTTAGTGGGAGGTTTTTGATTATTGATTCAATCTCCTTATTTATTCAGATTTTCTATTTCTTCATGATTCAGGCTTGGTGGTTGTGTGTTTCTAGGAATTTGTCTATTTCTTCTAGGTTATCCAATAGTATTCTCTTAGATACCTTGTATTTCTGCAGTATCAGTTGTAATATCTTCTTTCATTTCTAATTTTATTTATTTGTTCTTAATTAGTCTAGCTAAAGATTTGTCAATTTTTTAGATATTTTATAAAAATAGCTCTTAATTGTTGCTCTTTTCTATTCCTTTCCTAATCACTATTTCATTTATTTCTGCTCTTATTTCTGTTATTTCCTTCCTTCTGCTAACTTTGGGCTTAGTTTTTTCCTCTAGTTTATTGAGGTGTAAAGTTAGGTTATTTATTTGAGAGTTTTATTTTTTCTTAAGGTAGGTATTTATCACTATGAACTTCCCTCTTAGTACTGTTTTTGCTTTATCTCATAGGTTTGGCATGCTGTGTTTTCATTTTTGTTTGTATGAAGATTTTTAAGATTTCCCTTTTGATTTCTTCTTTGAGCCATTGATTGTTCAGGAGTGTGAATTGTGGTCAGAAAAAATACTTGAAAAGATTTCAATCTTCTTAAATTTGTTAAAATTTATTTTGTGACCTGACATATGATTTATGCTGGACAATTTTCCATCTGTGCTTTAGAAGAATGTGTTTTGTGCTGCTGTTGGATGGAATGTTTTGCATATGTCTGTGAGGTTCATTTAGTCTAAAGTGTAGCCAAATTCATCATTACCTTACTGATTTTCTGTCTGGATGATCTATCCAATGTTGAAAGTGGGGTACTGAATTTCCCTATTATTACTGTATTGCTATCTATTTCTCCCTTCAGATCTGCTAATATTTGCTTTATATAATTAGGTGCTCCTATGCTGTCTTCATGAATATTTACTAATATTATATCTTTTTGATGAATTGACCCCTTTATCATCATATAATGACCTTCTTTGTCTCTTGTTACAGTCTGTTAGTCTGATATAAGTGTAGCTTCCCCTGCTTTCTTTTGGTTGCCATTTGCATGGAATATCTTTTTCCATCCCTTCACTTCATTTGTGTGTGTATGTGTGTGTGTGTGTGTCCCTAAAGCTGAATAAGTCTTTTGTAGGCAGCATATAGTTGGGTCTCATTTTTTAATCCATTCAGCCACTCTATGTCTTTTGATTGGAGAAATTAATCCTTTTACATTTAAAGTAATTATTATAGGTAAGTACTTACTGTTGACAACTTGTTAATTGTTTTCTGGATGCTTTATAGTTCCTTTCTTCCTCTCTTGCTTTCTTCCTTTGTGATTTGATTACTTTCTGTAGTGATAGGCTTTGATCTTTTTTCTTTATCTTTTGTGTATTTTCTATAGGTTTTTGCTTTATGGTTACCATGAGGTTTATGTAAAACATCTTATAGTCATAACAGTCTATTTTAAGCTGATAGAAACTTAACTTTAATTGCATACAAATACTTTGCACTTTATTCCTCCCCCTTTTTAATGTTCTTGATGTTACAACTTACATCCTTTCATATTGTATATATATTACCAAATTATTGTAGTTATAGTTATTTTTAATACTTTTATGTTTTAACCTTTACACTAAAGTTATAAGTAATTGACACACTACCATTACAGTATCAGAGTATTCTGAAATTGACAATATATTTACCTTTGTCAGTGAGTTTTATACTTTCAAATGTTGTTATATTATTCATTAACATCCTTTTATTTCAACTTGAAGAATTCAATTTAGCATTTCTACTAAGGCATATCTGGTGGTGATGAACTCTCTCAGCTTTTGTTTTTCTGGGAAAGTATCTCTCCTTCATTTCTGAAGGACAGCTTTGCTGGATAAAGTATTCTTGGTTGGCAATTTTTGTATTTCAGCACTTAGAATGTATCCTCCCACTTTCTCCTGGCTGGCAAGATTTCTGATGAGAAATCTGCTGATATTCTTATGGGGATTCCTTTGTATGAAATGTTTCTTTACTCTTGCTGCTTTCACAATTTTGTCTTCGTCTTTTATTTTTGAAAATTTTATTATAATATATTTTGACGAAGTTCTCTTTGGGTTGAATCTGCATGACCTATGAGCTTGATTTATCTGAATGTCTGCATCTCTCCCCAGATTTGGGAAGTTTTTGGTCATTATTTCTTTAAATAAGCTTTCTGCCTCTTTCTACCCCTCTTCTCCTTCTGGGACTCTCATAAAGCAAATACTGTTTCTTTTAGTAGTATTCCATAATTCATATAGGCTTTATTAACTCTTTTTCATTCTGTTTTTTTTTCCTCTTATGAACAATTCCAAATAACCTATTTTGAGTTCAAAAATTCTTTCTTCTGCTTGATCAAGTCTGCTGTTGATGCTCTCTACTGCATTTAAAATTTTTATTCATCATATTATTCAGCTCCAGAATTTCTCTTTGGTTCTTCTGTATGATTTCTATCTCTGTGTTGAACTTCTCATTTTGCTCATGTATTGTTTTCCTGATTTCACTGAGTTGTCTATCTGTCCTCTTGTAGCTCACCGAGCCTCTGTAAAACAATTATTTCAATTTTTTTGTCAGACCATTTGTAGATTGCTATTTCTCTGGGGTCAGTTATTTAGTAGTGTCATGTTTCCTTGCTTTTTAGTGTTTCTTGAAGGCTTTCACTGCTGTCTTTGCATTTGAAGGAGCAATCACCTCCTCCAGTCTTTGCTAACTGACTTCACAAGAGACACACCTTCATCCGTTAGCCTGGCTAGGGATTCTGAGGCTTTCTCAGATCTTTTCTATGGCTACACCCACTCCACACTTCTTGTTCCCTCTTGGGGAATTCTTAATTATATGCCTTCTCTCAACCTCAGAAAACCAAAATGGGTACCGAGAGCCTCCCGTATGTTTTCCCTAGGGTAGTGTCCTGAAATGCTCTGGTTTGTGAGCCTTCTCCCCATCTTGAAGAGTCAAGAGAGGTTTCTACTCTTGCTCACTAGCTATCTGCAAAGGCTTGCCCTCGCCATTCACAGCAGTATGTGCCAGGAACCAGCCAAGAGTCAGTTAGTAAGATGAACCACAAAGTGGTTATTAGTGTCCCTTTGATGAATTCTGAGCCCTGGCTGCTGTGCTCCCAGCCTCTCCTAAACCCCAGCCATGAAGATTACCTCAGTATTCTGGGTGAGACAAATAAAGAAGTGGGCCTCCTAGGCAACATCCCACACAGCTGGGGAAACCAGGCACTCACTCACACTCTCACTTTCCCCAGTGGGAGAAATCGTAAAGGGTCTTTCCTGGCACTGAGCCACCTTGTGAGAGAGGTGATGCAGGCAAAGTGAAACTGGACCTGTTACCTTTTTCAGTGTGTATACTCTTGGACTTTTTTTTCCCTCTAATTGTATGCTGGAACTTCTCCATTGGGCTCTCAGACCTCCTCAAAGGCATTCTCTTCTGTGGGCAACAGCCAAAATTGATGTCCTATGGGGGGAAAATGGCAGAGAATTCTTATATTGCCAACTTGCTGATGTCACTCCTATTATTTTTATAGTAAGTAAAATGAAATAAAAGTTGGGATAAAAATATCCTCAAATATAATCACACATGACAAAGCTTTGCTAAGAATAAAAACATTTAAGATTGCAATGAAAGGACTTAAAGTAATTGTAAAAATGGAGTGGCAAAAATATTGACTGCTTTAAAGGATAAATTTATTTCAAAATGTGATTATAAAAATATTAAGCTGGAACTCCTATCTATTGCTAGTAAGCATGCAAAATGTTACAACTCCTCTGGAGGGGAACTTGATTAGTTCTAGAAAAATGGCACAGGCATTTATCTTTTAATCCAGCAACCTTACTTCTTAGAATTTTCCCTTGAGATAACTGTGATACTGTGATAAAATAAGAAATACATGTATTTTGTTCTTCATCTACAGTTCCTAGCACAAAGCTCATAAAACCCGTGTCATTTCCTACTTGGTTTTTGCCTTAGGCCCTTGAAACCAGCTCTGGAGTAATAAAGGTGAAAGGAGTATCATTTGTTATTCATAACAAGCCCCTTTCAACCACATCCGAGTTTATGGTAATGAGGTGGCTTTTGGAAAGCACTTTAAGATGGGGGGATGGTTGCCAGAGAAATCAACCTTGTGATTAAAGAGTTGGAACTTTCAGTCCCACCCTCCAACCTCCAGGGAATGGAGAGTAGCAGGAGGTTGAATTAATCACCAATGCTCAGTGATTTAATCATTTATGCCTATGAAATGAAGCTTTCATAAAAAATCCTAAATGAAAAGCTTTGGAGAGTTTCCAGGTTAGTGAACACGTGGAGGTACTGGGAGAGTGACATGCCTGGAGAGGTCACCATAGCTCTGCAACCCTCCCCTCATACCTTGCCCTATGCATCTTTTTCCGAGTTGTGTCTTTTAATAATAAACTGGTAATCTAGCAAGTAAACTGTTGTCCTGAGTCCTGTGAGCTATTCTAGCAAATTATTGAATTGAGGAGGGGGTTGTGGGTACCTTGAATTTATACCCAGTCTGTCAATAGCACAAATGACAACCTGGATTTGTGATTGGCATCTGAAAAGGTGGGGTCTTGTGGGACTGAGCCCTTAACTTGTGGAATCTGACGCTATCTCCAGGTAGATCGTGTCAGAATTGAGTTAAATTGTAGGACACCCAGTTGGTGTCTGCCCTGGACAGGAGAATTACTTGGTGTGGGAAAAAACCACATATCTGGTGTCAGAAGTGTTCTGAGAACAGAGTAGAGGAAAAACAGTAGTGTCTTCTTTTCAGATGCCCCACCACAATTACAGATCAACTCATGCACAAAGTTATTCATTGTGCCATGATTAGTAATAGCTAAGGGTGGAAGCAATGTAAATGCCTAACCATAGGAAACAAATACAAAGTGAGGTGGGAGCACATTGCTTTACCATAAAGCAAGAAAAGTACTTAAACAAACTGATAGGACATGTGAAAAGGACACAGGTGTTCACTTAAAGGGACTTCCACTGATCATAGTTGGACAATTTGGGCATTATAAAAAGGGGTTATAACACATTGACCAAAAAGAATCTTCAAGTCCTTAGTAACATCTTGAAAATGGAGAGAAGAAAGCTCTTCTTTATAGAATAATACTTATTAATAAATGTAGAAGGAATTCAACAATTCAATTTTACTACCACCAAGCTAATGGCTGATTTAGGCAAGAATTATCAGTGAATCCTAAAGTCATCAGGTGAAGAGATGTGAGGAACACAACCTCAAAGCATCACTACACAGGTTATTTATGAATACAAAGGAGAAAAGGATCCACTTTGAAGAAGAGATCAAAGGCAGCATCACCCAATCACTGGACAACCAATGATGTTAAAGGAAACACACTACATCACTGAGTAGTTTTCTTGTTAAAAATGTTTAACCTTAATCTAATCAAGAGAAACAATTTACAAATCCATTCTATAAGACCCTGGCCTAGACTCTTAAAAAATGCCAAGGTCATGAAAAGCAAATAAAAGTGGAGGGGTTGTTGTAGACTGAAGCTGACTAAAGAGTCACAGTAACCAAATGGAATGCATGGCCTTTGATGGCATTCTGAATTTAAAAAAAAACCTTAATGTAGATCATTAATGTTGAAGTACATTAATGTTGAAGTACAGGTGATGGCTGTAGCTTATTTTCAGATGGTTTAGCAGAAAGTGTGTGTGTGTGTGTGTGTGTGTTTGTGTGTGTGTGTGTGTGTGGAGAGAGACAGGGGTAAATGAGAGAGAGAAAACAAATGTGGCAAAATATTAACAATTGGTGAATTTGCAAGGAGGGTTTATAGATGGTCATTGCACAATTATTTCAACTTTTCTGTGAGTTTGAAATATTTTAAAAGAAATGGGGGAAATCCAGCTGACGACTGTACAGCTACACTTGACACATTAATCTATGGAATGTGGTTTTATGTGTACGAATTGCATGATTTTTATCATTTCAAGTAGATCATAATATCACTGGCAGGAATCAAGAGTAGAGGTTAATAAGAAGTAGATGTTAAGTTAGTAAAGGAGGTTTAGATTCTAAGGCAGGGCCTTGCACACAGTAAGTACTACACTCTTTTTTTTAAATGAATTAATGGTGCCTACATTTTCACCTCCACTTGGGTAAAAACTAAGACTGAAAGATTCCTAGCCACAAGTGCTTTTCCCATGTGTATATAACAAATGTGGAGAGTACAGTTGAAGAGGTGATAAAACCTTTCAGAAGAGCTAATTCAGCACATGATCATAGTGACCAAATTGCCCAAACTGCATGTAGCACACATCTGGCTCTTTAGTAACCCAAACTTTGATCTATTTACATTTAATGGACCATTTGCATATTGGTGAAGAAATAAGGAAGGAGTCTCAAATTTTGCTTTACAAAACAATTAAGCTCTTAAGTCCTCATGATGATGGAATGTTTGGCATAGAGAATTAACAATTTTCATAGATGATGTTTCCACCATAATTGAGGGTTGAAATATCCAGAGAATTCCAAGTGAGGCCTCTACACACCACAGGATTGTCAATGGAGAAGGTATCTGTCAGTGGTTTTCATCAGAGCCTAATTATTTAGACTAATTAACAAGTAAGTATGTTCTAATGAAAAATATTCCAAAGATATTTATGAGAGTAAAGAAAACCCTCAAGTTTGTAACTATATAAAATTTTACCTAGTCATTTATTGAAAACTTCAATAAAATTAATTCCTATGCATTTTGTTTACTATTCTTAACTCTACATATCCTGAAATAAATTTCATAACTGATTTTTTATTTTCTAGATGATCATGTTAAATAGCCAGGATGCAGGTGTTTAATAGCTTATTCATAAGTTTTTGCTGTTGACTAATAACACTTATATCTGAATGAGTCTTCTTAAGGCTCTTCCTTACTCTTTCCCCTGTGCTCATCAACACTAAAAATTCATCTCTCCAGTTTTCAGAAGCAACCATTCACAGTGCTGCTTTCTTCTCACACTCATTTGATCCCCTCATTCATACCCACTTACCAGCTCTTCCAAAGACTCAAAGGTCCCTTTTATAATGAGAGCATCTCAACATCAGCAAGAAATGATAGCTGACCTCCTAGGCAAGCCCAGAAGAAAAAAACCACAAGAAGCAAATCACAGGAACTTCCTTATACTTCCTATGTGTTTATACATATAGTTCATATATTCATATATATATTCATATATATATATATACACACACACACACATATATGTATATATACAGTTCATATACTTACATGAACTCCCCAGCACTCTTTCTAAGGTTGGTGCAATCCCAGCACAGCTCAATATCTGTGCTCCTACTAAGTCATTTTTCAGTTACCTAAGTGATTTAAACATCAACAACCATTAATTTGTTCATAATTCTGCAATTTGTGTAGGGCTAGAGACAGCTTTCTCTCCTCCCTGCAACATTAGGTGGGACAGCTCAAAGGAGGCTGGAAGATCCACTTCCAAGATGGCCAGTTGGTGCTGGTTATTGGCTGGGAGTTCTGCTAGGGCTATCAACCTCCATCCTCCTCCATGTGGCCCCTCCTTGCAGCCAGGGTGGGTTCTCAGGGTATAAGGATTCTCACTTCCCTCAGAGCCCATAAGTGGAAGCTGCCAGGATTTCATAAGGCTTAGGCCTGGACCTGGAAGAGTGTAACTTCTGTTGCATTTTCTTAGCTAAAATGAGTCACAGGGACACCAGATTCAAGGGGAGGAAACTATGTAAAGGTGTGAATACCAGGCAGTGAGATGTATTGGGGGCCCCAATGTATCAGACTACCACATCACTTGAATCATCCAGAAAAGGTTAAATCCAGATCCTCAGAAAGGAAGGAGTCCCCAGCTTTTACTTCATATGTGAAGCACAAAAATGATGTGGGCACTGTTGGGAAAACCCAAAAAGACCAAATTAAGAACCACAAGGGAATAAAAGGGGGAGGAGAGAAAGTGGGCAGCTGAGTAGAGGAAGCTATTTCTTGCTCTGAAGCTCTCCATGGGAAAAAAAAAAAAACGCTATGAATCTTCTTTTCAAATAGAAGAAGCTATAATTCCTCTGTTCAAAGGAAGGGTTTGAGGCTCATGTAAGAAGGTTGATGAGAATTCTTGTATAAGGATGCTGAACTTATGTATGGAAGGGAAGATTTGGGTTTAGTATTGACTTATGTTCCCAAAGAGATGATCCCCACCCCTGATGGAATGCCATGCTAAGAAATTAGATGACCATGTATTTCACCCATGAATATCTTGGGCCTCTGATTACTGGATGAGGGAATTTGTACTCCAATTTTCTTTTCAAGCCTTTAGGGTCCTCTTTTCTAGGATTCTCAATGAACATAAAATATGTCACCATAATTCACCTACTCTCACTCCAATAATTCAGTAGGTAAAACTAGGAAACATAGTTTTGAAAAGATTTCATATTACTTCCAGGTTTGAAACCCTGTCTCTGTGATAAAGTTTTATTGTATGTATGCTCAAATGTTAGACTAGACAGAATGGTTCCATAGCTTACAAGGAGGGTGAGCTAGAATAGTAGGATGCTTGAATAAAGACTATTCTTTGGGAAGTTCAGGCTAAGGGAACACACCCAGGGGCCAATCCAAGAGTGTGGAACAACTTAATCAGTAATGGATACAAAGGAACAGGAGCCATGGAAGAAACATGAAGTGAACTAATTTGTGGATATGAGGATGGGGGGAGATTGAGGGTCACTCAGTCAGGTATATCCTCCTCTACACATGTGGGTCCCTTCACTCTCACGCTCCTGATGTACCCACCAGTCTCCTGTGGATGAGAACCAGTAGGGAGGGAAACTTTCAGAAGGACTGGCTCTGCTTCTCTGGTTAAACCTTGACTGATACATTCTTCAAAAATAAAAATGACATTTTAGAGAAAAAAACCTGTCTTCAACAGAACTGCACTATAAGAAATACTAAAGAGTTCTTCAACCAGAGGAGGCACAGCTAGAATCTGAAAATTATTTTCTCCAGAAATAGAGCAGAGGGAATACTTCAGGAGGAAGAAAGAGTGACTTTATTTTATGAGGTCAACATAACTTTGAACGAAAACTAAACAAAGACATTGCAAGAAAATTACAGATATCAACATCCCTCATGAACATAGACATAAAAATCCTTCACAAAAATGTTAGCAAATCAAACCTAGATGCATCTTGACTAAATAGGAGTTATCCTAGAAAGTTAAGATTTGTTTATATTTTTAAAAGCAATCAATGTAATTTACCACATTAATTGCATAAGAGCAAAACCAGACGCAGAAAAAGCATTTGACAAAATTTAACACCCAATCACGATAAAAACTCTCAGCCATCAAGGAATACATTGCAGGTTAGTTGTAGAAGGAGGGGAAGTAAACCTATACAAATATGAGATGCACCATTTCTGGTCTGTGCAATTTATCTAACAGTGGTGGGGGATGGGAGGAAGGCTTAAAAGTCCCATAGCTGGTGAGACTAGGATATCTAAGAGTTTCACAGCAACCTCAAGGCAAACCATTGCTTTTATGTATATGGTCACAGAGCTCACAACTCCAAAGAAGGATTTCAAATCCCCAGAACATTCTCAGCTAATGTTTGTTGAATTAATGAGTGTTCTGTGTGATAAAGATGAATAAGTATGATATTTGTCTTTAGTTTTGGTAAATACTCTTTCTTAAGGACATTTCCACTCATTCTTAGTGCACTAAAATGTTCCTTTTTTAAAAAAAAAAATCAGGATGTGAAATTTTGCAAAATGCCCCTTGGTTTCTACAGATTTTTTTTTTCTTATTTTGTGATAAATTAGTAACATAAAATATATTTGTAGAAATTCCCAGGGTAGAACCGTCCTAGAATAAACTTACTTGATCATAGTTCGTTATATTTTCCTAAGTGTGCTGGATTTGATAACATATATTTAAGACCTTTGCACCACTAGCCATAAAGTACAATCATTTTATAGTTAATTTTCTATGTTATCTCCCTCAGATTCTGTAATCAGAGTTAAAAAGAAAAATTCCCCTTTTATATGCACAAACATAAGAAAAAACATGAGCAATAGTCTGTCCCTTAAAGTTTTATGAGAACATGTCCCTCAAGTTGTTTGGAAGCAGGTGTATGACTTCTTGCCTTCTGGGCTTCCTGGTCTGATCAGGTTTTTCTCTAGGTTTAGGAACTATGATGGCCACGAGAAGAGCAGTCATTTGGGCCAGCAGCTCCTTCTAATCACCAAGGAGTCCTATAGTAATATTTCTACCCATGTACTTCAAGCATTAAAAGATTTCATCTACTGGGGCTTCCCTGGTGGCGCAGTGGTTGAGAATCTGCCTGCCAATGCAGGGGACTCGGGTTCGAGCCCTGGTCTGGGAGGATCCCACATGCTGTGGAGCTACTAGGCCCGTGAGCCACAACTACTGAGCCTGCGCATCTGGAGCCTGTGCTCCGAAACAAGAGAGGCCGCGACAGTGAGAGGCCTGCGCACTGCGATAAAGAGTGGCCCCCGCTCACCGCAACTAGAGAAAGCCCTCGCACAGAAACGAAGACAAACACAACACAGCCAAAAAATAAATTAAAAAAAAAAAAAGATTTCATCTACTAACCTGATTGCTTTCATTAAGGAAAAACAAGTAAATTCTACAAATATTGATAAAAATCAGTGGCAGCAAAAATGATAACTCACAGCAGTAAACCAAGATAAAAATAGCATTAAGCTAGCTACATCTCAGGCACGTGAAAAGAAACAGGTCATTCCAGTTAACCTTTGTGAGCTTATTATTTGTAAATGTTTGGTTTCTATTAAGCTTTAGGAAGCCTTGAAAATAAGTCACAGAAGTACTCAAATTACCACTGTAGCACTTTAAAGGGTCAAAAGACCCCATATTGGGAGAAATTTTGCATGTTGATTCTTTTGAAAACATAAGCTAAAAGTAAAAGCAGATCAGCTTCTCAGGAGAATACCCTCCTCTTCTAACAGGACAGGAATTTCTTTGAACATCATGGCTACTTTAAGCGATGTTCCCACAGGCTAAGCAAGTATGCAAGATACAGCTGAAGTCTCCTCCTTTTAAAAGACTCCATGAACACACAGTTGTTGCCTGTTCACTGTGGTCCTCACTGTTACCACGGATTCTACAAGTAAACTATATCCCGCTTAACCCTGACTTGTACAGTGCTGAACGTCTCTTGGGCTCTGGAGCTGAGCGCCCTGTGGTGTATGCAATGTCTGATGTGTGTAGAGTCTATAATAAAACCTGCAAGAATCCCTAAGCGGACCCTCAAGAGGATACAAATTTGCATTTGCTTTCTATTCCTCTATCATCAATTGAATCCCTCCTCAGACAAAACTCAACTACTTCCCTGACCTAAAGTAATTCATAGTTTAAAAAAAGAGATGAACACAAATGTTCCTATGAAATTATGCTCTAGTATAACCCACCCAAAGCCACCCAAAGAAGGAGCCAGACTGCCCAGAATAAACTTCCAAAAGGCAAAAAAAACCAGTGGATTTTTAAAGGGAGCTGTTCTTTATCCCACACTGAAGGTGATGCTCAGACAGTGGTTACGGTAGAAAAGTCTGTGAAAGCTCAAGAAGATGCCCAGGATGATGGGATGACAGCCCACATGCCAACATGTCCAGCTGCTAGTATATCCCTCTTGTTAGGGTGATTGATCAGCCTGTCTGGAGGGTACGTGACCCGCTTTCTCTCTTCCTCTTTTGACTTCCTTTTAACATTTTTGTTTGTTCATCTCTGAGCTTGATGTGGTCCCATTTGCCTTTTGGGGAAGTGCAGTCAGTGTTAAAATTATTTATCAGTCCCACAGGGAGAGGGTTTCTATTCTATAGGTACAAATATAACTAAATGAAGTTATCTGATAGCATGTCAGCAAATGGCATTTTCTATTCTCACCTCTTCAGGGATTAGCCAACTCATACATAAGAAAGAAAAGAACAAGGAAAAATAGAAAATCTTCCAGTACCACAAGCTGAAATGAGGAGCAGGAGGTGGAGGTGGGGATCAATTTCATGATCTTCACTGGCTGGAGATTAGGGGCTGTGGGGACCACCTGCCTCTGTCTACCTGTAAGCTCAGGTGAGAAGTAAGCATCCTCTCTTGGTGATCTTTTGAGACCAGAATTTCTCATACCTGACTGTCCATGGAATCTTCTGAGGATCTTGCTTCAAGGCAGATTCTGAATCTGTTGGTCTGGGCCTGAGACTCTGCATTTCTAACAAGCCTCCAGGTGGTGCTTCGGCTACTGGCCTGTGTCCATTCTTTAAGAACAGTGACACAAAGCCTGTGCAGGGCTCTGGCTAGCCCTATTCCTGAGACAGAGCCCAAGGGAAGACTGGAGCAAGGTCAAGATATCTCAGGGAAAATAAGGTCTCTCCACTGAATTAAGAAAGTCATGTGAAAGGGACAAAATGAACTGGCCTCTTCCCCTGAGGGCAGATATCTCAGCAACAAACTCTGAAATGCAGGCCCCAGGAGGTATTCATCATTGATCCTTCTCATCAGAGGTTTACATACCCAAGGAACCAGATTTGGATCACTCATCTCTTTGGCATATTTGTTTTCTATTTCATTAATAACTGTTCTTATCTTCATTTCCTTCCTCATACTTTCTTTGGGATTATTTTTCTGTTATTTTCCTAATTTTATTTTTTCTTCCTGCCTAGCACAGTATATTCATTTAAAATGAAATTTTGTTTCTCTAAAGTTCATTTTAAAATATTTTTTGTCATTATAATTTTTTATTTGACCTATTGGTTATTTAGAAGTATAATTTTATGCTCAAGTATACGGGAATTTTTTAGCTTTCCTTTTTGGTATAGATTTCAAGCATAATAGGACTGTGATTAGAGAAAACATTATGTAAATTATACAATCCATTATGTTGAGACTAAATTTAAGGTGCATTATATGGGCAATTTTTGTAAATTTTCCACATGTGCTGGAAAATATTGTATATTATGGAGTTGCTAGGTGAGGTTTTTACTGTATTTCAATGATTCTGAGCCATATGTTTTCCACATCTTAATTTTGTGAAAATAAGGATGCACTTTATAATCAGAGAGGGACAAGTGACAATCTGTGATGTTGCTGTCATTGCTGTGCATACGTGAATGTGTGTATATACAGGGGTATCACTGAAAAACGACAGCATGTTAACTTTCTGTAGACAAATCTTTCAAGGACCATTTGGGGAGGAAATGTGCATCCCCAATGGAAAATATTCCATTGTCACTTTCAGGGAAGATCAAGCATCAGAGACTTAGAAGCACTATCACTGGATAGACAGTAAGGACCTCTCTCTTAGGAATCTCCAACCCTCTGATAACACAGAGGGTTATAATATGTGAAGACACATGATCATTGGATGATTCTGAGTTTTAAACAGATTCTGAAGAAAAGAATTCTCAAAAATGTTTTAGAAATACCTTATTCAATTTATTTCTCATATATTTTTCTTTTTATATATGCATAAGAACAACATAATTAAATGTAAAAGAGCTTTCTCAATAAGTGTGGAATAACAGTTCTAAGTGATGAGGACTCACTGTGTCACAGTTGACATTGTTTTCTTTTTTCTTAGTGGCCCATCAAGTAATTGCAGGTGTTAGAGTCAATGATTTCTTAGAGTCAAGGAAATATGTCACATAACCTGTTAGGTTAAGATCATGTTGAGCAAATCTTTCCCTTCTGGATTTTTGGTTGCTTATTATTCAGTCAATTACTGAGAGCTACATATTCAAATCTCCCAATGTGATTTGGGTTTTTGTAGTTCTATCAACTTTTGCTTTACATATTTTGAGGCTAAGTTGTCCAGGTGAATTCAATAATTCAGTCATTATATAGTGACTCTTATTGTCTGTAATAGTGCTTTATTCCTCAAAGTATATTTTGCCCAATATTAGTATAAGCTATACCAACTTAATTTTGTTTAGCACTAGATTGCATTTCTTTTTTCATTCTTTATTTCAACCCTTCTGTATCCTTATGTTTGCAATATGTCTTTCCGTTTTTCCACCTGTTCTGTTATTTTCATTCCTTTCTTACCTTATTTGTAGTGACCAAGAACTTTTTTATTCCATTTTCTCCTTCTAGTGGTTGCAAAGTTATACACTCATTTTCTATTCTTTTAATGGCTGAACAGCTACTTTAAAATGACAAAATGTATTGTTGACTTACCTAGGTCTAATATAAGTTGTTCTTATGCTCTGATCCTAGCTAATGCAAGACCTTAGAACACAACTCCATTTATCCCATTCATTCTTACATGCTGTTTTTGTTACATACTTGAAAGAATTTTTCACCATCTGGGACATTGTGATTAATGCCTTATGAAGTCAATGTTATTTTAGATTTAACAACACATTTGCCATTTTCATTGCTCTTCACTCTTTCCTGCATCTCTGACCTTCCATCTGGCATTGTTTTCTTTCACCAAAAAATCAACATGTAGAAAGTTAGTGCAGATCTCTTGGCAGCCAACTCTATCAATCTGAAATGAATTATACACCCTTATTCTGGAAAGATCTTTTCACTGGGTATAGGATTACATGTTGTTAGTTGTTCTCTCATTTCATTAAAGCAATCATTCCAATGTACTCTGCTTCCATTGTTCCTGTTGAAATGTCAGCTGTCAAAATAACTGGTTTCCCCCAGCCTCTGGGAGCGCCAATGAGAAGAAAACTCTCAGCTGTCAGCACTCTTTGGGGACTAACTCAGTTGAAGAAACTGCCTGGCCCAAGGTCATGTCTCTTTCCAGGGGCAGGCCACAATCACTGACTGATCAATGCTGGGGAATAAAGACCCAGCCTACTCACTCCAGCTCAGGCAACTCTGAAGGGCCATCCCAGTTCCAAAGATACCTGTAGGATTAGCTCACACCATCACTGGAACTGCATGGGAGCTCAATTTCTCCCTCTGCCCAATCCTGCTTCCTTAACTCTCTTCTTCAGTGGTTGATCTCAAGGGCTTTCCCTAATAAACCTCCTACATGCTACTCTTTTTTTCAGACTCTCTTTCCCAGGGACCCCAATCTATGGCAAAAAGTATCAGAAGTAGGCTAGAAAAGTGGTCACTGGGATGGATCACCCCCTTGCCTGCTTGGCAATGAGGACTCCATTGCTGGAGGTAGGTGGGGCACAGACAGCCCAGCATAAGGAAGTGGTGCAGGTGTTAAAGCTTCCATTGGTGGTGGACTGTAGGAAGGCAGCACATTAACTGAGGCCATATATCAGGGGTTTGAGAAAAGTTGGGGAAATAGTAACTATAATGATAATGGTATTGGGTTGATTGGCCTTTGGGAAAGATAATGAAAAGTGGAGATCAATTAGCAACTAAAAGCTGAGCATGAAAACGTTTCTTGTGAATAAAAAGATTCTCATCTCCTGCAGTGTAAGAGCAGAGAAAGTTGAGAATCAAGACCAGGGCTTAATTGTGAGAGTACCAGAGCACCAGGTAAGGGTAAACTCCCAATCAAGGCAGAACTGTTATGCCAAAGTCAAGTCATGGCTGGGAAAGAATGGATCCCTGACATACAGGATGGGGACATCTGGATGAATGCTTCCCCAAATTGTGAATCTCTAGATTCCCCCAACCTCTGAGCCTGCATAACTGGCTCTCCTGCCAGTTGAGGGATAGCATTTGCTCCCTGTTGAAGATGATTCAGGGTCTTCTCCTCCACAAAACCCACATGCCTCTCTCAGGACCTGCCTCTACCTTCCCTCCTGGCTTCCAGGCCAGTAACTCAGGTTAAGTCACAACACAAACCATCCTGGCATTGCTGGGCCTGAAAGGGAGGAAGGCAACTGTACCACAGAAAGCTGCAAAACCTGGTTAGCAGGTACCAGCAAGCACTGAGGAGTCCACGTGGGATGAGAGGATGCTTTCAAGGGAGCAGGAATGAAAGGCTGAATAAGGGAAGCTATCTGAGTTATTTAGAGTATCAGAGTTATTTCCTCCAATAAATCCCTGTGTGTCTAACTCTTCTTGGAAACCACTTCTTGGAAGACCAAACTGACACAGAACTGCATTGCAGCTCATCTTCATCCCCTGCATCCTTCCCTTCCCTTCCAAAGTGTTGATCCCAAGAGCATTCCTAACATATCTCTCACATGCCACTCTCCACCTCAGGGTCTACTTCCTGGGGAACCAGCTTGTGACAGTTGCCTCTGAAAAGACCTTCATTTCTGTACTGTTTTGATCCTTCTTCCCCATTTTTTCACAGCCCATTTTTTATTTTCTTCTGTTGTATTATTATCTCTTCTTTGACATCTTCTGTCTCTCCTTTGGGTTCTTATTTCAATGAGAGTATGTTCCCTTTAACTTTCTCAAGCTCATGGAGAAATGTTCATTCTCATTTTTCATTTGCTTCTGTTGGATATTCTTCATCTGCCTCTATTGGTTGTTACTGTCCTCTTTTTGCAGGAGAATTACCCATTTTAATGAGGACAGCTCTCTCTGGATTAGCTATTTGCTAAGAATTATGTGGGGAAAGGATGGATCAAGGGGAAGAGAAGTAGCTTTTAAATTTTATTTATTTATTTATTTATTTGGCTACACTGGTTCTTGGTTGTGGCACACGGGATCTTCGTTGCTGTAGGCGGGATCTTTGTTGCAGCATACAGGATCTTTAGTTGTGGCATGCGGGCTCTTAGTTGCAGCATGTGGAATCTAGTTCCCTGAGCAGGGATTGAACCTGGGCCCCCTGCATTGGAAGCACGGAGTCTTAACCACTGGACCAACAGGGAAGCCCCAAGAGCAGTAGCTTTAACTCAAGTGTGTCTTTTGGGAGGACTTTCTCATGACTCAGTGTCCTCTGAGAAGGGATGGGGTCCACTCACAAATCTCAGTGGTTCATTCCATGCTCAGCAGGCCTGTGGTTTACAGCAATCCCTGGTGTTCCGGGGTATCTGGGGTATTAAAGCAACTAATACTAAGCTGACTGCCATGAGGACTCCTTCTCTGACCTCTTGTGCTTTTCAGAAAGACTGGGCATCTTGATAGTTTCCTCCCAGCCCTGGTTTACCTGTAATGCTAGGTGTGGACACCTCAGACTAGGACCTTCGGTTGGACCCCTTAGGGTTGTGTCACCATTTAATGGAAAACTGTAGGCTAGAAAAGACCTGTGGGGGGGGGGGCATGCATATGTTTTTTTTTGGTTTCATGTCTCACTTTGTTACAAAATGTGTTGTATTTGGCAGCTATCCTTTGTAACTTTTGGGTTTTGCATATATTTTCAATGAAAATGGTATTTTCTTCTCTACTGCTCATTCTTTTTGTTATTTTAAGTTGGCCTCTGAGGAGGCAAGTGAACTTGGACCGGAATCCTGAAATAAGTTTTAACAAGCTGTTTACATTTTATTCTTTTAAAAAATCTTATTTACTTTAGCATTTCAACCACATAGTAGAAGATTTTTTTATATCTTAATTAGTAAGAAATTAACAACACAAATTATGAGGCCCAGAATAAAAGGAAAGGTACAAAAATGATGAATAAAAATGCAAAAAAAAAAACATCATTCTTTAATCATGCATTAGAAATTTAGATTTGGAAAACAAAACAAAACAAAAAAATCAGTTTGGGATTGTTTCAGAGAAAACAAAACTGGTTAAAAACACAAACGGTCATGGCTGTGTTCTCAGTGTTCTACATTGCTCATAAAAACTGCCTTTAAGAAGTGGTGATGATGTAGTCCTGGAGGAAAACAAGCCATTGCAATGGTGAGTGGCTTCCCCCACATGTGAAGTCATCCGCATTGTGTGGCAGGATGAACATCTGCCCATTAAACTCTGCACTGGCTGCAGTATGCCACAAAAACATTCTTTGTTTCTATGTGACCCTTGCTCTCGTTTTGTTAGATGAAGATTGGTTCATAGGATGAGACTTTTCTGAAGTAACTTCAATGAAGACATTTAACGTCATTTCTTTGCAAGCAATGCTAATATAATACAATGTCTTTGTCTCAAAAAATGATGTTAATCCAGCGTGATTCATAGTGGATGGTGGGGGAGGAGTTGTGGGTGGGGGAGAGTAATCAAGCACACTCATTTCCATGCTTTCTTCCCTTTCGTCTTATCAAGCATCTAAATGCCAGCTTGGGATCAGCCCACATGCCCCAAGTTGTTCTGCACTTTCACTATCAAAATGACCAGTTACAATAAAAGAAAATGACAGTGACTCAAACCAGACTCAATGCCTGGTTTATAAATTAAGAAGCAGTTATTCTGGCTAAAAAGAGGAGAGAAGCTATTTGTATTTCAGACATGCAAACTACAAATTTTATAAAAACTACAATTTCTTTTTATGGAAAAATAATTAATTCCACTATGTCTTTCAGCCCATTAGCAAGATGTGTAAAAACAATTGAGGTTGAAATGGGAAAAATCTTACCCATCTCTCAATTTTAAAGTAATCACAACTAAATACAATGCAAATGAAAGAACAGTTTTCAATTCTTCTTAGGAATTCGAAAAGGTTTCTGATTAAACTAAAGGGAGAGCATGTTCCAGTGACAAACCTCACAGCTGCATAGATGACTTGGTCTTTCCTCATTTGATTGCTGAATTTACTTTATAAAGTAGGCTGAATAGTGGCCCCAAAGATACCAGGTCCTAATCCCTAGAAACTGTAAATGTTATTTTATAAAGAAAAAGAGTCTTTGCAGATATGACTAAATTATAGATCTTATATGACAAGATTATCCCAGATTATCTGTGTGGGATCTAAATTCCATCACATGTATCCTTATGAGAAGAAGCAGAGAGAGATGGCACATACACAGAAGAAGAGAAGGCCAGGTGAAGGTAGAGTCAGAAGAAGGAGTGATGTGAACACAGGCAAAGGAAAGCTGGCAGCACCAGAAGTTGGCAAGGAACAGAGCCTCTCCTGGAACCTTCGTGTGGAGCATGGCCCTGCTAACACCTTGATTTCAGCCCAGTGAAACTGATGTTGAACTCCTGGCCT